>NC_083225.1:186041477-186341477 GCF_032191835.1 Heteronotia binoei | reverse complement strand
CACCACCTGGAGGCTGGCAACCCTAGCTGAAACACAAATTTGAAACCAGAGTACTTTCTTTCAAGGAGCTGGTCCAGGTTGACAAAGAAGTGGCAAAGGGAAATATAAGGAATGCATGCCTGAATTTAACACTGTTTCATTGTGTTGGTATTGTGGGAGAAATTCTGTATTTCAAGGAAGGGGTAGGGGGAGCGTGATAACAGCTCCCTCTTAATATTCATTCCCATTAATTGCAGCAGGAAAGGTATTTTCAGATGTATCTTCTTTTGTTTTCCTTCCAGTGGTGGATGGAGTTCTCAGGGATTGTGGCTTCACACAGCCTTCCCTGCCAAATTTCAGGTGGATAGGAGAAAGCATCTCTATTTTATAGGCAATCAAAGGCAGGACACATTACGGACTTCGTATTTCCCCATCCCCTTGGAACAAGGCTCTCTCAGAGTGCACCCTAGACCTAAGAGATCTTCCCGGCCAAATTTCAAAAAGATAGAAGACGGGTTTTTATAGGCCTTTAAATTTCTCATTTGCAGAGATAATACCTGGAAGCATTTAGCCGCACCAGAAGGCAAGCAGGAGAACAGAGCAAGTACCAAAAAGCATCCATTTATTTGCTGCCTTTTTATCTTGTCCTTCCTCTGAGGAACTTAGGGGGGAGGATATCCTGCCCATCTCATCCGTTTTAGTTTCAAAATGGCCCACGGAGATAGATCAAGAGGAGTATCTGAAGAATATCTGAAGAAATGAGCAGTGATTCTAGGGCTGCCAAGTTCCCGGGCCGGGTGGAGTTTCCCCGCCCCAGAGGTTCCTAACCCGCCGGCCTGCATTGGGCTGGCAAGGGGGATCTTCCCCCGACATCGCTGGCACGATGATGTCACTCATGGTGACGTCATCGTGCCGGCAACATCGTGCACCGGCCATTCTAGGAGCTTCTGGGGAAACTCTATGGGTCTTCCCAGACGCTCTAGCAATTTGGGAGGGAAAACTCTATGGTTCTCGAGGAAGCTCCTAGAGCAGCTGGTGCACAACATCGCCGGCACGATGATGTCATTTGCGAGTGACGTCATCGTGCCGCTCACGCAGAACACATGAGAAAACAGTCCCCTGCCGGAGTGTTGTAAGTGACTCACAAAAGCTCATACCTTATCACAAATTTTATTAGTCTTTAAAGTCAACTCTTACTCTTTTCAACAACCCAAGGGATAGGTTCAGCCAACCCGGCAATTCCCAGAAATGATTTGGGTCCTCTCTAGGAATTGTTGCAAACTCTATGGTTTTTCCAGAGAGTTTCCCTTAATTCCTAGAGAGTCTTGATGTTACTGCCTGGAGGTTGGCAATCCTACCAAGGAGCCACATGTGATATTTACACAACAGGTCAAATGCTGCCCCCCCCGGCCATTTCAGTTTGAGAAAATGACATGGGGAAGAGGATGGCTTATGCCAGGAGTGGCCAAATTGTGGCCCAGGAGTCACATGCGGATTTTTCACACATATTGTGTGGATACTCAGCCAGCTTGGAGAAGGCAATTCTCTCTTTAAATCACCAAGCCAAGCCAAGCCAGCTGGCAGCTTGGAAAAATGCATTTCAATTAAAGTTGCTTTCTTTCCATCTCTCCCTCCCTCCCCCTCCTCCATCTATTTCCTCCCTCCCTCCCTCTGACATTCATGTCTTATGACTCTCAAACATCTGAAAGCTTATCCTATGCGGCTCTTATGTTAAGCAAATCTGGCCACCCCTGCTCTATGCCCTCTTTCCCTGGGCACCGTGGTCCTGCCCGGGAAGTGCAGAACTTCTGAGCACACCTCTCCATCCAACCCTGGGATGTCCCTTGGGGACACGTAACAGGCCTTATCCACCCTTGCATGCAACCTCGCACTTGAAAATCAAAAACAGCCCCGCCCCCCCAACCAAAAAAAACCCACTGCCAAGCAATCGACAGAGAATCCAGCAAGGCAGCCTCTCAAAGGAAAAGTACACAACACAGGCAGGTAACTGGATGCTCTCCTGATTTATGTTGGAGGATACAAAAGACAGGCGTACACACACAGAGCAGAGAAATGACTGGCAAGGACACTGTACACAGAAACCGATGTGTGCAATGCTCTTTGGTGGAGAAACAGCGCGCTCTGCTAATAGGCTCAAAGCACTCGTCTGTCACCTGAACCCTCTGCTGACTCACTCTCTTTCTCTCTCCTCTTCCCATCGTCCTGCTTAGTCAAACTGAAACAGCACCAGTCAAGCACCAGAATACACGGTGTGTGTGTGTGTGTGGGGGGGCGATTAATGATCTTTGCTCATTATGGCCAAATCTCATCTGTTCTCCAATTTGGATTCAGTAAAAAAATAACCCCATTTAAAGCACCGGTGCATTCCATTTGAATAGAGGCTGCTCGAGATCCGAGCACAAAGTTCCAGCCGCAAATGAAATCAGCGCGGGGTCATCTTTTGCTTCCACCTGGATGCTTGTGGCTCAGTTCTAAAACCCGTTAATCCCGCTGGTCCATTCCTAGGATATGATGACACAAACGGCAAGGCAAGCTATGATGTTGGAGCCGCCTTGGAGGAATACTGTTCTGGATCCGCAGTCAAAGATGCCATTTTTTAATTTGCTTGAAGTGTCCACGCCATGGTTCAGCTCAGAAAGCCCTTAAGGCACCTTCCGAAATACATCATAATTTCCATCAAAGAAGAAAACCTATACAACCTCAGGTAGTTTTCTTTACGTTCCCTGACAGTCTTGTCGTTCCACGATCTATGGCCAAATTCCTGCCTGTTGTAATATCTTTGGAACGCCCGCTTGTTGTGCATTAACGAGACAATCTCATGATTTCACTAAGGCATAATGTTCCTTTCTCAATGATTCTGCAACTATTATCGATATTTGAACTGTGATTTCGTCATATGGCTCAAGACCTCTGGTTTAAGGAGCTTATTGTGAATAAAGGAAAGGAAAAACCCACAATCAACATTTCTGAAACATAAAGCCTTTTAGAGAAAAGAAAAGAAAAGAAAAAAGGAGTCACGCAGCAAGTTAAATAAAATAAATCGGTGCGACGTAAGCATAGAGGCTAACTTGAGAAACACACATGCCTGACTGAAGAAGCTGTTCCTTATAGGATCTGATCTAGAGTAGCTCCCGTTGAAAGGATATACTTCAGGAAACAGCCACTGCACAGTACCTCCATAGATGAGTATTCAGCTGCTCCAGTACAGCTATTAAATAGATCAGGGGTGGCCAAACTTGCTTAACATAAGAGTCACATGGAATAAACACTAGATGTTTAAGAGCTGCAAGACAGGAAGGAAGGAAGGAAGGAAGGAAGGAAGGAAGGAAGGAAGGAAGGAAGGAAGGAAGGAAGGAAGGAAGGAAGGAAGGAAGGAAGGAAGATGGTGGAGGGAGGGAGGGAAAGGTGGAAAGAAAAGCAGCTTTAAATGCATTCCCCAAGCCACCTGCTGGCTTGGCTTGGAGAAGACATTTAAAGAGAAAAATGCCTTCTCCAAGCTGGCTGATGGAGCGGTGGGGGCTTCAAGAGCCATACAATATATGTGAAAGAGCCCTATATGGCTCCCGAGTCACAGTTTGGCTGCCCCTGAAACAGATCTTATGGTGGTGCAAAGCGCTCTCAAAGTCGCAGCTGATTATAGATAACTGTGTACAAACAAGGCAAGAGACATTCAGCAGTGGTTTTTATAGGGCCTACTGTAAGCTCTTACAGGATTGGCTACATCAGGAGTGTGTGGCCTATTATGCAAAGGAGCTCCTGCTACAAAAAGAGCCCTGCAAGTTCTAACCAGGCCTGACGCTGCTTAGTTTCTGAGACCTGACAAGATCGGGCCAGCCTGGGCCATCCGGGTCAGGACAAATAGATCACATGTCTTTCTAATTCGTTACAGCGCTCGCTTTACCTTCCCTCCCTTTGCGCCCTACCACCACTAACCCTTCCCTTTTATCACGTTTGTATCCCATTCTTACTCCAAGGAACTATGGAGTATTTACTAGGGTTGCCAATCCCCAGGTGGGGGCAGGGGATCCCCTGGTTTGGAGACCCTCCCCCTGCTTCAGGGTCATCAGAAAGCGGGGGGGGGGGGGAGGGAAATGTCTGCTGGGAACTCTATTATTCCCTATGGAGATTTATTCCCATAGAAAATCATGGAGAATTGATCCGCGGGTATCTGAGGCTCTGGGGGGGGGCTGTTTTATGGGGTAGAGGCACCAAATTTTCAGTATAGCATCTAGTACCTCTCCCCAAAATACCCCCCCAAGTTTCAAAAAGATTGGACCAGGGGGTCCAATTCTATGAGCCCCTCCAAAAGGTGCCCCTATCCTTCATTATTTCCTATGGAAGGAAGGAATTGAAAAGGTGTGCCGTCCCTTTAAATGTGATGGCCAGAACTCCCTTTGGAGTTCAATTGTGCTTGTCACACCCTTGCCCCTGGCTCCGTCCCTAATGTCTTCTGGCTCCACCCCCAAAGTCTCCTGGCTCCACCCCCAAAGTCCCCAGATATTTCTTGAATTGGACTTGGCAACCCTAGTATTTACAGCTAGCCTCTCCTCCATTTTATTCCCAAAGTAATCAATGGCAGAGATAGGGCGACAACCCCAAAATCACCGAACAAGCTTCCTGACAGAACAAGAGCTTTAATTTTCACCTTCCTGGTTCTAGTTCAACACTCTAATCACTATGTTGTCGTTTTCAGTCGCACAGTCGAGTCCAACTCTTTGCAGCCCCATGGGTCACATCATGCCAGGCCCTTCTATCTTCCACTATCTTCCTAAGTTTGCTCAAATTCATGTTCGTTGCATCGATAACACTGTCTAACCATCTAATCACTATGCTCCACTGTACCCTCCCTGGGGAGGGGCGGTGGCTCAGTGGTAGAGCATCTGCTTGGTAAGCAGGAGATCCGAGGTTCAATCCCTGGCATCTCCAACTAATAAGGGTCCAGGCAAGTAGGCGTGAAAAACCTCAGCTTGAGAGACCCTGGAGAACCACCACCAGTCTGAGTAGACAATACTGACTTTGATGGACCAAAGGTCTGATTCAGTATAAGGCAGCTTCGTCTGTTCACAGATTATTCAGTCCAGAACCACAGTTTTGTAGCTTCAAGTCTAATCAATGTCTCCTTTTTGAAACATGCCCAAACCTTTCTTTAAAAATAATCTTTACTAACTCATTAGGTATGGGGTTTTACAAAGCGATACTGTTTTCGCACACAGCTCACCTCGCAGTCACAATCCTGTTCCCTCCGCAGCGTCCGGTCGGATTTCGCACCATCTGTGCCGGAGTTACAGGAAGTGCCGCAGCTTTTGCGTAGCAAACGTAAACCGCTAAAACCCAGTTTATGTTTGCTATGCAAAAGCTGCGGCACTTCCTGTAATTCCGGTGCAGATGGTGGGAAATCTGACCGGATGCTGCGGAGGGAACAGGATTGTGACTGCGAGGTAAACTGTGTGCGAAAATGGTATGAGTCTCTTCGCAGCTTTTAAATTCAAATCCCCAGGTGTTTACTATATAGTTGGTAACAGAATTAGGCTTCCCCCCCTTTTTAATCATGAGTCACTTAGTAATGAAAGAGCTCCCTAAATACCAGTGAATCTCTACATCTAACCCCAGCTAGCAAAGAAATATTCCCCCCCCCCCCCAAAAAAAAAAATCATGCATTTATATATTTGCCAATGGTTTGGGAACTCTGAATTTCAACGTGGGTTTTATACTTTTGTTTGTGTTCTTTACACAAGTTGTACTGATTTTATATGCCGTGTCTGCAGTGTTCATAAAGTACATCATAGATGCATGCGACATATAATGCAGTTTTATTAATACACCTGCCATGCTAAAAAATGCATACATGCGATGGGAGAAATTTGGCCTGAGAAAAATGGCATGACAATAAAAGAGCAGAGTTCTGATTTATGCAAGGGATCAAAATCAAAACAGGGAATTGTTTTCCAGGGTGAAATAAAAAGGAAGAGAACCAGGAAATCAGCACAGACCCCACAATAGCCTGGTGGCCGGGCCTTCTTAATTTAATCAGGTTAGTCTTCCAATCGAGGGGCTGTGGCTCAGTGGCAGATCGTCCCCTTTGCAATGCAGAAAGGCCCAGGTTCAGTCCCCGGCATCTCCAGTTACAAGTGACCAGGTTGTAAGTGATATGAAGGACCTCAGCTTGAGACTCCAGATAGCTGCTGCCGGTCTGAGTAGACAAGACTGTCTTTGATGGACCAAAGATCTGATTTGCTAGGGTTACCAATATATTGAAAAGCAGTGATCATTGAAAAGAAGTAACCATTATGAAAAATCTCATTTTGAAATACCCATACCATTTAAGCTGAAAAAGAGCCCCGCGGCGCAGAGTGGTAAAACTGCAGTACTGCAATCCGAGCTCTCTGCTCACAACCTGAGTTCGATCCCAGCGGAAGCTGGTTCAGGTAGCCGGCTCGAGGTTGACTCAGCCTTCCATCCTTCCGAGGTCGGTCAAATGAGGGGGGGGGAAGTGCAGATAACTGGGGAAGGCAATGTAGGGTTGCCAAGTCCAATTCAAGAAATATCTGGGGACTTTGGGGGTGGAGCCAGGAGACATTGGGGTGGAGCCAAGATCAAGGCTGTGACAAGCATAATTGAACTCCAAAGGGAGTTCTGGCCATCACATTGAAAGAGACCGCACACCTTTTTAAATGTCTTCCTTCCATAGGAAATAATGAAGGATAGGGGCACCTTCTTTTGGGGCTCATAGAATTGGACCCCATGGTCCAATCGTTTTGAAACTTGGGGGGGTATTTAGGGGGGAGGCACTAGATGCTATACTGAAAGTTTGGTGCCTCTACCCCAAAAAACAGCCCCCCAGAGCCCCATATACCCACGGATCAATTCTCCATGATTTTCTATGGGAATAAATCTCCATAGGGAATAATAGAGTTCCCAGAAGACATTTCCCTCCCCTCCCCCCGCTTTCTGACGACCTTGAAGCGGGGGAAAGGTCTCCAAACCGGGGGATCCGCTGCCCTCACCTGGGGATTGGCAACCCTAAGGCAATGGCAAACCACTCTGAAACAAAAAGTCTGCCATGAAAATGTCATGACGCGACGTTACCCCAGAGTCGGAAACGACTGGTGCTTGTACAGGGGACTACCTTTACCTTTTTACTGTTTAAGCTATGACAACGGCTAGTAACTAACAGTGTAATCCTAAGGAGAGTCACTCCAGTCTAAACCTATTCATTTCAATGGGCTTAGAATGGCGCAACTCTCCTTAGGATTGCGCTGTAAACCCTCTAGCCCCGAAAGAGGGCATTTTCATCAGTTTTCTTTAAAAAGAACCCCAAAGAGGATAGACACCAAAAGAAGAGAGGACACCGGGAAACCAAGATTCAGTATAGGGAAGCTTCATGCTTCCCTGCGTCGCTACACGCAAACTGTCACCGCGATCCAAGCTTTCCCCAAGAATAAATGCTCTGCAAAAGCAAGTTCCAGCAGGTATCCATCACATCCCCTTTGCTGGATCTCTTAGAACGAAACAAAGAGAGAGAGAGGCCTTTGGCGTGCGAGAACTCTAAGGACCTGCATTGATTTTCTATATAATTTTTATAAGCACAACATTCGCTTTCATTTCCTGACAAATGACCTTGTTCCCAAAAGGTACTCATAAAAAAAATATATATGCTGGGTAACTTTTGCTTGGTGAAAAGCTGCAATGTTGCATCAGCAACAATCGCAGCCCAGCGGCTCAGAATCCGGCCCTGGTGGTTTGGTCGCCGCTGACCAGCTGTCTGGGAAGCCAGACAGACAATTACCTGATTGCAAAAGGGGACAATATCCCTGCAACTTGCCACTGCTAGACCATTGCAACCGAGTGTCTAATCGTTAACCCTGATTAGATTCCTTTTTTAGATTTTTTCCCCCCTTTTTTAAAGTCAGAGGTAGAGACGGCAGCTCTGCTTCACGTAATTTCTCATAATAAGGTTCTGGCTGCAATTATTGAAAAGCGAGGCCTGTACAGCAGTTCAACAGGAATATTTGCGGTTTCGTGACGGACAGGTCAAATTTAAATAGACTGGCTTGAAACGGAAGCCCCAAATCACAGGAAATTGATGATTGGATCTTCCTGGGTTTTTTTTTTTTTAAAATATGGCCATTCTTGATTAGGATCGAGCCCTTGGTGCAAGAGGAGAACGGGTTTAACCCTCCCCTCATGTGATTTCAGCGATCGAAACAGCCAATTCCAAAGAGCTAACAGCGTTCAGAGGGTAACAGCACGGATATCCAGTCGAACAGGTAAAGAAGAAGAAGAAGATGAAGATATTGGATTTATATCCCGCCCACCACTCCGAAGAGTCTCAGAGCGGCTCACAATCTCCTTTACCTTCCTCCCCCACAACAGACACCCTGTGAGGTAGATGAAGATATTGGATTTATATCCCGCCCTCCACTCCGAAGAGTCTCAGAGTGGCTCACAATCTCCTTTACCTTCCTCCCCCACAACAGACACCCTGCGAGGTGGGTGGGGCTGGAGAGGGCTCTCACAGCAGCTGCCCTTTCAAGGACAGCCTCTGCCAGAGCTATGGCTGACCCAAGGCCATTCCAGCAGGTGCAAGTGGAGGAGTGGGGAATCAAACCCGGTTCTCCCAGATAAGAGTCCGCACACTTAACCACTACACCAAACTGGCTGTCCACTAGCACTTTAAAGACTAACATGATTCCCAAGGTGTAAGCTTTTGGGGAGTCGGTGCTTCCTTCACCAGATATATGACAAAAGGGGATTTCTCTCGGAAGCTTATGTATAGAGAGAAAAGATTAGCACAAAGCGGGGGTCACTTAGCTTTTTCTTCTCTGCAGATAAGGACGACAAGGTGAGAAGTGGGTTTCGATCAGTAAAACTACGTAGGGCAAAAAAGGAAAAAAGTTAAAGCTCTCTCCTAGGGTTGCCAGCCTCCAGGTGGGGGGTGGAGATCTGGACACGCAGCTGATCTCCAGACAACACACATCACTTTGTTTTATTTTATCAAATTTATATCCTGCCCTCCCTTGACGTGCTCAGGGTGGCTAACATCAACAAACTGAACCACATAAACATTAAAAACAAAACGCACAATAAAATCATTCATACAATTTACAATCCTAAAACCAAGATGTGCATTTCCAATTCCTCTGATGTTCTTGTTTCAGTTAGAATAATTCAGTGGGACTATCGGTGCGGCGGAGTAATAGCTACCTCCCTTCAACCGTTAAAAGCGAGTTTAAATCATTCGGTCTTACAGACCCTGCGGAACTGTGGCAGGTCCCGCGGGGCCCTGATGTTTTCGGGGACGGCATTCCACAAAGCGGGGGCTATTACTGAAAACGCTCTGGCTCTGGGGCTGGACAGTCGAGCCTCTTTCGTTCCGGGGATCTTAAGGAGGTTTTGAGACCCCGAACAAAGTGCTCTCTGGGGCACATATGGGGAGAGGCGGTCCTAAAGGTAGGCAAGTCCCAGGCCATATAGTTGATTTAAAACATTAATTCTGTTTCTCCTGGAGAAAATGGCTGCTTTGGAAGGTGGCCTTATACCCTACTGAGGCGCCTCACCTCCCTAAGCCCCACTCTCCAGAGCCCACTGCAAAATCTCCAGGTATTTCCCCACCGAGTTGGCACCCCTGCTTCCCACACTGTAGCCCTGGTCTGAATCAGGTCCCTGCATGGCTGCTATTTTCCTCTGAAGGCCATTGGTTGGCTCACAGATCTCCTGATCTCGCACCTAATCTGATTTGTCCATTTATATTTTTAAAAAAAGCTTTCAGAAAACCGTGCTCAGTACTGGGTATTTGAATCTTTCCTCCCCGCACGAAATAATTCTGCCTGAGCCTTGGGGTGTAGAAAACTTTGTCGTTTTCCTGGGGCTGGCTTCCGCCATGGATTTTTTTCCATTCCCAAATTCGTCCTGGAAAGCGGATATGGAAATCATCTATTCATCATGTCTATTCAGACGAGGAAAACGTACCGGGAGACGATTCTCCCCATTCTGTGCTTTTCAAGATCTAGAAACTTGCTCCATGTTGCGCTCCTCTCCTTCTTAATTCTGGTATAAAAGAGGAACGTTTTTTAAAATTCATTCTGGGATTGGAGTAGATGCAGCTGGTTGCATCTGTCAGGTTCTTAATTTGATTTTCCTCTTCAGCCCTTGCTGATGAGCGGGTATGAATCACTAAACACCACCAAAGAGGGATCTCATTGTGATCTTACATAGGATTGCATCAAGATTTTTTTTTCTCTGTGTACGTGTGTGTGTGTGAAAAGCTCTTGTAATGCATTCATGGGCTCCTGTGCGCTGTGCAAATACCCAAAAGGAATTTTGATACACCAAAAGATATACCAGCATACTTCAAGATCACTTTTTTAAAAAAAACATGTTTCCACAGGGTGTGCACGCACATGGGTACTGCACAGGGAGGGAAAGGCCTAAATTTGCCGAGGGAACAAAAAAATGGCAGCACATTACACAGGTATAATTTATGGCTTTTTTAAAAAAAGGGAAGTGAAAAACGATACCTGACTGCGAACGAATCAGTTCCAGTTATAAAATGGCACCGAATCATTTTAAGCCCAGCGTACAGGGATGAATTCAAAAGAGGAGCATGTTGGCAATTTTTTATCCTCAGCTCCCAAGTTATCACCTATACCTATGCTCACCTGTGGTCCAGTTAAGCCCGATCGCATCAGATCTCAAAAGCTAAGAAGGGTCAGCCTGGTCAGTATTTGGACGGGAAAATACCAAGAAAGTCCACGGTCGCTACACGGAACCAGGCAACAGCAAACTACCTTGGATTGTCTTTTGCCTTGAAAACCCTACAACAAGGCCTCCCAATCTCCGGTCCATGGACCAGTACCCGTCCGTGGCCTGTTAGCAACTGGGCCATGAGTTGTTCAATTATTGCATTATATATTACAATGTAGTAGTAATAGTAGTAGTAGTAGTAATAATAATAATAATAATAATAATAATAATAATAATATTAATAATACATTGGATTTATATCCTGCCCTCCACTCCAAATTTCAGAGTCTAAGAGCGGCTCACTATCTCCTTCACCTTCCTCCCCCACAACAGACACTCTGAGAGGTGGGTGGGGCTGAGAGAGCTCTCACAGAAGCTGCCCTTTCCAGGACAACCTCTGCCAGAGCTATGGCTGACCCAAGGCCATTCCAGCAGCTGCAAGTGGAGGAATGGGGAATCAAACCCGGTTCTCCCAGATAAGAGTCCGCACGCTTAACCACCACGCCAAACTAATAGAAATAAAGTGCACAATTGTATCCTGAAACCATCATGGCCCCTTCCCCAAAACCGTGGAAAAATGGTCTTCTATAAAACTGATCCCTGGTGTCAAAAAAGGTGGGGACCACTGCCCTACAGGGTCAACCATAAACTGACAGTGACTTCAACACACTTCAATATTGTAGTCCTTCCGACCCGAATGGCCTAGGCTAGCCCTGGTTAGGACTTAAATGGGAGACCACCAAGGAAGTCCAGGGTCTCTATGCAGAGGCAGGTAAAGGCAAACCACCTCTGAACGCCTCTTGCCTGGAGAACCCTATGGGGTTGCCATAAGTTGCTTGCGACTTGATAGCACTTTCCACACCATACTTTTGTGCATAGCTGGCTCAAGGGTAGGTGCGGTAGACTATGGGTGACCCTGTGTGCCCTCCAGCACCCCCTGCACATTTCAGCACACTCTAGAGTCCTCGTGATGCTGGGGTATCTTCTGCCTCACTGCAAAAAGCGATGACGCCCTATCTCAATGCATTTCTTTGGGTGTGGGAATTTACAGGAACTGTACTGCCCTTTGAAAGCTGCCA
This sequence comes from Heteronotia binoei, assembly GCF_032191835.1. Classification (NCBI taxonomy): domain Eukaryota; kingdom Metazoa; phylum Chordata; class Lepidosauria; order Squamata; family Gekkonidae; genus Heteronotia; species Heteronotia binoei. Next base: position 186,329,655 of record NC_083225.1, on the reverse strand, counting down.
GGTCAGTCAGTCAGTTTATTTACGGTCAGCAGACCAAGTTAAAAAAACCAAGGATTTAAAAGCTTCAACACAGAAGATAGAACCGATGCTATAATAAGTATTAGGATAGACAATTGTCTTAATATGTTCAGTGTAAGAGATACATCAAGACGCAAGTTAAAACAGAACATCTCAAAACCGAGAAGCAGTAAAACGAGTCTTTCGGATGCTATAGCAGGCAGCACAGAACTTGGCAACAGCTTTGAAAATGAGCAGGTTTTCAGGAAAGCCTGAGATTAAGACGTTCTGTTTCCAGCAGCCCAGAATTTGCCCTTAATATAGACTCGATATATTTCGCACGGGCCTCTTTATACCAGGAACGCCTGAGAATTATGTGCGTAGTGGATTCAACTTCCCCTAAACCACAGGGATCCCCTTGTACCTGCCCTCAAGAACTGCTGAGGGAAGTGCCGAGCATATGGCCAGAGTAAAAGCTTTTCTGAATGTATGGACATCTAGGTGATGGAGATCGTTTAAGTATCCAACCCAATATCTAGGCTGCCGGGTCTATGCAAATGCTTCTGCCTACCCTTCTTATGGCTATAAACCTACGACACGGGAATTCAGCCATTAGCTCAATTGTTACTATGGGACTCAAATTCCAAGCTGGAACAGTTTTTGAATTACAGCCCACAAACCATACAGACAACCCCTCATGCATAAGAACATAAGAGAAGCCATGTTGGATCAGGCCAATGGCACATCCAGTCCGACACTCTGTTTCACACAGTGGCCAAAAAACCCCAAGTGCCATCAGCAGGCTGATCAGTGGGGCCAGGACACCTGAAGCCCTCCCACTGTGCCCCCTCCCACTGTGCCCACCCCATGCAACTGACATGAGGTTATCCTTCGAAGAAGAGAGATATGTCCCCTTTCTGCTCAATCCAGAGTCAGCCCCAATGTCTTTCTTTTATTTATTAGCTTCTTTGACCGGTGGTCTTAAGCTCAAGGTAAAACAAGACAGTAGATACAAAACAAATCACAAATAATTTAGCCAAAAAGCCAAAATAGATGAACAGCAAGGAAGAAAACCAATCGTCGTGATCGCAGGACACAATTAAATAGCCAGAAAGAATACCTAATATTAATATAAAATCCCATAAAGCACTTTTAACATTGTAAAATTAGACTTTAAAATCTTAGTACATCCTAACAGCACAACAATCCAGAGTCAGCCCCAATGTGAATCCTGTAGGTTTTTAGCAATTTAGATACCCGGGTGTCCAATTCAAGCCAAGTCACTCTTATTCTAGTAATGTCTCTCAGTTCCTATGCAAAAAAATCCTCAAAGCCCAGCTTCTGTGCATAAAAATCCACGTCCCCCCCAGATATTATACCATCCCTGCTTACCCACAGGTGTTCTTCAGGGTCTTTTGGAATCATCGCACCCCCCTGCAGATTATGTCACTCAGGTCGGCAAACCTGAAACACCGGTTTGGACAAAAAATCCTTTTGGAGCATTAGAGCCGGGCTCTAGGGGACGAAAACATCATTTGAAACTGTAGCCGCTCAAGGTGTATGAAAGGAAAGCAGCATCAGAAGGTCAGGACAGGTAAATAAAGCTACGAGCAAAGAGGGGACTAAAAGGAAAAGCTGCCTGCGTGAGAAATGGCACAAGCGATGAAAGCCTCGGATATATTATTTTTTCTCTTAACTACGGCACAAGGGATCCGACAATGGCTCAACCTAGTGTAATAGGCCATGCGGGTTGCTGGTTGTTGCGGCGCTATTGCAACAGTTTCTTCATTTAAAAAAAAACAGAGAGAGAGAGAGAGAGAGACACTGCATGGTAACAATTAGTTTCCTATCTGCAAGAATCCTGACATCACTCACGTGGGGGCACCGAATTGGTCGGATGTCATCTTCCCTCCTTGCTTGCAAAGGGATCGGAAGAAAGGGCAGGTGTTGCGTTCACCTCTCTAATTTAAGATTTCTTTCTTCTTTCGCTCAGCTCGCATTTCTTTTTTTGCGGCTCAAGGATGTTTTAATCAGCTCTTCCGAATGCCTACGCCGAAATGCTTTCTGGGGAAAGTTCTTTCGCAGAAAGAACCAGAGGTTTGGGGCAGGTGTCTCCGATTTCCTTGCTGAAGTAGAATAGCTAAAATAAATCTTTAAACCAAAATTGTGGGGGAGGGACCCTTTTCACCTTACAGATACATGTGGGAGGGATAAGGAGACAAGAGCTCCGGTTTCAATATCCTCGCTGCATTTATTCATTTGTTTCCTGTATTTTGACCCTACTTTTCTCCTGACTGGGATCCCAAGAGTCTTACAACACGCGTCAAATTCTCACAAATGGTTGCACATTAAATATAGTTGCCATCTTTCAGGTGGGAAGCCTGCAGATACTCGTGTTCTAAAATTGATCGGTATCACTAACAGAATTCCTTAAGATTTCAGAAAATTGCACAGGCTTAATGCAGAAAATAAATTTACTTATTGACTAAATCTCTAACCGCATTGGACATTTAAAGCATTAAGTCAATAATACAAGCTTATACCACTTACAAAAAACATAGTACAACAAATTTGAACAGTACAGAAAGATGAGTCACTTAGAGAGTCCACCAATACTCAAGAACAATGTATGCGCATTAGTCAATTTCTCATTATGGCATTATTGACTAATGAGCATGCATTGTTCTTGAGCACTGATTCCAGATTTTTGAAGTATTGTGGTCAGAGGAAGTGGCATCGAAACACATAATTCTACCTAGGAAACGTGTTGCCAATTTTACTTCACTTCAGTTACCAAGTCTTCACTACATTGCAACATCGTTGTTTTGAGAGTTCCTTGCACAATAACTTTACTTTTCTATGGAGAGGTCTGCGCATCAAAATCAATACCCTCCCATTTGAAATGGCTCGTCTTGGTGGACTCTCTTAGTGATTCATGCTTTCTGTACTGTTCAAATTTGTTGTACTATGTTTTTTGTAAGTGGTATAAGCTTGCATTATTGGCTTAATGCTTTAAATGTACAATACAGTTAGAGTTTTAGTCAATAAGTAAATTTATTTTCTGTATTAAGCCTGTGCAATTTTGAAATCTTAAGGAATTCTGCTAGTGATACAGATTAATTTTTAGAACACGGGTATATCCAGGCTTTCAACCATACTGTGTTCTTCCCATTTGGTTTACACAAACCTTCAGGTGGGGCCTGGAGATCTCCCAAAATTACAACTGGTCTTCTCCCCAGGCTTGCAAAAACACAAGAATGGTTTCTGATGTGACATTTCTATTGAAGCTAAAGGGGAAGCTCAAGACAACAACAACAACTGGTTGAGACATGACGCATAAAGGAGCAATTTTGGCTTTTTGAGGCCTTATGGAACAGTTCAGTGACAAAATAATTTGGAGCTCTTTCGTCATGCCTCCCAGTGAGATACTTCTCATGCATAACCAAAGTGTTCCTAAATGGATGCCTTCAGTCACCATAGCTTTCTGCCACAGGATTATTATTCATATCGATTGACCTTTTGGCTATTATTTATATCGATTGACCTTTTCTGGGGAAGGTGTCCATGGTGTCCCTCTACTGGATGGACTCGAAAATGCTCAACTACATTGGAGACTTAAGACCTTGGGAGCCAATCAAAAGGTGGATGGATTAGGGTTGCCAACTCCAGGTTGCGAAATACCTGGAGATTTTGGGAGCGGAGCCTGAGGAAGATGGGGAGGGGAGGGATTTCAATGGGGTATTATCAAGGCTGGCTTTGCCACTAGGCAAACTAGGCAGTTGTCTAGGGTGCTGGCCTTCTGGGGTGCTGAACTGGGTGCCCCCCATGGGACTCAGTGATGTTATCAGTGCAGGGAGGGGGGCTCCCGAAGTTAACCTTGCCTAGGGTGCTGAACAGTCTAGGGCCAGCCCTGGATATCATACCATAGACTCCTCCTTCCATAGCAGCCATTTTCTCCAGGAAAACTGATCTCTGTTGCCTGGAGACCAGTGGTAAACCCCTCGGTGGGGTAGGGCGGAATATAAATCGAATAAAGTAAAGTAAGTAAAGTAAAGATATCTCCAGCCACCACCCGGAGGCTGCAGCACAAATGAGAATCACAGATAGAAGTCAAGAAAACTAACAAACCAACCTAGATTTCCATGACCAACCAGCCTCAAGAGGTAAAGGTAGTCAGTCCCCTGTACAAGCACCGAGTCATTACTGACCCGTAGGGTGATGCCACATCATGAACCTCAAGAACACACTCTTAATTAATGAAAATACATAAAGACAGGGGGTGGAATTCTAGCAGGAGCTCATTTATATATTAGGTCACACCCCCCCCGATGTAGCCAATCCTCCAAGAGCTTACAAAAAAGAGCCTTGCTTTCTTTGTATTTCTCCCATGGGATCCAGGGAACTGGGCCAAGGAAGTTCTGGCTCCTAACCTCCCTCCCCAGGGGACTAGGAGGCGAAGGACCCTCAGCCAATGGAGAAAACGAGGCTTTGCTCTGGAGCTCCTGTGCGATTGAGCAAGCCTTGCAAAGCAAGCTGAGATGCAGATGGAAGCAAGAGAGAGGGAGAAGGAAGCAGACAAGAGTCAGTTTCTCGGGGGGCCCCGATAGGAGCCTGATTCCGCTCCTGGGCTGCACGTGTAGGGTTTTCATGGCAACAGATGTTCAGAGGTGGTTTGCCATTGCCGGCCTCCGCTTCTCAACCCTGCTATTCCTTGGAGATCTCCTATGCAAATATTAGCCAGCAAGGCCTGAGAAGGTCCGACGTTTATAGAGGGCCAGTCACGTCATCATAAAAATCCTGCAATGATCCAGAACTGCCAGGATTCTCCTATTTTAATGCAAGCTTCTAGAACTTGTACCTCTGGGGAAAAAAAATATGCTTGAAAAGGACTGCGGCAATACACTGAGACTCTATTTAAAACCTTTTTCGGCGTCGGCTCAAGATGGCTTACAAACATTTTGATGAAAGCAATAAGAAGCCCCCATGAAAACAGAGGAAAGGGGGGTGGGGGAGGGGTGAACGTGGTTTCGGTCAGGCAACTTTTCTGTGCTTGGCGTGGCTTTTAGCCCCTCTCTGCGACCGGCAAGATATGTAAAACAGGATACATATACATAATTTATACAATTTGAGGGTTCATTTTTCCTCCCTGAAAAATTCTGGTTTTCTTTCTTTCTTTAAAAAAAAGCACAGATTCTGACTACGGCTAGATTTCCCCAGGGGGGCGGGAGGTAACGACGAAAGTGGACATCAAGCATCAGGAAAGAATGGAAGCAACATTATCCAAATCCTCCTGCTCTTGGAATAAATTATACAAAGTACTACCATTTGCATAAAACCCGATACCAGCCTAATGGAGAGGATCATCCCCCTGTTCTATCATATGTATTTATTCATACTCATCGTGCGTGTGTGCGCGCGTGCGCGCGTCCGTGCTCATGCGGAGGAGTTGTGAGAAGCAAGGATTTCTACAACGACAACCTAGCCAAAAAAAAAAAAAAACCCCACAAAAAAGAGAGAATCAATTGTTTAAAATATTGAAGAGTACGTTCTGTGTGTAGCGCCCCGTGTGGTGCAGAGTGGTAAAGCTGCAGCACTGCAGTCCTAAGCCCTGCTCACGACTTGAGTTCGATCCCGGCGGAAGCTGGGTTCATGTAGCCGGCTCGAGGTTGACTCAGCCTTCCACCCTTCCCAGGTCGGTCAAATGAGTCCCCAGCTTGCTGGGGGGGGGGGGAAGTGTCCATGACTGGGGAAGGCAATGGCAAACCACCCCGTAAAAAAGTCTGCCGTGAAAACGTTGTGAAAGCAACGTCACCCCAGCGTCAGAAACAAATGGTGCTTGACAGGGAACTACCTTTACCTTTACATTCTATGTAGCCAGTTTGGTGTAGTGGTTAAGTGCGCGGACTCTTATCTGGGAGAACCGGGTTTGATTCCCCACTCCTCCACTTGCACCTGCTGGAATGGCCTTGGGTTAACCATAGTACTGGCAGAGGTTGTCCTTAAAAGGGCAGCTGCTGTGAGAGCCCTCTCAGCCCCGCCCACCTCACAGGGCTTCTGTTGTGGGGGGGAGAAGATATAGGAGATTGTAAGCCACTCTGAGTTCAGAGAGAAGGGTGGGGTATAAATCTGCAGTCGTCTTCTTCTTCTATGGGTGGCCTGTTCTCTGTGTTGGAGGGAGCAACTCTGCATGCCTGGACATCGTGGGGTGCTGCATCACTCTTTTTGTTGTTTTTGTTTTGTATTTTTATGTGCATGTGTGTGTGTGTGCATGTGTGTACATTTGTGCACCTGGAAGTCATGGCGACCTCTGGTGATTGACCTCTACTGGGGGCCTGGAAGATACTCAGAGAGGTGTCTGAATAAAGCCTGCCCCTGCCCTCCTGACTGCTGGTATTCCAAGGAGGGTTTCTATCCAAGTACCTGTCGGAGTTGACCCTGCTTAGCTTCCGAGATGTGACAAGATCAGGCTTGCCTGGGCCATCCAGGTCAGGGTTCATCTCACTCTAAGTGTGTATAGGTCAGGGGTAGCCAAACTTGCTCAGTGCAAGAGCCACACAGAATAAATGTCAGATGTTGGAGAGCTGCAAGACATGAACGTCAGATGTTTGAGAGCTGGGAGGGAGGGAGGGAGGGAGGAAAATAGATGGGGAGAGAGAGGTGGAAAGAAAGCAACTTTAACTTTAAATGTGTTCTCCAAGCTGTCAGCTGGCTTGGATGGGTGGGTGATTTAAAGAGAGACATGCCTTCTCCAAGCCAGCCAATGGGTGGTAGGGGCTTTGAGAGCCACACAATATGTGTGAAAGAGCCACATGTGGCTCCTGAGCCACAATTTGACCACCCCTGGTATAGGTGTTGTCTCCTTGAACAGGATGCCTCTCTTTGTCATAACCTGGGAGCTGCCTTCTGACTCCTCCTCTCTCACACACCTTGTCCTCTCACTCTCTTAACATGGCCTTCCCTAGAGATATATGTTTCTGTAGGTCTCTCCTGTGATAGGCAAAGAAGTCTTTAGATTTGGCTTCTCTTTCTTCTTTGACTGCAATCTAAATGTGAAAGGGATCTACTTGAATAAACAGAAGTTTAACTGCCATCAGGAAGTAACACTGTTGGGTGCACATTAAAAATAGCTGCACCAAATTATTGAACTATTCAATTAATAGAGCAAAGTTTGCCCATTCGTAGAAGTGTGACACTGAGGGCAGTAAATAAATTCCCCAAGCGTTGGACAGGATGGGCCACTGGCCTGATCCAACATGGCTTCTCTTATGTTCTTATGTGACACAGAGTGTTGGACTGGATGGGCCATTGGCCTGATCCAACATGGCTTCTCTTATGTTCTTATGTGACACAGAGTGTTGGACTGGATGGGCCATTGGCCTGATCCAACATGGCTTCTCTTATGTTCTTATGTGACACAGAGTGTTGGACAGGATGGGCCACTGGCCTGATCCAACATGGCTTCCCTTATGTTCTTACGTGACACAGAGTGTTGGACTGGATGGGCCATTGGCCTGATCCAACATGGCTTCTCTTATGTTCTTATGTGACACAGAGTGTTGGACTGGATGGGCCATTGGCCTGATCCAACATGGCTTCTCTTATGTTCTTATGTGACACAGAGTGTTGGACTGGATGGGCCATTGGCCTGATCCAACATGGCTTCTCTTATGTTCTTATGTGACACAGAGTGTTGGACAGGATGGGCCACTGGCCTGATCCAACATGGCTTCCCTTATGTTCTTACGTGACACAGAGTGTTGGACTGGATGGGCCATTGGCCTGATCCAACATGGCTTCTCTTATGTTCTTATGTGACACAGAGTGTTGGACTGGATGGGCCATTGGCCTGATCCAACATGGCTTCTCTTATGTTCTTATGTGACACAGAGTGTTGGACTGGAGGGGCCATTGGCCTGATCCAACGTGGCTTCTCTTATGTTCTTATGTGACACAGAGTGTTGGACTGGATGGGCCATTGGCCTGATCCAACATGGCTTCTCTTATGTTCTTATGTGACACAGAATATTGGACTGGATGGGCCATTGGCCTGATCCAACATGGCTTCTCTTATGTTCTTATGTGACACAGAGTGTTGGACTGGAGGGGCCATTGGCCTGATCCAACATGGCTTCTCTTATGTTCTTATGTGACACAGAGTGTTGGACTGGAGGGGCCATTGGCCATTGGCCTGATCCAGCATGGCTTCTCTTATGTTTTTATGTGACACAGAGTGTTGGACTGGAGGGGCCATTGGCCATTGGCCTGATCCAGCATGGCTTCTCTTATGTTCTTATGTGACACAGAGTGTTGGACTGGATCTAGATAAGCTGGAACAGGTCCAGAGCAGGGTGACAAAGATGGTGAGGGGTCTGGAGACCAAGTGCTATGAAGAAAGGTCAAAGGAGCTGGGCATGTTTAGCCTGGAGAGGAGATGCCTGAAAGGTGATATGATCACCATCTTCAAGTACTTGAAGGGCTGTCATCTAGAGGATGATGCAGAGTTCTTTTCTGTTGCACCAGAAGGAAGGACCAGAACCAACGGGTTGAAATTAAATCGAGAGTTTTTGGCTCAACATTAGGAAGAACTTCCTGACAGTTACAGTAGTTCCTCAGTGGAACAGGCTTCCTTGGGAGGTTTTCGAACAGAGCCATCTGACAGCACTGCTGATTCTCTGAATTTAGGCAGATCATGGGAAGAAGGGCAGGAAGGGCTGCATCGGTGCTTAGTTCTTGTGGCCCTTCGTACACACCCAGGGAAATGCTAATTGCCACTTTGGGGTCAGGCAGCGATTTTTATCCAGGGCAGGGATCCTGGAGGATTCCCCCTCCCTTCCTATTTTCTGGGGATGAAGCAGGGGTCACTGGGGGTGTGTGGGGGAAGGCACTTGTGGATTTCCTGCATTGTGCAGGGGGTTTGACTAGATGGCCCTGGAGGTCCTTTCCAACTCTAGGATTCTGAGGTCAGTACTGTCTGCTTTGATTGGCAGCAGTCTGGGGATGGGAGTGACCTCAGTGGAGTATAATACCACAGACTCCACCTTCCAAAGCAGCCATTTCCACCAGGAGAACTGATCTCTGTTCTCTGGAGAATGACTGTAATTCCGGGAGATCACCAGTCACCACCTGGAAATCGGCAACCCTGAAAGCTGCAACCAACTTGTGGCAACTCTAGCAAGGGACCTTTAAGGCAAATGAGCAAGAGAGGTGGTTGGCCATTGCCCTCATCCGCAGAACCTTCCTTGGAGGTCTCTCATCCAATTACCAATCCAGCTTAGCTTCCAATTTATGGTGTCCCCAGCGAGGGGGTTTCAAGGCTAGTGAGAAGCAGAGGTGGCTGGCCATTGCCTTTCTCTGCAGTGTCTTCTTTGGTGCTCTCCCATCCAAGTACCAACCCAGCTTAGCTTCCATCTTATGGTGACTCCAGCAAGGTGCCTTCAAAACAAGCGAGAAGCAGAGGTGGTTGGCCGTTGCCTTCCTCTGCAGAGTATTCCTTGGTGGTCTCCTTTTCAAGTACTGACCCTGCTTAGCTTCCAGCTTATGGTGACCCCAGCAAGGTGCTTTCAAGGCAAGTGAGAAGCAGAGGTGGTTGACCATTGCCTTCCTTGGCAGAGGCTTCCTTGGTGGTCTCCCATTTAAGTACCGACCCTGCTTAGCTTCTGAGGTCTGACACAATTGGGCTATAGCTACACCATACCATTCCACACCTCCCTCTTCTGGGTTCTAGCATTTCAGTTTTCATGCAGTGGTTCATATTGGGTTCCCAACTCTGTCTTGGGAAACTCCTGGAGATGTAGGGGCAGTGCCTGGGAACTACAGAGTTTGGGGAGAGAGAGAGGAACGTGACGCTGAAGAATCCACCCTCTGCCATTTCCTCCAGTGGAACTCATCACTGAAGTCTGGAGGCTACCCAGGGCTTTTTTTGTAGCAGGAACTCCTTTGCATATTAGGCCAAACGCCCCTTTATGCAGCCAATCCTCCTGGAGCTAACACTAGGCCCTGTACTAAGAGCCCTGTAAGCTCCTGGAGGATTGGCTACATCAGGGGTGTGTGGCCCAGGGGTGGAATTCTAGCAGAAGCTCCTTTGCATATTAGGCCACACCTGCCTGATGTAGTCAATCCTCTTGGAGCTTACGATAGGCCCTGTACTAAGAGCCCTGTAAGCTCCAGGAGGACTGGCTACATCAGGGGTGTGTGGCCTCATATGCAAAGGAGCTCCTGCTACAAAAAGGCTTTGAGGCTGCCTGTAATTCCAGGAGAACTGTAGGCCGCACCATGAGTTTGGCATCTCTGAGTTCACATGGGAGAATGTTCTTTTATACATATAAAAAAAATTCCGTCTATATAAGAAAATGCTCCATGTCAAGGGGAATGGACCTAGCCTCACCTCTTCCTTAATATTCTAGTTTCCTATGTGAGAGGCCATTTCTGTTTCATCATAAGGAGGATCGTTGTGTTATTTGCGCTCCCTCTAGAATTCTGAAAATGTTTCGTCCGGAAATAGATTTACCATCTCAGCAAGACGTCGGGCTTTATTCTTTTCATTTTCAATGCCGATCTTAAAAAGCTGACTTTTTTATTTAAAAAGATTAAAAAAAAAGAAAGAAAATGGAGCAACCCCCCCCCACACACACATACTGTATACAATATCAACCGTAATAATAAAAGTATTAATGGTTTTACATTAAATGTGACATAACATTTCTTGTCTCGTTGCTTCCACAAGGTTAATTCTCTTCCAATAAACAAGAAATGGGCTTTATCTCCGCGTAGCAATTCCTGTAAACGAAATTGTTTTGTGCAAGGTTGTCGAAACACAGAAATCTTACCCACGCCTGTAGCCCTCCATACCTTTTGAGACCAGACACCCATATTGGTGGTGTAGCGGTTCCAGGTTTGGACTAGCATTGGGAAGCTCTGGGTTCAAATCCACAGACTCACATGAAACCTAACTTACCTCACAGGGTCATTGTGACTGATGGCCAGTCAGTGGTTAGAGTGTCAGACCAGAATCTGGGAGAGCCAGGTTCGAATCCTAGCTGTGCACTGGAAGTCTGCTGTGTAACCATGGGCCAGTCTCACACTCTGAGCCTAACCTACCTTACAGGGTTGTTGTGAAGATAAAATGAGGAACAATGCTAAGCTGCTTTGGGTCCCTGTTGGGGACAAAGGCAGGGTATAAATGAAGTAACAAATAATTAAAAATTGGCAACCAGAGGAACTGGTTGGCCCCGAAGGTTTCCAACCTCCAGGTGTTGGCTGGAGATCTCCTGGGATTACAATTGATCTCCAGGTGAGAGAGATCACTTCACCTGGAGAAAATGGCCACTTTGGAAATTTCTTACACCCCCATTGCTATCCCCCCCTGCACTCCTCAAGCCCCACTCCTAAAATCTCCAGGTATTTTCCGACCTACAGCTGGCAACCCTACTGGCCAATGTGTGAGACAGGATGCCGGACTAGATGGACCACTGATCTGATCCAGCAAGACTCTGTTACACATTCAGAGATAGTAAAACCTCTGAATCCCAGAGCCGGAGGCAGCCTCAGGGGAAGGCCTCGGCCTCTCTGCCCTGTTGTTGGACTTTCAGAGGAACTGGTTGGCATCTCTGTGAGAGAGGATGCTGGACTAGATGGACCACTGGTCTGATCCAGCTGGGTTCTTCTGAGTTTCTTATCAGGAGAAGGCCTTAGCCTCTCTGCCCTTTTGTTGGACCTTCAGAGGAACTGGTTGGCATCACTGTGAGAGAGGATGCTAGACTCGATGGACCACTGGTCTGATCCAGCTGGGTTCTTCTGAAGTTCTTATCAGGAGAAGACCTCAGCCTCTCTGCCTTGTTATTAGCTCCCCAAAGGAACTGAATGGCCACTCTGTGAGACATGGTGTGTGGACTAGAGGGACCACTGGTCTGATCCAGCTGGGCTTTTCTGATGTTTTTATCATGGGAAGGCTTTGGCCTCTCTGCCCTATTGTTGGCTATCTAGAGGACAAGATGCTGGACTAGATGCACCACTAGTCTGATCCAGCAGGGCTCTTGTGATGTTCTTCTGAAGGCCTTGACCTCTCTACCCTGTTGCTGGCCCTCCAAAGGAACTGGTTGGCCACTGTGTGAGACAGGATGCTGGACTAGATGGACCACTGGTCTGATCCAGCAGGGCTCTTCTGATGTTCTTACCAGGAGAAGGCTTCAGCCTCTGTGCCCTGTTTTTGGCTGTCCAGAAGACAGGTTGCTGAACTAGATGGACCACTGGTCTGATCCACCAGAACTCTTCTCATGTTCTTATCACAAGCGTTGTGTACCATTGCCCACGACATCTTGTGTCCCCCCCACCCTTCAGATTGTTGTTCCATGACAGAAAACACTGAATAGCAAACGGAAACCCAAGCCTGATAGTCATTTGCTTTGCCGCATACAAGAAAAGCATTTTGTTTTTCTGGTAGTGGCAAAAGTTGTCCCTCCAGTTGCAATGTACAGTTACGAGCTCCCTGATGCAAAAGATTGGGACGAGACATGGAGAAAGCTGAGCAGGAAATGAACGGGGATTGCTTTAAGGCGGGCTGTCAAGTCGAGCATGGGGCGAAATACCCAAGCATAGGGAAAAGACAGGCCCCGTTTAATCCAACGGGAAGAATGGAAGCTGATTGAGGATGAAACAGTGACCTTAATCTGTCTTCCGTAGGTGCTCTCTCTCTGTCCTTCAGCTAATGCGAAGAAGGAAATGAAAACTCTGAATTGGATCTACTGTTTTTTTTTTTTTTATTTCCCTTTCCCCAGAGCAGCGGTCTGGAATAATGCAACATCATGAGCTATTTCTGTCCATGCTGGTTGAAAGCACAGGTGTTTGGAAGGGGTACCACAGATTGTCATACGGTGCTTAACTATCTGATTTTGTGTGTGTGTGTAAATGAGTAGTTAGTAGGGTTGTCAACTTTCAGGTGGGGTTTGGGGATCACCTGGAATTACAACTGATCTCCAGGTGTTTCTAGGTAAAATGGTCTTTGGATATTTCCTCCTCTCTGAGAAACAAATGCAGATGCCTGGCTGGACCCCCAGACTTAGGGTTAAGAAGAAGAAGAAGACCGTAGATTTATACCCTGCCCTTCTATCTGAATCAGTCTCAGAGCAGCTTACATGCCCCTTTATCTTCTCCCCCCACATAGGGCTGCCAAGTTCCCGCTGCGGGCAGGAGATTTCCCACCCAGGAGGCTCCCAACCCACCCCCAGCATGATGACGTCACCTGGAAGTGATGTCATTGTACCAGGGGATGGTGTGTGGGACGCTCTAGGATTCTATGGTACCATAGAGTTTTTGGTGCGAGTCCTAGAGCGTCCTGCATGATGTCCCTGGTGCTATGATATCACTACCAGGTGACAGCATCATGCCACGCAACCCTACCCCCACAACAGACATCCTGTGAGATGGGTGGGGCTCAGAGAGCTCTGACAGAAGCTGCCCTTTCAAGGACAACTCTTGTGAGAGCTCTGGCTGACCCAAGGCCATTCCAGCAGCTGCAAGTGGAGGAGTGGGGAATAAAACCCCAGATCTTCCAGATAAGAGTCCGCACACTTAACCACTACACCAACCTCCAGGGGCCTGGAGATCTCCTGGAAGCACAGCTGTTCTCCAAGGTATAGAGATCGGTTCCCATGGACAAAATGGCTGTTTTGGAGGGCAGACTCTGTGGCAGTATATCCCATTGAAGTCTCTCTCTTCCCCAAGCTCATGGCTGAGGGAAAGGACTGTGGCTTTGTGGAAGGACTGTGGTTCAGTGGAAGAGCATCTGCTTGGCATGCAAAAGGTCCCAGGTTCAATCCCTGGCATCTCCAGTTAAAAAGGACCTGGCGATAAGTAATGTGGAAGACCTCTACCTGAGATCCTAGAGCAGGGATGTTGAACTCACTTGTTATGAGGGCCAGATCTGACATAAATGAGACCTTGTTGGGGCAGCCCACATTGGGCTGGGCAGGTGTGTACCTATTTAAGATCAGGTAGCAAAGATATAAACTTTATAAAGGACACAGACAAAGGCCGTGGTCACACTCACCATTAAATCCATCCCTAACCCGTCGCTATTATACCCTGCAGCTTTTTTACAACGAATTTCCTGATCAGACATCCCTCCATCCTTCAGTTCTAAGCAGTGTTGGTCCCGTCGTTGGTTGATCAGAGGTCTCAACTGGACCTCATTTTTTGAGATGGCATTCCACACTCGCGCAAGCGCAGTACCGTGGGATATCGTGCTTGGCTTTTTTTTGTTTTTAAAGGTGCCAGAAAAGGTGGGCGATCTGCACCCCCCATTTAAACACCCGGAAAGGAAGGGGAAGCCCAGGAGTTCTCTTTGCTGTCTCTCCGCCTGGCAGGTCATCTTCCTCCCTCCCCATTTAAACACCCCGCCGTGGTGTTTAAATGGTGTGTGTGTGTGTGCACGACAACGCTCTTTGCTGTCTCTCCACCTGGCAGGGAGACGGCAAAGGTGGGTCATCTTCCTCCGCTGGCAGGGAGACAGCAAAGGTGGGCGATCTGCCTCCCGCCCCATTTAGGAAAGGTCCCCTGTGCAAGCACCAGTCGTTTTCAACTCTGGGGTGATGCTGCTTTCACAAAGTTTTCACGGCAGACCTTTTACGGGGTGGTTTGCCACTGCCTTCCCCGGTTATTACACTTCTCCCCCCAGCAAGCTGGGTACATATTTTACCGACCTCGGAAGGTTGGAAGGCTGAGTCAACAATTGCTGGCACAATTATATCATTTGGAGTGGGCTCTCGTAGGGAAACAGATGTGCACTTGTGACGAGTCGGCTACAATAGAGCATTCAAACATAGAAAGTACGCGTGGGAGTCATCGGAAGCATTCTTATTCCGGATTTAATGTACTATCAAAAAAGTCCGCATCTCAGTCGTGGCAGTTCGGGACACGAACGAGCCAACGACCATTGCCAGATGCTGATGTTTGGACAACCGCATAAAATCCGACATGCATCTTGGCTTTCATCCATGCCCATCTCGTCAGTTTATGTGCGTCTGACCTCAGCCAAACGCAAGTTTTTTTTTAAACTTAAAAATAAAACATTAGCACTCATTGGTCTTAAAGGTGCTTTCTTTGTATTTCTCCCATGGGATCCAGGGAACTGGGCAAAGGGAGCTTTGGCTTTTTCTTTCCTTCCCCAGGGGATGAGGAGGGGGAGGAGCCTCAGCCTATAGAAGGAAAAGAGACTTGGCTCAGTAGATCTACTATGCAATTGAGAGAACCTGGCAAAGCAAGCTCTCCCTCCCCACCTTCCTCCCCAAGGGAGGAGCTTCAGCCAATGGAGAAAATAAAGGCTTTGCTCTGTAGCTCCTGTGCAATTGAGCGAGCCTTCCAAAGCAAGTTGTGGTGCAGAAGGAAGCAAGAGAGAGGGAGAAGGAAGCAGATGACAGCCAGTTGCTCGGGGGCCTGAGAGAAGCCCTCCAGGGGCCTGATTCGGCCCCCAGGCTGCATGTTTGACACCCCTGACTTAACCACTACAGCAAACTGGCCACACCAATAACCACTACAACCAAATAACCACAGTGAAAGTAATAATGGTTAACCCCCCCCCCCCCAGGTTTTAATGCTCACTTATTTTTTTTTACCTATCGGATATATGTAGAACAGTAAGTTTCATCAACTTCTCCTAACATAAAACTTGATTGTGTGCTTCTATTCTTAGGCGTGTTATGGGCATGGCCAGTTATTTTGACGAACGTTCATCAGATGTCCATGCTATTGTATTGTACTGAAATGGTTCACATTAAAAGATTAGAAATTGAAAAAAAAAGAAGATGAAGAAGATGAAGAAGATATTGGATTTATAGCCCGCCCTCCACTCCGAAGAGTCTCAGAGCGGCTCACAATCTCCTTTACCTTCCTCCCCCACAACAGACACCCTGTGAGGTAGATGAAGATATTGGATTTATATCCCGCTCTCCACTCCGAAGAGTCTCAGAACGGCTCACAATCTCCTTTCCCTTCCTCCCCCACCACAGACACCCTGTGAGGTAGATGAAGATATTGGATTTATATCCCGCCCTCCACTCTGAAGAGTCTCAGAGCGGCTCACAATCTCCTTTACCTCCCCCCCCCCAACAGACACCCTGTGAAGTAGATGAAGATATTGGATTTATATCCCGCCCTCCACTCTGAAGAGTCTCAGAGCGGCTCACAATCTCCTTTCCCTTCCTCCCCCACAACAGACACCCTGTGAGGTAGATGAAGATATTGGATTTATATCCCGCCCTCCACTCCGAAGAGTCTCAGAGCGGCTCACAATCTCCTTTACCTTCCTCCCCCACAACAGACACCCTGTGAGGTGGGTGGGGCTGAGGGGGCTCTCACAGCAGCTGCCCTTTCAAGGACAACCTCTGCCAGAGCTATGGCTGACCCAAGGCCGTTCCAGCAGGTGCAAGTGGAGGAGTGGGGAATCAAACCCGGTTCTCCCAGATAAGAGTCCGCGCACTTAACCACTACACCAAACTGGCTCTCCAAAAATAATGACAATGATCATGCAAACAGTCATAGTAATGCGAGGAATTCTGTACGGTTGAATTTCGCTTCCAGCTTCCAGCCTGCGATCGGCAACAACCAAAAAAACGAGCCTTTTCTTTCCAGGTGCGCCAATGCCTGATCCTTGACAATGTGACACCCGCAGACCTTGGCCGTTAATATAAATTCCCCCAGCGACGCAGCTGTAAGCTCTAAATGACAACAGCGGTCGTATTGCTAATTTATGCAATCACCGGGAGGGAAACTACCCCGGCTTTTTGTTGCCGTTTCAGGGGCCTGACTTTTGTTCTCAAATGTCAATGAGGATGTTAACATGCCAGAGGAGGGCTGCCAGAGCCTGCAGGTGGAATAGCTGTGCAGAGGTGTTTGCGAGGGCTTTGCGGATCTGCAAGCCCAAAGCACCAGCATAGGGTTGCCAACTCTGGGTTGGGTTGGGTTTTTGCCAGGTTCAATTCAAGAAATATCTGGGGACTTAGAGGACGGAGCTAGGAGATTTTGGGGGTGGAGCCAGGAGCAAGGTTGCGGGGAGCGTAATTGAACTCCGACGGGAGCTCTGGCCTTCCCATTTAAAGGGACCGCACACCTTTGAAATGCCTTTCCTCCATTGGAAATAATGAAGGATAGGGGCACCTCCTTTTGGGGCTCCTAGAATTGGACCCCCTGGTCCAAACCTTTTGAAACTTGAGGGGTGTTTTGAGGAGAGGCATTGGATGCTGTGCTGAAGATAGGGTTCCTCTGCCTCAAAAACAGCCCCTTTATAGGCCCAGGTACCCACAAATCAATTTTCCATTAAACCCTATGGAAATCAGTCTCCATAGGGAATAATGGAGTACCCAGCAGACATCCCCCCCCTGCTTTCTGATAACCCTGAAGTGGGGGGGGGAGGGCCTCCAAACTGGGGGATCCCCTGCCCCCGCCTGGGGACTGGCATCCCTACTGGGGAGGGCAGGGTTTGAGGAAGGGAGGGACTTCAGCGGGGGTAGCCATTTGCTCCAGGGGAACTGATCTTTTTAGTCTGGAGGTCAATTTGTAACCGGGGGGGGGGGGCACCTGGAGCTTGTGTTTGCTGAAGCTTTAACCCGTGGTCTCTTGTTTTTTATGGTAGTCCCCAGGGCTTTTTTTTGTAGAAAAAGCCCAGAAGGAACCCATTTGCATATTAGGCCACACACCCCTGGCATTACCCTTGTTTCACACTGGGCTTTTTTAAAGAACATAAGAGAAGCCATGTTAGATCAGGCCAATGGCCCATCCAGTCCAACACTCTGTGTCACATAAGAACATCAGAGAAGCCATGTTGGATCAGGCCAATGGCCCATCCAGTCCAACACTCTGTGTCACACAGTGGCAAAAATTTTTTGTGGCTAATAGCCACTGATGGACCTCTGCTCCATATTTTTATCTAAACCCCTCTTGAAGGTGGCTATGCTTGTGGCCGCCACCACCTCCTGTGGCAGTGAATTCCACATGTTAATCACCCTTTGGGTGAAGAAGGACTTCCTTTTATCCGTTTTAACCTGTCTGCCCAGCAATTTCATCGAATGCCCATGAGTTCTTGTATTGTGAGAAAGGGAGAAAAGTACTTCTTTCTCTACTTTCTCCATTCCATGCATTATCTTGTAAACCTCTATCATGTCACCCCGCAGTCGACGTTTCTCCAAGCTAAAGAGTCCCAAGCGTTTCAATCTTTCTTCGTAGGGAAAGTGTTCCAGCCCTTTAATTATTCTAGTTGCCCTTTTATGGACTTTCTCCAATGCTATAATATCCTTTTTGCGGTGCGGCGACCAAAATTGCACACAGTACTCCAAATGAGACCGCACCATCGATTTATACAGGGGCATTATGATACTGGCTGATTTGTTTTCAATTCCCTTCCTAATAATTCCCAGCATGGCGTTGGCCTTTTTTATTGCAAACACACACTGTCTTGACATTTTCAGTGAGTTATCTACCATGACCCCAAGATCTCTCTCATGGTCAGTCTCTGCCAGTTCACACCCCATCAACTTGTATTTGTAGCTGGGATTCTTGGCCCCAATGTGCATTACTTTGCACTTGGTCACATTGAACCGCATCTGCCACGTTGACGCCCACTCACCCAGCCTCAACAGATCCCTTTGGAGTTCCTCACAATCCTTTCTGGTTCTCACCACCCTGAACAATTTAGTGTCATCCGCAAACTTGGCCACTTCACTGCTCACTCCCAACTCTAAATCATTTATGAACAAGTTAAAGAGCATGGGACCCAGTACCGATCCCTGCGGCACCCCACTGCTTACCGTCCTCCACTGCGAAGACTGCCCATTTATACTCACTCTCTGCTTCCTATTATGCAGCTAGTTTTTGATCCACAAGAGGACCTGTCCTTTTACTCCATGACTCTCAAGCTTTCTAAGGAGCCTATGATGAGGAACTTTATCAAAATCTTTCTGGAAGTCAAGGTAAACAACATCTATCGGGTCTCCTTTGTCCACATGTTTGTTCACCCCCTCAAAGAAATGTAACAAGTTAGTGAGGCAAGATCTTCCCTTACAGAACCCATGCTGAGTCTTCCTCAATAACCCGTGTTCATCAATGTGCCTGCTCATTCTGTGCTTGATAATGCTTTCTACCAACTTCTCCGGTATTGAAGTCAGACTGACTGGCCTGTAATTTCCCGGATCTCCTCTGGAACCCTTTTTAAAGATGGGGGTGACATTTGCTACCTTCCAGTCCTCAGGAACGGAGGCAGATTTCAATGAAAGATTACAGATTTTTGTCCGAAGATCCACAAGTTCAACTTTGAGTTCTTTCAGAACTCTCGGATGTATGCCATCCGGACCCAGTGACTTGTTAGTTTTTAATTTGTCTATCAGTTGTAGGACCTCCTCTTTTGTCACCTCAATCTGACTCAGGTCTTTCTGACTCAGAAAAAACCCAGCAGGAGCTGATTTGCATATTAGGCCACACACCCCGACCCCAATCCAGCTGGAACTGTGTTCTTGCTCAGAACAAAAGCCCTAGTAGTCCCCACCTGGAGGGTGGCATCTCTGCCCGCTTTTCTCTCAAGCTTTGACAGGCTCGGGCTAAGGAGGAGTATAAATGAAGTAAGCAGGGCTTTTTTTGGTAGCAGGAACGTCTTTGCATATTAGGCCACGCCCCCTTGATGTAAGAGCTTACAGTAGGGCCTTTACGAAAAGCCCTGTCAACTCCAGGAGGACTGGACATCAGGGGTGTGTGGCCTGATATGCAAAGGAGTTCCGGCTACAACCCCCCCCCTGCAAGTAAGCAGGTAAGTAAATAAAGTAGGGTTTCCATCAAGGCACTTATTCCTCAGATGGATGCCAGCAGAATAGGATTTTCAGAAAAACCGGGAGGTCTGGGTTAATTGGACTGCGTTGACGGAAAAAAACCAGGTGCTGGCTCCTTGGGAAGGTGAGGTTTAACACCATTGCTAGCTGTCTCCGGTTTCAATCAGGTTGTTTGCTGAGGTCCCCCAGACCGGCTGGCAGAGGATTTCATGGTCCCCTTGAAAACTTACAAGCGACAGAATGATTAAAATGAGACTGGAAATGGCTTCATTCCACCTGTACAAAAATACATCCTTCGTATAAGCCAAGGACTAATGATATTTTGTTTCTCCCTCTCGAAGATGGCTCCCCCCCCCAATTTTTTATAATAAAGGTCTTGTTTTGGCCAATCTTGCATCATTGTGCCGGCAGGGGAGGTACGATTTAGAGACGGGGGTTCGAGCATCGTGGAGATCTCCATCTCTAAAAAGCTCTGATTATAGCAGCTGCCAGTTCCAGCACTTTGCATCTTATTACGGTAGGGTTGTGAGCAGGTTCTAAAAATAAATGGAAAATGTACTTCCAGCCGACCAGCTAACCACTGGAGGATTCAAGCCATTTAGGAGACGGGATAATCTCTCCCCGCTACTTTTCGCAATTAAAGGGCGACTTCTCTCTTCCCTCAAAGAACAACTTGCAAACAAGATGGCTGTTCCTTCAAACCGTTTAATCTGCGTCCTGACCAAAAGGTTCCCCGAATGAGTTAATTAACGGGATGTGCCGAATGTCGTTTTTAGACAGGTGACGGGCTTTGCTTGGACCAGGACAGGGCGTTTTTTTGTAGCAACAACTCCTTTGCACATTAGGCCACACTCCCCTGATGTAGCCAATCCTCCTGAAGCTTAAAGTAAGCCCTGTGCTAAGAAACCTGTATGCTCTTGGAGGATAGGCTGCATCAGGGGGGCATGGCCTAATATGCCAAGGAGTTCCTGCTATATATGAACATATGAAGCTGCCTTATACTGAATCAGACCCTCAGTCCATCACAGTCAGTACTGTCTACTCAAACTGGCAGTGGCTCTCCAGGGTCTCAAGCTGAGGTTTTTCACACCTGTTTGCCTGGACCCTTTTTCAGTTGGAGATGCCAGGGATTGAACCTGGGACCATCTGCTTACAAAGCAGTTGCTCTACCACTGAGCCACCGTCCCTTCCCAACAGCCCTGATGACCTCCAAAAGTTCCCTCATTAACATCCTTGCTCAGATATTGCAAATTAAGGGCCATGGCTTCCTGGACTGACTCCATCCGCCTCATGTTGGGTCTTCTTCTTTTCCTGTTGCTGTCAACTTTCCTTAGAGAGCCAGTTTGGTGTAGTGGTTAAGTGTGTGGGCTCTTATCTGGGAGAACCAGGTTTGATTCCCCACTGCTCCACTTGCACCTGCTGGAATGGCCCTGGGTTAGCCATAGCTCGGGCAGAGGTTGTCCTTGAAAGGGCAGCTGCTGTGAGAGTCCTCTCAGCTCCACCCACCTCACAGGGTGTCTGTTGTGGGGGAAGAAGATAAAGGCGATTGTAAGCCGCTCTGAATCTCTGATTCAGAGAGAAGGGTGGGGTATAAATCTGCAATTCTTCTTCTTCTTCGCATTCTTGTCTTTTCCAGTGTCTCTTGTCTTCTCCCCATTTATACTATAGCCCTACATCCATCCATCCATCTATCTGTCTGCTGCCTGCCTGGCTATCTGTCTATCTATACATACATAGCTAGCTTAATGACAGATAGACAGACAGACAGACAGAAGATAGAGAGGGAAGGCAGCATGGTGTAGTCCAATCTCGTCAGATCTCAGAAGCTAAGCAGGGCCAGCCCTTGTTAGTATTTGGATGGGAGACCACCAAGGAAGATAATAGAGGAAGGCAATGGCAAACCAACTCTGCTTCTCACTTGCCTTGGAAGCCCCTTGCTAGGGTCCCACTCATCACAGGTAGGCTGTGACTTGACGGCACTTTACACAAACATGTGAAATTGCCGTCAAGTTGCACTCAGCTTATGGAGAGACACTCGGAGGCGGTTTGCCATTGCCTGCCTGCGCATCATGACCCTGGTATTCCTTGGTGGTTTCCCTTCCAAAAAGCTCTGTCACCTGGAGATCACTCGTAATCGCTGGAGCTCTCCAGGCACCACCTGAGACTGAGAGCCGGGTGCCGTTTAGAGTGATTGAGCTGTCCTACAGAGAATTGTTGTGAGCACGGGTTCCGTCAAAAGTGGGTGGCCGGAAGAAAAGGTGCAGGGCTTTTTTGGTAGAAAAAGCCCATCAAGAACTCATTTGCATATCAGGCCACACCTCCTGATGTCACCATTGTGTCACACAGGGCCTTTCTGTAGAAAAGCCCACCAGGAACTCATTTGCATATTAGGCCACACCCTCTGATTTCACCATTGTTTCACACAGGATGTTTCTGTAGAAAAAGTCCACGAGGAACTCATTTGCATATTAGGCCACACACCCTGATGTCACCATTGTTTCACACAGGGTCTTTCTGTAGAAAAAGCCCACCAGGAACTCATTTGCATATTAGGTCACACCCCTGAAATCACCATTGTTTCATAAAGGGTCATTCTGTAGAATAAGCCCATCAGGAACTCATTTGCATATTAGGCCACGCTCCCCGATGTCACCATTGGCTCACACAGGGCCTTTCTGTAGAAAAAGCCCATCAGAAACTCATTTGCATATTAGGCCACACCCTGATTTCACCATTGTTTCACACAAGGCCTTTTTCTACAGAAAAGCCCAGCATGAACTAATTTACATACTAGGCCACACCCCTTGACACCAAGCCAGCCAGAACTACGTTCCTGTGCGTTCCTGCTCAAAGAAAGCCCTGAAGATGTGTATTCTTCACCGAAACATACATATATCTAGAATGTATGATGCCAACTTATCAAGCCGCTTTGAGTAGTTCTGCTGCATACTTGGGATATTTTCACTACTCTCCAGTGTGATTTATATTCGCTTGCCACGTTGTGAAGCTGTTTCCCGCTGTGCAAGTGAGCTGCATAGTCGTGGGAGTCTACAGTGGAAGTCTACTGCAAGTCACATGAAGTTCAGCATGCTGCTTTAATGACTGTTTTCGTGTTATGAGGTCAATGAAATTGTACAGTGGCTAAGCAGTGTATGAACTGTCAACTAAGTAAATTTATGAATGCTTACAAGTGAGAGTTGATATATACTTGGGTTCATTGCACGGATATTTAAGTGTATTTTGATAGTCTGGTCCGTGGTTTCCTTTTTTTTTGGTTTACCACCTGGTTGTTGGCAGCCCCGCTTTTGGAGGAATGGGTTGGCTGGTGTTGACAGGATACTGGACTAGATGGAGCACCAGTCTGATACAGCAAGGCTCTTTTGATGTTCTTAGGAAGGCCTTGGCTTCTATGCACTGTTGTTGGCCCTCTAGAGGAACTGGTTGGCCACTGTGTGAGACAGGATGCTGGACTGGATGGACCACCGGTCTGATCCAGCAAGGTTCTTCTGATGTTCTTAGGAAGGCCTTGGCTTCTATGCACTGTTGTTGGCCCTCTAGAGGAACTGGTTGGCCACTGTGTGAGACAGGATGCTGGAATGGATGGACCACCGGTCTGATCCAGCAAGGTTCTTCTGATGTTCTTAGGAAGGCCTTGGCTTCTATGCACTGTTGTTGGCCCTCTAGAGGAACTGGTTGGCCACTGTGTGAGACAGGATGCTGGACTGGATGGACCACTGGTCCGATCCAGCAAGGTTCTTCTGATGTTCTTAGGAAGGCCTTGGCTTCTATGCCCTGTTGTTGGCTATCTAGAGGACAAGATGCTGGACTAGATGCAGCACTAGTCTGATCCAACATGGCTCTTCTGATGTTCTTCTGAAGGCCTTGACCTCTCTGCCCTGTTGTTGGCCCTCCAAAGGAACTGGTTGGCCACTGTGTGAGACAGGATGCTGGACTAGATGGGCCACTGTTCTGATCCAGGAGGCCTCTTCTTATGTTCTTATGAAGGCCTTGGCTTCTACCCTGTTGCTGGCCCATCTGGTTGAGGCCACTGTGTGGAACTGGTTGAGGCCACTTTGGAACTGGTTGAGGCCACTGTGTGAGGCAAGATGAACTGGACTAGATGGACCACTGGGCTGAGTCAGCAGCAGGGCTCTTCTGATGTTCTTATGTTATGCTGAATAATATTTTTTGTGAGATATTTTTCACAAAGAATTGGGGAGGTTTTTTTTAACTGTCGGATTCTGAGAAACCCGAACTCCCCCCTCCCCCCAATCTTTTCAATATGTGCCAGGCAATTGATCCCCATTGTTTTCTGTTTAGCTAAAACTTTATCTCTTTTTTTTCCCAGGGTGGGGGAAGGGAACTCAGGCCCAAAAGCAGCTGCAGCCAAAATGACAGCGGAGAGCCGCCGATTTGTTAAATTGAAGCCTGGCGAGGATACAATGAGGGCCATAACAATAAGCAGTGATCGCTTCTACTTAGCACTTGGAGTGCTTTTTCGCGTTCGGCAAAGCCGAAACTTGGCAGAAGGCTCCCGGCTCCTTGGTCGCAGGTGTTCTTCGAGTTAGGAAGGAGGCCTGGATTTCAAAGTGCCTCAAATTTAATTTTCTATCTGTCTGCAGGGATCAGTTAAAGCTGTGCTTAACCCACACAAGTCAAGTAGTTGCCGGTCGAGGGAGCCGTACGTGGCGACGGCGGAATGCGTTTATTATGAAGGCAG
Source organism: Heteronotia binoei (assembly GCF_032191835.1). Lineage (NCBI taxonomy): Eukaryota > Metazoa > Chordata > Lepidosauria > Squamata > Gekkonidae > Heteronotia > Heteronotia binoei. The sequence continues at coordinate 186,305,133 of NC_083225.1, read as the reverse complement.
TGCTCCGCAATCCCTGTTAGCGTCTGTGCGGGAGCGGCACCGTGGAAAGTGCTGTCAAGTCGTAACCGACTTGCGGGGATCCTGTAGGGGTTTCGTGGAAAGAGGTGGTTGGCCACAGCGTAGCAGCCCTGAGCTTCTCTGGTGGTCTCCCATCCAAGTAAAAACCAGGACTGAGCTTGCTTAGCTTTCAAGATCTGATGAGATTGGTTAAGGCTGGGCCAGCCAGGTCAAGGCAGATGAACAGAGGTGGTTTGCCGTTGCCTGTCTCTGCAAAGCAACCCTGGGCTTCCTTGGTGGTCTCCCATCCGTATGCTAACCAGAACTGATCCTGCTTAGCTTCAGACATCTGACGAAATCAGGCTAGGACAGGACAGGGCAGATGAACGGAGGTCTGAGATCTGATGAGACTAGGCAAGCCTGGGCCATCCAGGCCAGGACAACAGACGTAGCAGAGGTGGTTGGCCATTGCCTGCCTTCATGTAGCAACCCTGTACTTCCTTGGTGGTCTCCCATCTAAATTTTAACAAGGACTTACTTAGTTTCTGAAATATGACAAGATTAGTGATCACTGCAGGTGGTGACTGCAGCCATGAAATTAAAAGACGTTTGCTCCTTGGGAGGACAGCTATGGCGAACCTGGGCAGTATAATAAAAAGTAGAGACATCACCCTGCCAACAAAAGTCCGTATAGTCAAAGTGATGGTATTCCCAGTAGCGATGTATGGCTGTGAGAGCTGGGCCATAAAGAAGCCCGAGCGCAGAAGAACAGATGCTTTTGAGATGTGGTGCTGCCATCCACATTCAATGTGGCCAAGTGGAAAGTAATGCACATTGGGGCCAAGAATCCCAGCTACAAATACAAGTTGATGGGGTGTGAACTGGCAGAGATTGACCAAGAGAGAGATCTTGGGGTCGTGGTAGATAACTCGCTGAAAATGTCAAGACAGTGTGCGATTGCAATAAAAAAGGCCAACGCCATGCTGGGAATTATTAGGAAGGGAACTGAAAACAAATCAGCCAGTATCATAATGCCTCTGTATAAATCGATGGTGCGGTCTCACTTGGAGTACTGTGTGCAATTCTGGTCACCGCACCTCAAAAAAGCATATCATAGCATTGGAAAAAGTGCAGAAAAGGGCAACTAGAATGATTAAAGGTTTGGAACACTTTCCCTATGAAGAAAGGTTAAAACGCTTGGGGCTCTTTAGCTTGGAGAAGCGTCGACTGCGCGGTGACATGATAGAGGTTTACAAGATTATGCATGGGATGGAGAAAGTAGAGAGAGAAGTACTTTTCTCCCTTTCTCACAATACAAGAACTCGTGGGCATTCAATGAAATTGCTGAGCAGTCAGGTTAAAATGGATAAAAGGAAGTACTTCTTCACCCAAAGGGTGATTAACATGTGGAATTCACTGCCACAGGAGGTGGCGGCGGCTACAAACATAGCCAGCTTCAAGAGGGGATTGGATAAAAATATGGAGCAGAGGTCCATCAGTGGCTATTAGCCACTGTGTGTGTGTGTATAGATATTTTGGCCACTGTGTGACACAGAGTGTTGGACTGGATGGGCCATTGGCCTGATCCAACAAGGCTTCTCTTATGTTCTTATCCTCTGAAGTCTGCTCAGATTCATAGAACAAAGCAGTAGACAAGTGCACCTTTAAGAGCATACAAAAGCTTACATTGGTCTTAAAGGTACACTTGTCTACTGTTTTGTTCTATTGCTTCAGGCCAACACGGCTGCCTACCGGGATTGCTCAAATTCATGTCAGTTACATCAGGAACGCTGTCCAGCCATCTCATCTTTTGCCGTCCCCTTCTTCTTTTGCTTTCTGTCTTTCCCAGCATCAGGGTCTTCTCCATGGAGTGCTCCCATCTCATTTATGGGCCAAAGTCTTTGAGCTTCAGCTTCAGCATCTGACCTTCCAGGGAACAGTCAGGGTTGATTTCCCTGAGGACTGACTGATTGGACCTTCTTGCAGTCCAAGGGACTCTCAAGAGTCTTCTCCAGTGAGTGCTCCCTTCTCATTTGGTGGCCAAAGGATTTGAGCTCCAGCTTCAGCATCTGACCTTCCAGGGAACAGACAGGGTTGATTTCCCTGAGGACTGACTGATTGGACCTTCTTGCAGTCCAAGGGACTCTCAAGAGTCTTCTCCAGTGAGTGCTCCCTTCTCATTTGGTAGCCAAAGGATTTGAGCTTCAGCTTCAGCATCTGACCTTCCAGGGAACAGTCAGGTTTGATTTCCCTGAGGACTGACTGACTGGATCTTCTTGCAGTCCAAGCTGAGAGTCCTTAAAGAAAGGTTGATTTTTCAGGCCAACATTTGGTCGTTTCATTTGTGTGATTTACTGCATTTACTGCTTCGTTTTATTGAAATCCCAAACCAGCCCTAGTGAACTGCATTTACTGCAGCCAGGCAGGTAGGGTGATACCGAGTCAGGGGCCCGGAGACGAGGGTCAGAGGTCGATTCCTATCCAATTCCATTTGCTCAAACCTTCCCACATGGCTTGGCTGCCTTTGGCCTGTTGAACTGGGGAAGACTCTTACTTTTTCTTTTTGCCACCTCACCAACATGCCTGTTTTGCAAAATCTGAAAATGCTTCTCTTCGAAAACGCAGAGCTCAAATAACGAGTTTTAATGTGTGATGCCTCATGGTTAAATCTCTGCTCATTTACATTTTTCCTCACGGATGTTAGAGGTGCACACGCAGCGAGACTCCGAAATTCTTCCTACTGCCATGGGGAAGTTTTGACTACCACCTTATGCTTCCAGTGGGCGTTAGCCTAGACATTTCCATGTAAACAAAGCATTTATCACCACTGTGCAAATGCTGGCAACTGACAAGTATTAGGAAGGGTTGGTGAGGGAAATACGTTAGAAACTTCAGTTCCAGGCTGCTGAAGAAAAGCCACTTATTTTTCTTTTTGCGCCCTTCCCCCAAAGTGTTTGACAGGAGAAAAGGCAGAGACAGCTGTCTCTTGGTTTGATTTTCCTCTCCTGGTGAGTGCCTCTTTTTCCTCCTGGCTCTGTGCTCTCTGATCAGAGGGGAAGAAGGAGGAGGAGGAGGAGAAGAAGAAGATTTTTGGATTTTTGGAGGAGGAGAAGGAGAAGAAGATGATGATATTGGATTTATATCTCGCTCTCCACTCCGAAGAGTCTCAGAGCAGCTCACAATCTCCTTTACCTTCCTCCCCCACAACAGACATCCTGTGATGTGGGTGGGGCTGGAGAGGGCTCTCACAGCAGCTGCCCTTTCAAGGACAATCTCTGCCAGAGCTATGGATGACCCAAGGCCATTCCTGCAGCTGCAAGTGGAGGAGTGGGGAATCAAACCCGGTTCCCCCAGATAAGAGTCCGCACACTTAACCACTACACCAAACTGGCTGATGATGATGAAGATGATGATGTTGGATTTATATCCCACCCTCCACTCCGAATCTCAGAGCTGCTCATAATCTCCTTTACCTTCCTCCCCTACAACAGACACCCTGTGAGGTGGGTGGGGCTGGAGAGGGCTCTCACAGCAGCTGCCCTTTCAAGGACAAACTCTGCCAGAGCTATGGCTGACCCAAGGCCATGCTAGCAGGTGCAAGTGGAGGAGTGGGGAATCAAACCCAGTTCTCCCAGATAAGAGTCCGCACACTTAACCACTACATCAAACTGAAGAAGAAGTCTGTAGAATTAAACCCCACCCTTCTCTCTGAATCAGAGTCTCAGAGCGACTTACAATCTCCTTTATCTTCTTCCCCCACAACAAACGCACCCGGTGATGTGGGTGGGACTGTGAGAGCTCTCCCAGAAGCTGCCCTTTCAAGGACAGCTTCTGGGAGAGCTCTCCCAGATAAGAGAGCTATGGCTAACCCAAGGCCATTCCAGCAGGTGCAAGTGGAGGAGTGGGTAATCAAACCCGGTTCTCCCAGATAAGAGAGCTCTGGCTGACCCAAGGCCATTCCAGCAGCTGCAAGTGGAGGAGTGGGGAATCAAACCCGGTTCTCCAAGATAAGTGTCCATGCACTTAACTACTACACCAAGCTGAACTCAACCACTGCACTGCTTAACCACTACACCAAACTTCTTACACTGTGATAGCCTTGGTGTGGTCCACAGACAGCAGTGTAAGAACATCTACTTGGCTTGCAGGAGGGTCCCAGGCCCTGTCTTTTGCTTCTCCAGTTTAAAGGACCAGGTAGTATGCAGTGCAAGCAATCTTTCCCTGGACATTAGAAAGAAGCTGCATATCAGACAATACAGACCTCAAGAGACCAATTGTCTGACTCAACATAAGGCAACTTTGAGCGTGTTCACGTTAAGTTTGCCAGCACTGCCTTGGTAAATTGCTGAGAACATGGTCCCCATAGTGACACTCTAGGAGTTTCCCTACATCTCTTACGGTCTTTACCATAGAGACATGGGGAAATTCCTAGAGTGTCACCATTTCCCACCAATATTTTCTCCTCCTCCTAAGGGAGGGTGGGTTCTGGGGGCTGAAAGTAGCAGTTTACCCACTGCAGACCGGCAGGCAGCAAGCCTAGTTCACGTGAAATGCTCCCCAGCTTCAATATGAAAGGGGCGGGGGGTGCGGAAAGAAGATACTTGTTTGAATTGTCAGTCAGAGACAATAAAGAAGCATTTCTATTCCTTGCACACAACTGCACCAATTATAATCTAATTCAATTCAGATTAACAGTGCTTTGATGGCGTTTCCATTACACAGAAAAATAAATTTATTAGCAGAGTATTATGTGTCTTGACTATCATGCTAATGCTAATAAGGAGGCTGTTTAACTGCCTTAATGCGGCATTTGAACCACAGTTAGAAGGGATAGCTTCAAAACATATTAATCAGATTGAGTAAATATTACATAGGGAGCCCTTTCTTCCTCGTAAATCATATAGGATTTGCAGGTGGGTTGTATTAATTGAGCTGTCCAATTGGCTTACGTAGAATTCTTAGATGCTCTCCCGGTGAGGCTGAACCCGCTTTAAACTTCAGCTGTCGAGCATTTCTCAGGTTGCTGAAACGTGCAGAGCGAACATCAAATCGGCATTTGAAAAATATTGCATTTCTTCGTTTTTTTTCCTGCATTGCCTTTCGAGCTCGTTGAAACATTCAAGTCATCTAACAATTGAGACATTCACGGCAGCCGAGTGTTGCACAAACCATGAAATCCAATCCGAACAAAACGTTAAGAAATATTAAACCCCAAAGAAAAACATGAGTTTGCGTCCGTCAGCTCCATTTGAAGGGCTTCTGAAATAACATGGGTTGGATTCAACCAAATGTTTCAGCTGGTAAAGGAAAGAGGACAGGTCCCTTTTGACCCCAAGGAACCATCTTGAGGGGTCGTGGCTCAGTGATAGAGCATCTGCTTGGTATGCAGAAAGTCCCACTATCTCCAGTTTCCAGTATCTCCAATTATAGGTCCAGCTGGAAGGTGAAGTGAAATACCTCCAATTCAGTCTCCAGTATCTCCAATCAAAAAGGTAGCAGATGATGTGAGCAGGAGCTCTCCAGTGTCCCAGCTAGAGGTCTTTCACATCAACTATGCCAGATTTCTAAGTGGAGATGCTGGGGACTGAACCTGGGAACTTCTGCATGCTAAGCAGATGCTCTACCTATGAGCCGTGGCTCCTCGGGGAAGGCCTCAGCCACTCTGTCCTGTTTAGGATAGCCAGGTCTGTGTTGGGAAATACCTGGAGCCTTTGTGGGGTGGATCTAGGAGAGGGCATGCTTTGGGGAGGGGAAGGGCTTCAGCATGGTATAATGCCACAGAGCCCACCCTTCAAAACAGCCATTTTCCCCAAGGGAGCTGATCTCTGCCCGCCTGTGAAAGCGGGAGATCAGTTATGAAAGTAGGAGAGCTTAAGGCCCCACCTGGAGGTTACAAACCTAGAGAAAACTGTGTCGACTAAAGTATATACAGTGCACCAGCAGTTGAACAATGCTGCTATAATTCACTGCTTAATAGCAAGTTTTATAGAGAACTATTTTATGCATCAAATACAAACACGTATCTCTTCATCCAAATTTAGTCTTTAGAACATAGTGTATTAATGCATACGCAGGGTGCAGCAACTAGTATGGATACAGAATTCCCTAACAGACACAAATGATTATATGCAGTACACTAGTGCCTGAAGAGTGGGGCTGGGAGACGTTGGGGGTGGAGCTAGGAGACGTTCCCTAAAATAAATAAATAAATAAATAAAAACACAGCAGTGCAGTTCCCCTGAATAGTCTTCATTTCCTCATCCAAACAGCTGCAAATTATCTCTTTCTCTCTCTCACACACACACACTCACACCCATACACACACCCAAGCAAAAATAAAGCCGTTTACTATCTCACACTCATGTGGTCTCATTGGGGCAATTTACTCACGAGGTTGCTGAACTTCTAATAACACAGGGAAATCAAAGGTTCAAGTTTACCCTTTACTATGTAAACGACCTCTAAAAAGTTTGTACAACAAACAGGGGCTCTGGGCTGCTTTCACAGCTCCTGGGAGCAGCCAGGTTGTTCTGCCTGCTCACCCCGCCCCCATTCAGCCTTAAAGATACAGACACACCATCCCAAAAGGAAGCCTTTGCAAGCTTTCTCCTAGCGTTCTGAAGGGGACAGGCACATGGCAGCTGTGGGGGCGGAGCTTCCGCCCGCTAGCCAGCTGACTGGGGACAGGAAGGAGCTTGAGAAAGTGGGAGAATCCTTGCTAGGACCTGGGGATTGGCAAGCCTAGATATAATAACAGGTCCTGGGAGATACGGGCCCACCTGGCACCACAGTTTTCAGAGCAGTAGTCAAAACTTCTCTGGAATTAATTGACAAGACGTTTGTGTGCATAATTCATATTGAGCACGGGCTCTAGGAGTATTAATTTGCTGACTGTACGTGGCTTTTTGTCGCTTTGGAGAACCCACTGACCCTCATTAAATTGACCATAGTCTTGCATGTGCATTGAATGAGCACTGGTTCCAGAGTAACTCAATATCTGTTGGATGAAGGACGCCACCGAAACATGCCCTCTACTGGAAGCGTGTCACTTTCATTTTGCATTCATTATTCTAGAGAAGAATAGCAGCATCCTTCGAGTACTTAGTGTACTGCCTATAATCATTTGTGTCTGCTAATGGATTCTATAGCCATACTAGTTGTTGTACCCTACGTATGTATTAATATACTATGTTCTAAAAACTAATTTCGTATGAAGAGATACATGTTTGTATTTCATGTATAAAACAGTTTTCTATAATACTTGCTATTAAGCAATGCATTATAGCAGCATGTCCCGCATTGGTCTTGTCAGCCACCAGCGAGCCTGCAGCAGACGTGGACTATTGCACCCTTCCTAAATCTTAGTTTGCGAAGCCAAGCCGAGAGAGAGAGAGATAGCAGCATTGTTCAGTCGCTGGTGCACTGTATATACTTTAATCAATGCAGTTTTCTCTAGGTTTTCAACCGCACTGTGTTTTTCCCCATTATTTATCAACCCACCTGGAGGCTGGCAGCCCTAGCCCTGTGGTTAGCCCTCAGAGGAACTGGTTGGCCACTGTGTGAGACAGGATGCTGGACTAGATGGACCTCTGGTCTGATCCAGCAGGCCTCTTCGGATGTTCTTATGAGGGCCTTAGCCTCTGTGCCCTGTTGTTGGCCCTCCAGAGGAACTGGTTGGCCACTGTGTGAGACAGGATGCTGGACTAGATGGGCCACCGGTCAGATCCAGCAGGCCTCTTCTGATGTTCTTATGAAGGCCTCAGCCTCTGTGCCCTGTTGTTGGCCCTCCAGAGGAACTGGTTGGCCACTGTGTGAGACAGGATGCTGGACTAGATGGGCCACTGGTCTGATCCAGAAGGGCTATTCTGATGTTCTAAGAAGGCCTTGGCCTCTGTGTTTTGTTGCTGGCCCTCCAGAGGAACTGGTTGGCCACTGTGTGAGACAGGATGCTGGACTAGATGGGCCACCGGTCAGATCCAGCAGGCCTCTTCTTATGTTCTTAGAAGGCCTTGGCCTCTGTGTCCTGTAGTTGGCCCTTCAAAGGAACTGGCTGGCCACTGTGTGAGACAGGATGCTGGACTAGAAGGATCACTGGTCTGATCCAGAAGGGCTATTCGGATGTTCTTAGGAAGGCCTCAGCTTCTATGCCCTGTTGTTGGCCCTCCAGAGGAACTGGCTGGCCACTGTGTGAGACAGGATGCTGGACTAGATGGACCACTGGTCTGATCTAGCAGGGCTACTCTGATGTTCTTAGAAGGCCTTGGCCTCTGTGTTCTGTTGTTGGCCCTCCAGAGGAACTGGTTGGCCACTGTGTGAGACAGGATGCTGGACTACATGGGCCATTGGTCAGATCCAGCTGGTTTCTTCTTAAGTTCTTGCCCTAATCATTGCAGGCAATAAAAACAGGAGGCTCTAGCCTCTATGTCTTTGCTATAGGTCTTCTGAGGCATTCCCATGAATCTGGTTGGCCGCTGTGGGAAACCAACCATGTGGGATGAGATAGATTGGCAGGCGATGGTTGGATCCAGAAGACATCTTATGTTTTTAAGGGGAATGGCAACCCTACACTAGCGCCCTGAAAGGAGCACTTAAAAGACTCATAAGGTTTTTTTTTAAAAAAAGCATTTGTCTGTAAGCAGTTCTTAGCAGTTTTATAGAATGTTTAAAAGATTTGCTGGGCCAATAAAGCTGTTACTTTGCCTTTGGAATTATTCTCCCCCCTTTGGCCTGCTTTTTACATGAGGCTCAAAAGACACAATGCCTTTTACCGTAAGTAGCGGGGAGTGAATGTAACTTCTGCTGGGCTATGGGATTGTTGTTTCTCCCGGAACACACCACAGCTAGGCTAGACAGCTCTGGGTTGGGAAATACCTGGGGATTGTGAGGATAGAGTGCGGGGAAGGCAAGGCTTGAGAAGGGTGGGGTTGCCATTTTCCCAGTGGGGGCAGGGAACCCCTGTTTTTGCAGGCTCTCGCCCACCACCGGCCAGCTGGCTGGCGGTGGGGATGGGGTGGGGGAATCTCCAGGGCTTTTTTTTTTTTTTTTAGCCAGAACACACATGAACACAGTTACATAAGAACATAAGAGAAGCCATGTTGGATCAGGCCAGTGGCCCATCCAGTCCAACACTCTGTGTCACATAAGAACATAAGAGAAGCCATGATGGATGAGGCCAATGGCCCATCCAGTCCAACACTCTGTGTCACATAAGAACATAAGAGAAGCCATGTTGGATCAGGCCGATGGCCCATCCAGTCCAACGCTCTGTGTCACATAAGAACATAAGAGATGCCATGTTGGATCAGGCTGATGGCCCATCCAGTCCAACACTCTGTGTCACATAAGAACATAAGAGAAGCCATGTTGGATCAGGCCAATGGCCCGTCCAGTCCAACATTCTGTGTCACACAGTGGCCATAAAAAAAAAGAAACCAAGTGCCCTCAGGAGATCCACAAGTGGGGCTACATGTCCTTCCACTGTGCCCCCCACCCCCAAGCACCAAGAAGATAGAGCATCACTGCCCCAGACAGAGATTTCCAACAATACGCTGTGGCTACTAGCCACTGATGGACCTCTGCTCCATATGTTTATCCAATCCCCTCCTGAAGCTGGCTATGCTTGTAGCTGCCACCACCTCCTGTGGCAGTGAATTCCACATGTTAATCACCCTTTGGGTGGAGAAGTACTTCCTTTTATCCGATCTAACCTGACTGCTCAGCAATTTCATTGAATGTCAGTTCTGGCTGACTTGGGGTCAGGGGGTGTGACCTAATAAGCAAATGAGGTCATGCTGGGCTTTTTCTGCAAAAAAGCCTTGTGTGAAACAATGTTGACTTAAGAGGTGTGTTCCTGCCTGGCTTTTTCTAAAAAAAAAAAAAAAAAGTCTTGGAAATCTCACCCCTAACTGACATTTTCAGGCTTAATTTGGGCCTACTTCTGGTTTCATATTAGGGTTGCCAAGTCCAATTCAAGAAATATCTGGGGACTTTGGGGGTGGAGCCAGGAGACATTAGGGGTGGAGCCAAGATCAAGGCTGTGACAAGCATAATTGAACTCCAAAGGGAGTTCTGGCCATCACATTTAAAGGGACGGCACACCTTTTCAATGCCTTCCTTCCATAGGCACCTTCTTTTGAAACTCATAGAATTGGACCCCCTGGTCCAATCTTTTTGAAACTTGGAGGGTATTTTGGGGAGAGGTGCTAGATGCTATACTGAAAATTTAGTGCCTCTATCCCAAAATACAGCCCCCCCCCCAGAGCCCCAGATACTCGCGGATCAATTCTCCATGATTTTCTATGGGAATAAATCTCCATAGAGAATAACAGAGTTCCCAGAAGACATTTCCCTCCCCTCCCCCCGCTTTCTGACGACCCTGAAGCAGGGGGAAGGCCTCCAAACCGGGGGATCCCCTGCCCCCACCTAGGGATTGGCAACCCTAGAGCCACACGTGGCTCTTTTACACATATTTTGTGGCTCTTGAAGCTCTCACTGCCCTGACAGCTGACTTGGAGAATGCATTTAAAGTTAAAGCTGCTTTCTTTCCACCTCTCTCTTCCTTTCCCATGTGTTTTTCTTCCTCCCTCCCTCCCTCATCTTGTGACTCTTGAACATCTGACGTTCATGTCTTGAGGCTCTCAGACATCTGACATTTATTCTATGTAGCTCTTAAGTTCATCAAGTTTGGCCACCCCTGGGCTAGCTCTTGTCGATTTTGGCCATTTGGGTGCTCGGTCCAGACAACTTTAAAGTGCCGCCATAGCTCTAAAGCTGCGACTGGCACGGGAGACAATTAAAAAGCAGCCCAATCTACGGTGGGAGAATTGGCAACCTTCTGCAACTCCCGGTTTCACGTTCCTCGAGTCTTTCTTCCTCCCGGGCCTGGCTGCTGTTGGAAATATCTGGATGCCTCAGTTGCAATTTGTGCAAAAGGCCGGGGGGAGCCTCATTTCTCCCTCCCTGCCTAGCGAAGCGTGCAAGTTCTTTTTGCAAAACCGCAACCTCCGCCGGGCCTCTTTTTCCGTTTCTATTCGCTGCCGGGCCCTTTACACGGACGGCCTCCTGCGCAATCCTTGCTAAGAGTTTAAACCTCGAGCCTAGCAGATGCCCCCCCCGGCCCAGACCCTGCAGCCAGCCCCGAGCGCAGCGTCTACTCTGAGCACGTGCAGACGGTCGCCGCCTCCTCCCCGTGCCGCATCGCCGGCTCTTCCCCTGGAAGCCCGAGGGGGCGTGCCGCAGCACCCCTTGCCGAGGTCGGGAATGCCTTTTCCCGGGCCCCCGCCAGCCCAGCCCCGAGTGGGAAAGACACTCTGCACATCACGTAGCACAGCCGGCAGTACCACAGCGTCTTGGCGGCGGCCGTGCGGCGGGGGGAGGGGGTGGCTCAGTCAGCCGCGGCTGAAGGGGGCTCGGAGCCCAGCCTGGCCCAGATGCCCCCTCCTCCCCGCGGGAGCCGCCGAAGGGGGGGAGCAAGGCCAAAAGCGGCCAGAGGGCGACCAGCCCGGGACAATCGCCATGGTCCCGCCGCCCCTGCCACTCACTGGGCCACGCTCCTTGGCGCCGTTTCCTCCCTCCCCCCGCTTCCGTTTTTTTGGGGAGCGGGGGAAGAGGCTGGAAATCCTGGCATCCCCCGCCAGGGCGGGAGGGTTGGGAAGCCTATTTCATATGTTCATATATAAACATATGAAGCTGCCTTATACTGAATCAGACCCTTGGTCCATCAAAATCAGTATTGTCTACTCAGACTGGCAGCAGCTCTCCAGGGTCTCAAGCTGAGGTTTTTCACGTTTATTTGCCTGGACCCTTTCTAGGAGATGCTGGGGATTGAACCTAGGACCTTCTGCTTACCAAGCAGGTGCTCTACCACTGAGCCACCATCCCTCCTGGTTGGAAGCAACACTCTGGTTTGGGAGCAAAACTCTATGATTTGAAGCCAATTTTTCCCATAGAGTTTGGCCCAAAAGCCAGTTTCACCCCTGACTGGAAATAGGCCCAAACTTGGAAGTAGGCCTGGAAATTCCCATCATCACTTCCAGTCTCTCAGAAGGATATTGGGAGACCCTCGCTGGCCAGAAAAATCGACCTAGCAACCTGAGGGAAGGGGAAGGACCTCAGCAGAATAATGCCGTAAGACCCATATGCCACACCAGCCATCTTTTCTCCAGGGGAACTGATCTTGACCATCTGAAGATCAATTATAACAGTCGGAGATCTCCAGGTGACCATATTGGACATGCTACTCAGGGCTGCCAAACTCCCAGGCAGTGTCGGGGTTCTTCCACTTTGGGGGGTCCCCAACTCGCCGGCCTGCAGTGGGCCAGCAGGGGGATCCTGTCCCTACGTCGCTGGTGCAATGACATTGCTGGTAAGTGATGTCATCATGCTGGTGACATAGCGCCCTGGCCGCTCTAGGAGCTTCTGGGAAAATTTGATGGTTTCCCCAGACGCTCTAGCAATTTGGAATGGAAAACTCTATGGTACCATAGAGTTTCCATCCCAAATTGCTAGAGCGTCTGGGAAAACCATTGAGTTCCCTAAAAGCTCCTAGAGTGGCTGGTGCACAACGTCGCTGGCACGATGACATCACTTATGAAGGATGTTATTGCAACACGTGCTCATAGCACGTGAAAAAAAAGTCCCCCATTGCAGGCTGCGGGGGACTTGGCAACCCTAATGCTACTTCTTCTGCCCAGTGAAGTTTCTGCAATCAAAGTCCATCAGTCCCATTTTAAACAATGTTGTGTGTTTTCCTCAGAATCCTTTCAGGCTAAAAAAAGGGTTCTTTTAAGAGGCGATTTTTCCATGGAGGGGGCTTGTTTGGTGTAGTGGTTAAGAGCAGCAGACTCTAATCTGGAGAATCAGGTTTGATTCCCCACATCTCCTCCACATGCAGCTAGCTGGGTGACCTTGGGTCAGTCCCAGTCCTCTCAGAGCTGTCCTTGAAAGAGCAGCTTCTGTTAGAGCTATTTCAGCCCCACCTGCCTCACAGGGTGTCTGTTGTGGGGAGAGCAGAGGAAGGAGATTGTGAGATTACTCCAGGTAGTGAAGAGCGGGGTATAAATCCAATCTCTTCTTCTCATGTTGAGAAGAAGAAAAAGGAGGAATCTTTTACAACCCGCCCCCCCCCCCCCCAGGGCATTCCACTTTGCTTTGAATTCATAGAAAAAAGCAGAAGCCTCAGGAATGTGAGAAATTATGATGATCCCAAATTTATATCTGCGGACGCTCCATTTTAAAATTACTCTCCACTCTGACAGAAAAGCTGGACCCCTGCTGTATTTATGAATTACAGATGATTCAGAATTATTTCCCGTGGAACTCATTATTTTGTGTGTGCAAAAACTTACCGTTTGGTTTTTGAGAGTTCATTTCACAACACATGGTTTAACTTTTTTAAAAATTTCAATTAAATGTGGGGTAGGATAAGGAGGAGAAAAAAAAATATGAAAACTGTTTTACTGAATATACAGCAGAGGCAGATTTTCCAGTTCTGGGCTGGTCATAGGGTTGCCAGCCTCCAGGTGGGGCCTGGAGATCTCCCGCTTTTACAACGGATCTCCAGCCGGCAGAGATCAGCTCCCCAGGAGAAAATGGCTGCTTTGGAGGGTGGAGTCTATGGCATTGTGCCAAGCTGAGGCTCCTCCCCAAACTCTGCCCTCTCCTGGATCCACCCCCCACGTCTCCAAGTATTTTCCAACACTTGTGAAACACTTTGAGATTCCCATGTTGATTCGCTATGAATTTAGCACAGGAAGGGATGAGCCAGCTCTTGCAGCCCTTTCTTATATGCCCAGGGTGAAGCCAGGGTCAGGAAGGAATTTTCTTCCAGGTCAAATTGCCCCAGGGATCCTGGAGTTTTTGGGGTTTTTTAAAGGCTATGATCACACACCCTAAATAACGCACTTTCGATCCACTTCCAGTGCACTTTCCAACCGGATTTTGCCAGTTCACACAGTAAAATCCAGTTGGAAAGTGCATTGAAAGTGGATTGAAAGTGCATTATTTAGTGTGTGTGATCACAGTCTTAGTCTGGAGACCAGCTGAAATTCCAGAAGATCTCCAGGTCCCCTTGGAGATTGTCAATTCTAATTGGTTACTCACTCACTCTTGGGTTATCAAAATTCACTGGGATGTTGTGAGAATAACACGGAGAATGAGGACTCATGCACACTGGCCTGCGCTCTTTGGAGGAAGGATGGGACAGAAATTATTAGATAGATCCAGACCTTCTTTGAAGAACTTTTAAAACCACATTCTTCTTGTAGTTGATGTCCATTTCCCTTCCCTCTCATAACTGGCTGCTGTGTGACATAGAGTGTTGGATTGGATGGGCCACTGGCCTGATCCAACATGGCTTCTCTTATGCTCTTATGTCTGTGGCAGTGATACTCTGTATTCTTAGCACTTGTGGGGGGGGGGAAGAGTTGGAGGGCTTCTAGAGTTCTGGCCCTGCTGGTGGTACTCCTGATGCCACCTGGGTTTTGGCCATGGTATAGGGTTGCCAGATCTAACTCAGAAAATATCTGAGGACTTTTAGGGTGGAGTCAGGAGACTTTCTCATTCCCTAGAATAAATAAATAAAAATACAGCAGTGCAGTTCCTTTGAATACAGGCTTCATTCCCTCATCCCTTAGCAGCTACACTCCAGTAAATGAAAGTGAATACACATACACACTCACAAAACAGTCAAAATAAACACAGTTAGCAAGCACACACTCTTGTGATCTCACTGGGGCAATTTACTCACATTGCTGAATGTAACCACCTGCTGTATTTCAACCAACTTCTTCAGACTAATAGGAAAACATAAGAACAGCCTAGTGGGCAGTGCTCTCCTCCAAACAAACAGAGGGACTGAGAGCAATGAGGCTTTGTCTGCTCACCCTGTCCCCCTGCAGCTTTCCTCTTGCAGATTTAAAGGCACACACACATTCAGAAACACAAATAGTTGCAAGCATCTTAAACTGGTCTGAAGGCACATGGTGGCTGTTGGGTTGGGGCTTTCCTCCCCACCAGCCAGCTGGCTGATGGTGGGCAGGAGCCTGAAAAACTAGGGAACTTCCCACCTAGACGTGGGGACTGGCAAGCCTACCACTGTGTGACACAGAGTGTTGGATTGGATAGGCCATTGGTATGATCCAACATGGCTTCTCAACATGGAGAGCCAGTTTGGTGTAGTAGTTAAGTGTGCAGACTCTTTTCTGGGAGAACCAGGTTTGATTCCCCACTCCTCCACTCGCAGCTGCTGGAATGGCCTTGGGTTAGCCACAGCTCTTGTAGGAGTTGTCTTTGAAAGGGCATCTGCTGTAAGAGCTCTCTCAGTCCCACCTACCTCACAGGGTGTCTGTTATGGGGGAGAGGGAAGATAAAGATCTGTCCTGGGGCCTGTGTTGTTCAACATCTTTATCAATGATTTAGATGAAGGAATAGAGGAAATGCTTATTAAATTTGCAAATGATACTAAATTGGGAGGGGTTGCAAATACAGTAGAAGACAGAAACAGGATACAGGATGACCTTGACAGGCTGGAAAACTGGGCTAAAACCAATAAAATGAATTTTAACAGGGATAAATGTAAAGTTCTGCATTTAGGTAGGAAAAATTCCATGCATAGTTATAGGATGGGGGAGACTTGTCTTAGCAGTAGTATGTGCGAAAAGGATCTAGAGGTCTTAGTGGATCATATGCTGAACATGAGTCAACAGTGTGATGCGGTGGCTAAAAAGGCAAATGCAATTTGGGCTGTATCAACAGAAGTATAGTGTCCAGATCACGTGATGTGATGGTATCGCTTTACTCTGCTCTGGAAAGACCTCACCTGGAGTATTGTGTTCAGTTTTGGGCACCACATTTTAAGAAGGATAAAGACAAGCTGGAATGGGTCCAGAGGAGGCGATGAAGATGGTGAGGGGTCTGGAGACCAAGTCCTATGAGGAAAGGGTGAAGGAGCTGGGGATATTTAGCCTGGAGATATGATCACCATCTTCAAGTACTTGAAGGGCTGTCCTATAGAGGATGGTGTGGAATTGTTTTCTGTGGCCCCAGAAGGTAGGATCAAAACCAGTGGGTTGAAATTAAATCAAAAGAGTTTCAGGCTCAACATTAGGAAGAACTTCCTGACCGTTAGAGCGATTCCTCAGTGGAACAGGCTTCCTCAGGAGGTGGTGGGCTCTCCTTCCTTGGAGGTTTTTAAACAGAGGCTAGATGGCCATCTGACAGTGATGAAGATCCTGTGAATTTGGGGTAGGTATTACTGGGTTTCCTGCATTGTGCAGGAGGTTGGACTAGATGACCCTGGAGGTCCCTTCCAACTCTATGATTCTATGATTCTAAAAGATTGTGACCACTCTGCGACTCTGAGATTCAGAGTATAGGGTGGGATATAAATCCAGTATCTTCTTGTTCTTCTTATGCTCTTACATTCTTATCTGGGGCAGAGGGGGTGGGGTGGGAGAAGGAGTGAATCTGCCTTGTTCTCTCCCAAAGCGGAAAAAGAACGGACTGAGCGAACAGAGAAAGGGTAAACTTCAAGAGAGCATTGTGAGAGATTTGCGGCACTCCTGTTGAAAACCTTGTTGAGTATCTCTGTGAAACTAAGTCACAGCTGTTTTGTAGGCACTTGAACAGGAATTCTTTTTTTTATGCCCATTATTTTGAGATAAAACTCTTATTGATCACCTTGATACTGTATGAACAGACCACTTGACTGAGCGGACTTTTTGTTTTATGAGTCTCTCTTTTCTTTCGGTGAAACCTTTTTCTTATTCTTGATGTTTTGCTGTAGGAAGGGGGCAGCTGAACAATAAAGAGGCAAAATGGTAAGTGGATCCCTGAATACCGTTATCATACATATGATGTCATTATCATATATGACATGAGCGTTCTCGTTCAAAGGAAAGGAAATGCTCACCTAGTTCTGGGAGTTCTCTCCCCAAAGCAAGAAACAGCTGAGTATTTCTTCTGAGAGTCCCCAGAGAACGCTCGTAAATGCTCTCCTGATTTTTAACCAGGGGTGGAATTCTAGCAGGAGCTCCTTTGCATATTAGGCCACACCCCCTGGTGTAGCCAATTCTCCGAGAGCTTACAAAAAAAGTCTTGCAAGCTCTTGGAGGACTAGCTACATCAGGGGTGTGTGGCCTAATATGCAAAGGAGCTCCTGCTAGAATTCCACCCCTGTTTTTAATCATTCGATTAAAAGGAAGTTTGCCAGCTGCAGGTTGGGAAATACTTGGAGATTTTGGGGGTGGAGCCTAATGAAGTTGGGGTTTGGGGAGAGGAGGGATTTCAGTGAGATGTGTGCTCAATTAATATATACCCTGGATCATTTAAGTTTTTGACCCATTTCACCAAAGACGCTTCCCTATTTGTAGCCTCAAATCCTATTAAGGTGAGTATAAACACTTTTGCCTACACACACTGAGATTTTTAAAGCAGGAATTGTGGAAAGCTAAACAAAGGGAATCTGAATCTAATATTGTCCTTATTGAGATTAATGGTACTAATTTGCCTTTCTTTTCATTTTTGTAAAAGGGGGAAAGGAAAGAGAGGAAGAAATGGAAGTGAAGAAGAAATACTGGAAAGATTTGATAGATTCCCCTTCTTGCTGTGATGATTTACCGTGCTCCGTGTAATAATTAACAGATGAAAGGGCTTTTACATTGACAAGTGGCCACCTGACATTACAGGAGATAGAGTTTTTGGGCTTTAATGACCCCGTGGGAATAAAAACCCACTCCAGGACTGGGAGCATTACACAGGATCTGCATATCAGCCACACTTGGACTAAAGGGCGGTTTATGCCACATTCTCCTTTCCCAATAAGAGAACCAGCAGAGAGGGGGCAGGAGAGAGGTACTCTGAGCTGGATTCTACCAGAACTTTCTGGAGATATGTTTAGGGTTGCCAAGTCTAACTCAGATAATATCTGGGGACTTTGGGGGTGGAGCTAGGAGACGTTCCCTAAAATAAATAAATAAAAACACGGCAGTGCAGTTCCCCTTAATAGTCTTCATTTCCTCATCCAAACAGCTGCAAATCATCTCTCTCTCTCTCTCTCTCTCTCTCTCTCACACACACACACACACAAACACACACACACACTCATATACACACACCCAAGCAAAAATAAAGCTGTGTACTATCTCACACTGATGTGGTCTCATTGGGGCAATTTACTCACGAGTTGCTGAACTGCTAATAACACAGGGAAACCAAAGGTTCAAGTTTACCCTTTACTATGTAAACAACCTCTAAAAAGTTTGTACAACAAACAGGGGATCTGGGCTGCTTTCACAGCTACTGGGAGCAGCCAGGTTGTTCTGCCTGCTCACCCCGCCCCCATTCAGCCTTAAAGACACAGCCACACCATCCCAAAAGGAAGCCTTTGCAAGCTTTCTCCTAGCGTTCTGAAGGGGACAGGCACATGGCAGCTGTGGGGGCGGAGCTTCCGCCCGCTAGCCAGCTGACTGGGGACAGGAAGGAGCTTGAGAAAGTGGGAGAATCGTCGCTGGGACCTGGGGATTGGCAAGCCTAGATATAACAACAGGTCCTGGGAGATATGGACCCACCTGGCACCACAGTTTTCAGAGCAGTAGTCAAAACTTCTCTGGAATTAATCATGTGCATTCCTGACCTAGGCTAACTTGTCTGATCTCAGAAGCTAAGTAGGGCTGGCTCTGTACTTGGATGGGCGACCATTGAGGAAGTCCAGCATTGTTACACAGAGGCAGGCAATGGCAAGCTGCTTCTGTTTGTCTGCGCTGAACTAGATGGTCCAGCGTCACACAGCAGAGGCCTAGGAGGGCCTTCTACTGGCTGCCACCACTCTGGTAAGGGTCTGCATGGGAGGGCTCAGAGCACCCGACCACCCCTGAATCTTCCTTATTACTAAATAATCTTTTTAACCGTGACCAAGGAGACGTGAGGCAGGGTAACAACAAAAGGAGTTTATAAATATGGGTGATACATATTCAGTGCTATAGTGCAGAGGTGGCCAACGGTAGCTCTCCAGATGTTTTTTGCCTACAACTCCCATCAGTCCCAGCCATTGGCCATGCTGGCTGGGGCTGATGGGAGTTGTAGGCAAAAAAACATCTGGAGAGCTACCGTTGGCCACCCCTGCTATAGTGAATATGGAAACAGTAAAGGTTGGTGCAAATAAACAGAAGCCCTGACACATTTAGCTAGACTAGGGTTGCCAAGTTCAACTCAAGAAATATCTGGGGACTTTGAGGGTGGAACCAGGAGACTTTGGGAGTGGAGCCAGCAGACATTGAGGTGGAGCCAGGAGAAAGGTTGTGACAGGCATAATTGAACTCCAAAGGGAGTTCTGGCCATCACATTTAAAGGGACTGCGCTCCTTTTATATGCCTTCCCTCCCTTGGAAATAATGAAGGATGGGGCCACCTTCTTTAACGGCTCGTAGAATTTGACCCCTCAGTCCAATCTTTTTGAAACTTGGAGGATCTTTTGAGGGGAGGTGCTGGATGCTATGCTGCAAATTTGGTGCCTCTACCCCAAAACACAGCTCCCCCCCCCCAAGCCCCAGATACCCGCAGATCAATTCTCCATGATTCCCTATGGGAATTGGTCTCCATAGGGAATAATGGGTGCCCAGCAGACATTTCCCTCCCCCCCCCCCCGCTTTCTGATGACCCTGAAGCAGAGGAAGGGCCTCCAAACCGTGGGATCCCCTGCCCCCACCTGGGGATTGGGAACCCTAAACTAGATATTCCCTGCTCTAATACCAAACTCACCTCCTTGGTGAGGGATCTCTTCCCAGGTGCGAGTTCTCTAATCTAGACTACAGCTTGCCTCCAGTTTAGCCTTCCAGATAGAACCCCCCTTCCTGCAGCCTCTTCAGGAAAGAACATGCACAGTCTGTGCTCGGCCCTTTTGTGTTTTCCTCCCAGAGATATAAACTTTACAAAGAACACAGACAAACACAATTAAAGGGTTTTTTTTTTTTTTTTTTTTTAAACCACCTTAAAATAAAACATGCTTAAACATTAGCACTCACTGATCTTAATATAAAAGTGTTTTCTTTGGATTTCTCTCGTGGGATCCAGGGAACTGAGCAAAGGAAACTCTGGCTCTTTCTTTCCTTGCCCAGGGGACAGGAGGGGGAGGAGCCTCAACCAATAGAAGGAAGAAATCCTTGGCACAGTAGCTCCGCTGTGCGATTGAGAGAGCCTGGGAAAGCAAGCTCTGCCCCCCCTTTCCTCCCCAAGAAAAGAGCTTCAGCCAATTGAGAAAACAGAGGCTTTGCTCTGTAGCTCCTGTACGATAGAGCAAGCCTTGCAAAGCAAGCTGTGATGCAGAAGGAAGCAAGAGAGAGGGAGAAGGAAGCAGATGACAGTCAATTGCTCGGGGGACTGATAAGAGCCCTCTTGGGGCCTGATTCGGCCCCTGGGCTGTATGTTCGACACTCCTGCCCTATGAGGTAGGTGGGGCTCATAGATCTCTTTCCGGGACTGCTCTTATGAAAGCAGCTCTTTCAAGAACTGTGACTGACCCATGGTCAATCAGCAGGTGCAAGTGGAGAAGCGGGGAATCAAACCCGGTTCTCTCAGATAAGAGTCCACGCAGTTAACCACTACACTAAACTGGGTCTCAAGGAGAACAGGATAGGGTTGCCAAGTCCAATTCAAGAAATATCTGGGGACTTTGAGGGTGGAGCCAGGAGACTTTGGGGGTGGAGACAGGAGACATTGGGGGTGGAGCCAGGAGCAAGGGTGTGACAAGCATAATTGAACTCCAAGGGAGTTCTGGCCATCACATTTAAAGGGACAGCACACCTTTTAGAATGCCTTCCTTCCATAGAAAATAATGAAGGATAGGGGCACCTTCTTTTGGGGCTCGTAGAATTGGACCCCTTGGTCCAGTCCTTTTGAAACTTGGGAGGTATTTTGGGTAGAGGCACTAGATGCTTTACAGAAAATTTGGCACCTCTACCTCAAAAAACAGCCCCCCCTCAGAGCCCCTGACACTCGCGGATCAATTCCCCATCATTCCCTATGGGAATCGTTCCTGGAGGTGCATAATGGCTGTGGGGGTGGAGCTTCCCCCGCTGGCCAGCTGGCTGGGGGAGGGGGGAAGCCTGTAAAACCAGGGGATCCCCCGCTGGGACCTGGGGATTGGGAAGCCTAGAACAGGAGGAATGAATGGATGGGGCAGCTCGATGCAAACGCCCAACCGACTATCGCCATGTTTGCATCATGCTTCTATTGCATTATAAGCAGCATCCCAGCCGAACGAAAGACAATCAGTTTAATGAACCAGGGATCTTGTTAAAAAGCTCTTGTTCGGCATGCGCCCGTCATGATTCACAGTCCTATTCATTCTGCAAACAATGGAAACGGCTTGGCTTTTCAGAGATGCTCAGGGGCAAACTGCACATTACACACAAATGCAGGTAATGGAGCCACTTCAGTCAAGGCGTGACTGGAATTTCACCTTATTTGCCTAGGGGATAGGCAGCTGCATAGTGTACGTATGCATATTTCAGTAGAAACTAGGAGGTTCCCGAACCCCCGGCCCACATTGGGCTGGTGGGGGGAACCTCCCCCGACATCGCTGGCGCAACGATGTCACCCGAAAGTGACATCATCGCGCTGGAGATGCCACCTGCTGGCTGCTCTAGGCATTTCCAGGAAAACTCTATGGTTTTCCCGGATGCTCTAGCAATTTGGGAGGGAAAGCTCTATGGAAGCCGCGGGGGACTTGGCAACCCTAATAGAAACGTGTGTCCAATGGAGACTTTTTTTTCTTTTTGCCATCCTAGCTGAGCTATGGCGAACCCACAGGGTTTTCAAAGCAAAAGGTATTTAGAGGCGGTTTGTCACTGCCTGCCTCCATGTCGGTACCTTGGTATTCCTTGGAGACCTTCCTTCCAAATACTGACCACGGCTGACCCTGCTTAGCTTCTGAGATCTGACGAGATTGGGCTAGCCTTGGCTATCCGGGTCAAGGTAATGATGGCAGACCAGACTATTTTTATCTGGCACCACAGCTCCCTTGCCCCACCCCTAAGGAATGGTGTAGTCAAGTCAGACTGGCCTGGAGCTCAGCTCCAGAACTGCTTATGGACCTAGATTAGTTATACCATCAACTGGAGCTCCTTCTGGCCTTTCCCTAGTAATTGTTGCTGTACCGTGCAGTATCCCAGACCCATAGCCAGGATTTTTGTCGTTGTTGGAGAGCATGTAAATATCTTAGGGGGCGGGACCTTGCCCAATTCCGCAGGGCCTGCAAGACAGTCCTCTTCCGGCTGGCTTACAACTAACCGGCACCTGAAACTGAGTGTAGTTTTATAAGACCGCTGTACGTTTCTAATGTTTTAACTGTGTAAATTGTGTAAAATGTTTAAATTTTTTATATTTTTATGTTAGATTTTATATGTTGTAAGCCGCCCTGAGCCGCTTGGTGGGAAGGGCGGGATATAAATCATAAATAAACTAAACTAAAACTAAAAGTTATCTTAAACAGAACTAATTAAATTAACGTTAATTTAATTAAGGCTGGTCCACACGTTGGGAAGCTACATGCAAACTGGCTAATCAGGAAGGCGCAAGCTGCTCTCTGCAGTGTGTCATGTGACCCATGGTGGCTCCTCATCCACCCATTTGCTCCATCTGAGGTTTGCTGCTCAAGTGTCCGAAGAAGAAGGAAGAAGAAGAGATTAGATTTATACCCCGCCCTTCACTAGCCAAAAGAGTCTCAGAGCGGCTTACAAATCTCCTTTCCCTTCCCCTCCCCGCAACAGACACCCTGTGAGGGAGGTGGGGCTGAGAGAGCTCTGACAGAAACTGCTCTTGAGCAGAACAGCCTCAAGAGAACTTGTGGCTGACCCAAGGTCACGTCAGCAGGTGCATGTGGAGGAGTGAGGGATCAAACCCGGTTCTCCCAGATAAGAGCTCGTGCACTACACCAAACTGGCTCTCCTAAAAGATGGCTGGGGAATTGAAAACAAATCAGCCAGTATCACAATGCCCCTGTATAAATCGATGGTGCAGTCTCATTTGGAGTACTGTGTGCAATTCTGGTCACCGGACCTCAAAAAGGATATTGCAGCATTGGAAAAAGTGCAGAAAAGGGCAACTAGATTAAAGGTTTGGAACACTTTCCCTATGAAGAAAGGTTAAAACGCTTGGGGCTCTTTAGTTTGGAGAAACGTCAACTGAGGGGTGACATGATAGAGGTTTACAAGATTATGCATGGGATGGAGAAAGCAGAGTGTCGGACTGGATGGGCCATTGGCCTGATCCAACATGGCTTCTCTTATGTTCTTATGACAGCTGATCTGTGAGCCAGCTCACGCTAACTCAGCTTAGAGGGAACTGCAGGTTTTCCATCTGGCAGCTGAAGGGTTAGCGTGGCCTGACCAACAGGAAGAGACGGGTTGTGCGTAGCTCCTTAATGCATACACCATCATTAAGTCATTACGTTGGGGGTGGGAGGTGAAGAGAAAAGATCAGAGAGACTTGGAATGGTGGCAGCGGAAAAAGGCCCTGGGTTTACAGTTGTCCGGATTATTAGCGAGAGCCATTCGTGCATTCATTGACAACATTAGGCTTGTAGGCTTGCAGGTAGAGTCATCTCTTGCTAAACCACTGCCCTGATGTCTGGCTGGCCACGACTTAATAAATATTTTTAAATGGTTTTGGCAGCAGGCCTTGTGAAGCGTGGCTGTTAACTGATGTCCTTTCAAGGACAACCTCTGCCAGAGCTCTGGCTGACCCAAGGCCATTCCAGCAGGTGCAAGTGGAGGAGTGGGGAATCAAACCCGGTTCTCCCAGATAAGAGTCCGCACACTTAACCACTACACCAAGCTGGCTCTCCTTTTACTCCGACTCTGAAGCTGGTACAGGAGGTTGTCACCTACATGCACTGTTCGACCACCTCTCTGAAGAGCAGAAACCATTGCTGCCCCCTGCCAGCTCATCCCCCAAAGATCCCTCCAGCTCCACCCTCATCTCCCCAGCCGTTGGGTTGCTGGGACAAGACCGTCTGCAGAGAGCCAGTTTGGTGTAGTGGTTAAGTGTGTGGACTCTTACCTGGGAGAATTGGGTTTGATTTCCCACTCCTCCACATACACCTGCTGATGTTACCTTGGGTCAGCCACAAGTTCTCTCAAGGCTGTTCTGCTCAAGAGCAGTTCTAGGAGAGCTCTCTCAACCCCACAGGGTGTCTGTTGTGGGGATGGAAAAGGAAAGGAGATATCTAAGCCACTCTGAGACTCCTTTGGCTAGCGAAGAGCGGGGTTTAAATCCAATCTCTTCTTCTCTGGCCGTAAAGGCTGCTTGAGTAAGGTTGCTGGTCCAGTGTTTGTAACTAGCGGGAGTTTTTTTTTTTGGGGGGGGGGGGGTCAAATCCTTGAAACTGCATTGCCGCATCACTTCCAGTGAAAATGTGGAAGTGATGTCACCGCCACCTCCTGATGCTGTAGCCATTCCCCAAAGTTTGGGGAATTCCTGGAGTGTGGCAGGGTGACTTAGATGCCGCGGCCAGGTGTTTGCTGAAAGTGACATGGCAAAGCAAATGCCCCTCCATTTTGTTTCCAGTGCATGTAAGAAATCAGTGGAGGGGTGGCAGTGAAAGCAGAGACGTGCCCCCCACTGCTGGGCAAGCAGCAAGCCTATGGTCGAGTGAGTTCGCGGCAGAAGTTTCGTATCATGGATTTTACATCTCAAGCTCCCATCTGGCGAACATTTCAATGGGAGTGAACCACCGCTGAGCTCAATGGAACTGGCTCCCGAGTAAGCAGGCATCACCTAGCAGGGGTGTCAAACATGTGGTCCAGGGGCCGAATGAGGCCCCCGGAGGGCTCCAATCAGGCCCCTAACAACTAGCTGCCATCTGCGTCCTTCTCCCTCTCTCTCGCTTCCTTCTGCATCACAGCTTACTCTGCCAGGCTTGCTCAATTGCACAGCAGAGCTACTGAGCCAAGCCTCTCTTCCTGCTATTGGCTGAGGATCCTCTCCTTCTTGGTCCCCTAGGGAAGGAAGGAAAGAGCCAGAGCTTCCTTTGCCCAGTTCCCTGGATTGCACAGGGGAGAAACAAAGAAAGCTCCTTTAAGTCCAACAAGTGTTAATGTTCTGAGTATAAGTTTTTTTTTAAAAAAAGTCTTTAATTGTGTTTGTCTGTGTCCTTTATAAAGTTTATATCTCTGCTATCTGACATTGCATTTTATGACACACATGGCCTGGCCCGACAAGGTCTCATTTATGTCAGATCTGGCCCTCATAACAAATGAGTTCGACACCCCCGGTCTAGGGCCACCAATCCCTTAGCTGCTTTTGCTGAATCAGGCTCTCTGCCACGGGCCCACTTGCCATAGAACTGGGTGGGAAGATTCTTGGCTTCCTACACCCTCTATAAAGGGGGCATTGTGTTGACAGGGGGAAGTCATTAGGAGAGGTCTTCTGGGCGGGCGACCCATTCAGAAAGGAGCTGACATCCCAGCGTCACCGAGCTTCTCCTGCTTTTCTCTCCAGACAGCTGCCACTGTCCCTGACAGAGATGGATGGGCTTGCAAATGACCACCAGTGAGGTCCTTTTCTATTAGTCTGCTCCCTTGTTCCTTCATTTAATCCTCCCCCTTCCTTCCCCACTCTTGTCTTGCAGCTTGCTCTTTGCATTTCGCACACTGAGACCATTTCAGGTTGAGCTTGGCAGGCTGTGTGAACACGTCTTCTAAGCCGCGGTCGACAACGACCAGTGGCTTGTCAAGGAACCAATATTATGGAAATGCGATGGGCTCTGGATGGAGTCGGCGCCTTTATTTTATGTTCTCGTTTTGCGCTTTAAAGTCAATCGCATGCCTCCCCCCCCCCAGCCCCCTCAACAGATTTCGCTGAAACACAATCGTGGCTTAAATTAAAAAAAAGAAAGGAATTATTTGGGCCCAGCCTTCCCCCCGCCACCAGCTCACCGTTCGCTGCTCGCCGCTATTGTCTGCGCTCGTCAACCATTCCATCTGGAAGGTTTTGCCTTCTAGTGTGGGGCACGGGGGTCGCTCTCTGACAAATCTATGCAAAACGGGAATCGTTTGCTGAATTGGGATGCCTAGCTTTGAGTCGCCCTGCTCTGAAAATGGGAGCAGATGCGCGTTCTGTTTCTAAAACAAACAATTAAGGGACTTTTGTGCATTTCTGTTTATTAATCATCATGTGCTGCAGGTGGGAGTCAATGGGCACACAGCACAATGCCGCTCTCTCCCACACACGCACACAAACACATGCACATTTCCCTACTCTACGAACCGAGAGAATTCATCCTGCGTCATCAACACCTCTCAATCTGTATTAGTCAATGTGGTACCCGGCGAGTGTGGTGTAGTGGTTAAAATGTCATACTAAGATCTGCGAGACCCAGGTTCGAATCCCCCAGTCATGGCACGGATGCTCACTGCGTGGTCTTGGGTCAGTCACACACTCTCAGCCTAGCCTACCTTACAGGGTTGTTGTGGGGGTAAAATGTCCTAAGCATTTCAATTAGGGTTGCCAGGTCTGTGTTGGAAAACACCTGGAGGCTTTGGGGGTGGATCTGGAAGAGGGCAGGGTTTGGGGAGGAGAGGGGTCTCAGCATGGGACAATGCCCTAGAGTCAACACTTCAAAGCAGCCATTTTCTCCAGGGGAGCTGATCTCCATGGGAGTTGTAAAAGCGGGAGATCTCCCGGCCCCACCTGGAGGCTGGCAACCTTAATTCTAGTAACAGGGTAGAAGGAGGTGGCCTGGAGGTCAGTGAGGGGATGGCAGGAGCAGAGAGGAGTAATAGCAGGGCTTTTTTGAGCAGGAAAGCAATTCCAGCTTGCTTGGTGTCTGGGGGGGGGGGGGGTGCCGCCTAATATGCAAATGAGTTCCCGTTGGGCTTTTCTTCTAAAAGCCCTGTGTGAAACAATGGTGTCATCAGGGGGTGTGGCCTAATATGTCAATGAGTCCCTGCGGGCTGAGTAATAGCAACCAGGTTCAGTTCCTGAGGGAGAAAAGACTTAAAGGTAAAAGGTAAAGGGAGAGGCTGCTCTGATATTCTGATACAGCTAGGGTTGCCAATCTCCAGGTGGGGTCCGGGCATCCTCCGCTTTGGAGGCCCCCCCCCTGCTTCAGAGTCATCAGAAAGTGTCGGGGGGGGGATGTCTGCTGGGCACTCCATTATTCCCTATGGAGACCAATTTTCATAAGGTATAATGGTGAATTGGTCAGCGGGAATCTGGGGCTCTTTGGGGGCTGGTTTTTGAGGTAAAAAAAGGTAAAGGCAGTCCCCTGTGCAAGCACCAGTCGTTTCGACTCGGTGGTGACGTTGCTTTCACAACGTTTTCACGGCAGACTTTTTACAGGGTGCTTTGCCATTGCCTTCTCCAGTCATCTACGCTTTACCCCCAGCAAGCTGGGTGGAAGGATGGAAGGCTGAGTCAACCTGGAGCCGGCTACCGGAACCCGCTTCCGCTGGGATCGAACTCAGGTCGTGAGCAGAGGGCTCCAACTGCAATACGGCAGCTTTACCACTCTGCGCCACGGGGCTCTTTCTTACTCAAGGATAAAGTTCTCCTTGGAGAAAAGACATACGCAGAATTAGGCACAGGGCAGCCGGTACTGTGCAGGTCCAGGAGTAGGGTTGCCAAGTCCAATTCAAGAAATGTCTGGGGACTTTGGGGGTGGAGCCAGGAGACTTTGGGGGTGGAGCCAGGAGACATTAGGGGTGGGGCCAAGATCAAGGCTGTGACAAGCATAATTGAACTCCAAAGGGAGTTCTGGCCATCACATTTAAAGGGACGGCACACCTTTTCAATTCCTTCCTTCACTAGGAAATAATGAAGGATAGGGGCACCTTCTTTTGGGGCTCATAGAATTGGACCCCCTGGTCCAATCTTTTTGAAACGTGGGGGGTACTTTGGGGAGAGGCACTAGATGCTATACTGAAAATTTGGTGCCTCTACCCCAAAAAAACAGCCCCCCCAGAGCCCCAGATACCTGCGGATCAATTCTCCATGGTTTTCTATGGGAATAAATCTCCATAGGGAATAATAGAGTTCCCAGCAGACAGTTCCCTCCCCTCCCCTCCCCTCCCCTCCCCCCGCTTTCTGACCCTGAAGCGGGGGGAGGGCCTCCAAACCAGGGGATCCCCTGCCCCCACCTGGGGATTGGCAACCCTATCCAGGAGAAGGAGAAGAAAAGAGGCCCAGCTGAAGAAGGTAAGGGAGAAATCCCTGCCTGTTAGGGACTGGGAAGGAGAGTAGCTGGCTTGAACTCTACACTGGGTGGAGACACAGCACTCCCCCGGACTGCAGAGGCGGCATTGTTGGCCAAGAGTCCACAGCTACCATTGGGCAAGGACTGAGTGGCTTAGCCAGTGCTAATGTTAACCCCGTCAGAAGATGAGGTGGCCAGAGCTAAAGCTTGTCATCAAGGCTTTTTTATTGGTAGGAAAAGGCTAGCAGGAACTCATTTGCATATTAGGCCACACCCTGATGGCACCATTGTTTCACACAGAGCTTTTTTGTAGGAAAAAGTCTAGTGGAAATGCATTTGCATATTAGGCCGTGCCCCCTGATGTCACCATTGTTTCACACAGAGCTTTCTTTTTTTAGAAAAAGCCCTGCTGGAACTCATTTGCATATTTGGCCACACCCTCTGGTGTCACCATTGTTTCACACAGAGGTCTTTTTTGTAGATAAAGCCCAGTGGGCTTTATTTGCATATTAGGCCATGATCTGAGGCCTAATGTGGCCTACAGGCTCCAGAGAAGCTTGCCTAGGGATAGCTACAGAGGGCTGGTATTTCCCAGGATCCCTTCTGTCCCTCTGATTGGGTGGCAAGATTTTGGAGGGAAACTAGACCAGAGAGGGGTGGGACCTGGGAGAAAAGCATAAAAGGGCCAAGCCCAGAAAGTCCGCCTTTGCATCCACAGCCCACCTTTGCATCATTTCCCCACCGTCACATTTTTGAGCCCTCTATTCTTCTGAGAAAACAATCAAGGAGGCTCTCTCTCCTCACATCACCAAGTCACTCCCATGTAGGCTTCCCAAGCCTCCCGCCCTGGCGGGAGAATACTGGATTTTCAGCCTCTTTTCCCGCTTTCCATAACTCTGGAAGCGGGGGGAGGAGGGGGGAATGGCACCAAGGAGCATTTGCGTCGACCGGGGAGGAGGTGCTGAGCCTGGCAAGGGAATCTTGAGAAGGGAGGCTGGCTCGCCAGCGAGCGGGTGGAGGTGGCTGCCGAACGCAGGCGGGTCTTGACGGACTCCAATGCCCGATGCTTCTCCTCCTCCCTTCCCTTCCCACCCAGCCCCGTTGCAGCAGCCGTTCTTCCTTTTCGCAAGCTGCTTCCCGCGCCCAGTCAGCTGGCTGGGGGGGGGGGGGGAGGAGAGAAGCCCCGCCTGCAAAGGACCATGTGCCTTTGCACCTCCGGAGGCTTGATTGCAAGGCTCCACTTTGGGATGGTGTGACTGCTGCTGTAAAGAAGCTGGCAGCAACTCGTGAGTAGAAAGGCCAGTCCCTCGCTTCAGTTGCCAGAAAGGGGGGGGGGAGGGAGGAGGAGAGGGAAACGTCTTCATTATTCCCTATGTGGAGATCAATTCTCATAGGGTATAATGGGGAATTAATCTGGAGGTTTTGGGGGCTCTGGGGGAGCTGTTTTTTGAGGTAGAGGCACCAAATTTTCAATATAGTATCTAGTGCCTCTCCCCAAAGTACCCTCCAAGTTTCAAAACGATTGGACCAGGGGGTCCAATTCTATGAGCCCCAAAAGAAGGTGCCCCTATTCTTTGTTATTTCCTATAGAAGGAAGACATTTTAAAAAGTGTGCTGTCCCTTTAAATGTGACGGCCAGAACTCTCTTGGAGTTCAATTATGCTTGTCACACCCTTGTTCTTGGCTCCGCCCCAATGTCTCCTGGCTCCACCCCCAAAGTCTCCTGGCTCCACCCCCAAAGTCCCCAGATATTTCTTGAATTGGACTTGGCAACCCTACTCCCATGTGATTTGGTGATGTTATCAGTGCGAGGGGGAGGCAGAAGTTAGCCTTGCCAAGGATGCCAGACAGTCTAGGGACGGCCCCGGGCTCCTTCCATCTTTCCTGACCTTTTCCTAGCTCTTGGGTAAGATGGAAGGCATCTGAAATTAGAGCGCTTTCTTTTCTGCCCCCTGCCCCAATTTTCTCCAAAGCTGATCTTGGCATTGTTGACACAGCCTTCAGAGGCCCTTCTAAGCCACTCACTCGAGTTTTTTACAGTTCATTCCTTACTTGAATCAGTCGATCACGTTTCACTGTTTTAAACCCACCCACCCCCTGGTAAATTCTCTCCATTCTAACGTGTTGCACCTTGCTATAAATCACCGGTGGTACAATTATTTCGCATTACTCCCCAACCACTGTAATTATACAATTAAGTTGTGATGGGAGGTTCTCTCCTTTCGGCTTCCACAATGTGGGGTTTAATGCAGTGATTAAACTATCTCTGCGCAAATGGCGCTAATTGAAAGAAAATGGGTTTTGCCGACAGACGGCCTCTTGGGCTGGAGACAATGCGGGTGCTGGTAAAAGCAATTGCGGGAGGGTGGCCTTTTTTATGACGCTAAGAACAGGGCACTCCTGTTTCAGCCAACAGAAAGAAGAAGATGAAGAAGATTTTGGATTTATATCCCGCCCTCCACTCCGAAGACTCTCAGAGCAGCTCACAATCTCCTTTCCCGTCCTTCCCCACAACAGACACCCTGTGAGGTGGGTGGGGCTAAGAGAGCTCTCACAGCAGCTGCCCTTTCAAGGACAACCTCTGCCAGAGCTCTGGCTGACCCAAGGCCATTCCAGCAGCTGCAAGTGGAGGAGTGGGGAATCAAACCTGGTTCTCCCAGATAAGAGTCCGCACACTTAACCACTACACCAAACCGGCCGAAGAGAGAAGCTGGAGCCTTTCCAGTTTGACTGGCTATCCGAGTGCCACAGTTGGGAACCCTTGCCTTAGGGACAACTCTCTCACGTCTCTGGGTGTTGTGTATGTGGACTCAAATGAGGACTGAAATGGGCGTTCCCGCCGGGCTCATTAGAGCCATACGAACAGAGCTTGGGAACAATGGGCAGCAGGGATTTGCACCAATCACTTTGGGGGTGGGCCCCCTGCTGGTTTGAATGACCCAATAGCGCGCGGGAACTAGGCTTCCCAATCCCCAGGTCCCAGAGGGGGATCCCCTGGTTTTACAGGCTTCCCCCCTCCCCCAGCCAGCTGGCCGGCGGGGGAAGCCCCGCCCCCAGAGCCATCATGCACCTCCATGAACGATTCCCATAGGGAATGATGGGGAATTGATCCACGGGTATCGGGGGCTCTGGGGGGCCTGTTTTTTGAGATAGAGGCACCAAATTTTCAGTATAGCATCTAGTGCCCCTCCCCAAAATACCTTCCAAGTTTCAAAAAGATTGGATCAGGGGGTCCAATTCTATGAGCCCCAAAAGAAGGTGCCCCTATCCTTCATTATTTCCTATGGAAGGAAGGCATTTAAAAAGATGTGCAGTCCCTTTAAATGTGATGGCCAGAACTCCCTTGGAGTTCAATTATGCTTGTCACAGCCTTGATCTTGGCTCTGCCCCTAATGTCTCCTGGCTCCACCCCCAAAGTCTCCTGGCTCCACCCCCAAAGTCCCCAGATATTACTTGAATTGGACTTGGCAACCCTAGCAGGAACCCTGAGTTGTATATAGTTGGCTCTGCTGCCCCAGTTCCGCAATCTAGAAGTGCAGCCTGCCTAATGCTGTACCTAATAAAGAGCTGATGCTCACGGCCACGTCGCCTCTTCCATGTGTCGAACCCACTATATTATAGCTGCGACGAAGGTGGGATCTTGGTGAGTGGCCCGGCAACTGGCATCGCACCACGCATCGCTGCCTCCGCATCCAGCACCGCCTTTGCTAACCATGGCCACCACACCAGGAACGATTCCAGAATCCGATGTGGCCAGCCCAGAGAGATGGGAGACCTGGTCGGAACGTCCGGAGAATTTCATTGAATACAACGAGGTCACGGACCAAACCAAGAAGACGCTGCTGCTCAGTTCATGCGGCATGAACACGTGGCACCTTCCGTCAGTGGCTTCCCAAGCCACTGACCGATTTCGCACTAGGGCTTGTTCCGGGTAGAGAACAATTTCGTACTAGGGCTTGTTCCGGGTAGAGAGCCCTTTCGATCCTGGCGCTTCTCTCCGTTTTTGCTCAAGTTGCCCCGGAGCTGCGAGTTGGCGCGCCGTTCTCTCGCAGCCCCATGGCGCGGAGTGGTAAAGCTGCAGTACTGCGGTCGGAGCCCTCTGCTCACAACCTGAGTTCGATCCCAGTGGAAGCTGGTTCAGGTAGCCGGCTCCAGGGTGACTCAGCCTTCCATCCTTCCGAGGTCGGTAAAATGAGTACCCAGCTTGCTGGGGGGAAAGTGTAGATGACTAGGGAAGGCAATGGCAAACCACCCTGTAAAAAGTCTGCTGTGAAAATGTGAAAGCAACGCCAAACCAGAGTCGAAAACTACTGGTGCTTGCCTTTTTTTTTTACTCTCTTGCGGCAAGCAGAAACCTTGGAAGAGCCTGGAAGAGGATCCTGGTTGCTGCGGAAGAGCGCTGCGCCAACTCGCAGCTCTGGGGAAACTTTTGTGAAAATGGAGAGAAGCCCCGGGAGCAAAAGGGCTCTCCACCTGGAGCAAGTCTCGTGCGAAATCGGTCCTTCTCTTATCTCGGAAGCGCATTCTCGACAGTCCCACAAAGGTGCCTTCTCTATGTTCATCCTGCCTAGGCCAGTAAAACACCTTAAGAAAGACCTGGTCCCTGCTCCCTATCATCTGTTCCTAACCTAGCGTTGCCAGGTTCAGCTTAGGAAATATCTGGGGACTTTGGTTGTGGAGCCAGGAGACTTTGGGGGTGGAGCCAGGAGCAAAGTTGTGACAAGCATGTTTGAACTCTGAAGGGAGTTCTGTGTGTGTGTGTTAAGTGCAGCAGACTCCAAGCTAGAGAATCGGGTTTGAGTCCCCACTCCTCGATATGCAGCTGCTGGGTGACCTTGGGTCAGTCACAGTTCTCCCAGAGCTCTCTCAGCCCCACCTGCCTCACAAGGTGTCTGTTGTGGGGAAAGGAAGGGAAGATGATTGTAAGCCTCTCTGAGACTCCTTCTGGTAGTGAAGAGTGGAATATAAAACCAACTCCTCCTCCTAGAGAGCCAGTTTGGTGTAGTGGTTAAGTGCATGGACTCTTATTCTGGGAGAACCTGGTTTGGTTCCCCACTCCTCCACTTGCAGCTGCTGGAATGGCCTTGGGTCAGCCAGAGCTCTCTTATCTGGGAGAACCGGGTTTGATTCCCCACTCCTCCACTTGCAGCTGCCGGAATGGCCTTGGGTCAGCCAGAGCTCTCTTATCTGGGAGAACCGGGTTTGATTCCCCACTCCTCCACTTGCAGCTGCTGGAATGGCCTTGGGTCAGCCAGAGCTCTCTTATCTGGGAGAACCGGGTTTGATTCCCCACTCCTCCACTTGCAGCTGCTGGAATGGCCTTGGGTCAGCCAGAGCTCTCTTATCTGGGAGAACCGGGTTTGATTCCCCACTCCTCCACTTGCAGCTGCTGGAATGGCCTTGGGTCAGCCAGAGCTCTCTTATCTGGGAGAACCGGGTTTGATTCCCCATTCCTCCACTTGCAGCTGCTGGAATGGCCTTGGGTCAGCCAGAGCTCTCTTATCTGGGAGAACCGGGTTGGATTCCCCACTCCTCCGCTTGCACCTGCTGGAATGGCCTTGGGTCAGCCATAGCTCTTGCAGGGGTTGTCCTTGAGCGGGCAGCTTCTGGGAGAGCTCTCTCAGCCCCACCCACCTCACAGAGGAGGAAAATAAAGGAGATTGTAAGCCGTTCTGAGACTCTGATTCAGAGAGAAGGGCAGGGTATAAATCTGCAGTCCTCCTCCTCCTCCTCTTCTTTTTTTCCTCGCAGTGCCTGCCTCTCTTTATTGATGGAAGTTGCTCTGGGAGACAATTGTCTGTAAAGTGAGATATAAATATGTGCAACGGCCGCTGAATCAAATCATTGGTCAGTCCAGCATGGTTTCAGAGTCTCAGGCAGACTGGACTTCCCCAACACTGGAGTTACCAGGGATTGAACCTGAGATATGTTGCATGTCAAGAAGGTGAACCACCACTAAACCATGGCCCTGCTCTGCCATATATCAACACATGACGATTGAATGACAGATTGGTCCATCCCATTCAGTATTCTTGGTTGTAACTGGAAGTGACTGTCCAAGGTCTCGGGCAAAGAAAGGCAATTTCCACTTTCTAGCTGAGACCCTTTAACTGGAGTTTCCAGGCACAAAGCTAGAGATCTTCTATGTGCAACTGGATCGACCACTGAGACACAGCCCCTCCCTGGAAGGAATTAGCATTACGCACAAATGGTGACCCCAAGCATGAGGTTTCTGAGGCAAGTGAGAATAATAGAATCATACAGTTGGAAGGGTCCTCCAGGGTCATCTAGTCCAACCCCCTACACAATGCAGGAAATTCACAAACACCTCCCCCTAAATTCACAGGATCTTCATTGCTGTCAGATGGCCATCTGTTTACAAACCTCCAAGGAAGGAGAGCACACCACCTCCCGAGGAAGCCTGTTCCACCGAGGAACCGCTCTGTCAGGTAGGTCTTCCTAATGTTGAGCCGGAAACTCTTTTGATTTAATTTCAACCTGTTGCTTCTGGTCCTGCCTTCTGGGGCCACAGAAAACAATTCCACCCCATCCTCTATAGGACAGCCCTTCAAGGACTTGAAGATGGTGATCGTATCACCTCTCAGCCGCCTCCTCTCCAGGCTAAACATGCCCAGCTCCTTCAACCTTTCCTCATAAGACTTGGTCTCCAGACCCCTCACCCAGGACTGTCTTAACGCATGGGCCTAATGGGCACTTGCCCGTGGGTCCCATGAGCATAGGGGCCCCACACTAATCTGAAGACCATTGACTTCAAGACAATAATAAAGCAATCCTCTGCTAAGAAATGCCGCAAATGCTTGTTATAATAAGAAATCCGTAGTAATTTCATACTGCGACATCTAATCTGTATGGTTTACTGAGTATCATTGCGTTTTTCAAGCCTCCTGTATTGTTCAAATGTCTATCACGTTGATTAGTTGTTGTCGCACAGCACGTTTTTAACGTTTCAACACCGATTTTGTTGGAAGCGCCAAATAAAATAAATATATATTTAATTTTAGCGACCATTTACATTTTTATTCCTGTGAGTAGTTGTCGTAGGGGCCCAGGACACTGCTTTGCACGGGGCCCATAATACTGTTAAGACGGCCCTGCCCTCACCATCTTCGTCGCCCTCCTCTGGACCCATTCCAGCTTGTCTATATTTCTTAAAATGTGGTGCCCCAAACTGAACACAATTCTCCAGGTGAGGTCTTACCAGAGCAGAGTAAAGCGATACCATCACTTCATGTGTTCTGGACACTAGACTTCTGCTAATACAGCCCCAAATTGCATTTGCCTTTTTAGCCACCAAGCCAAGCAGAGATGATTTGCCTTTGCCTTCTTCTGCAGAACTTTCCTCGATGGTCATCCTCAGGGGTGGAATTCTAGCAGGAGCTCCTTTGCATATTAGGCCACACCCAACTGATCTAGCCAATGCTCTAAGA
The DNA here is from genome assembly GCF_032191835.1 of Heteronotia binoei. Taxonomy (NCBI): domain Eukaryota; kingdom Metazoa; phylum Chordata; class Lepidosauria; order Squamata; family Gekkonidae; genus Heteronotia; species Heteronotia binoei. The sequence continues at coordinate 186,269,500 of NC_083225.1, read as the reverse complement.
CCTTACAAAAAAAAAAAGCCTTGTAAGCTCTTGGAGGATTGGCTACACCAGGGTTGTGCGGCCTAATATGCAAAGCAGCTCCTGCTAGAATTCCACCCCTGGTCTTCCTCGATCCAAGTGCTGACCTTGTTTAACTTCTGAGATCTGACCCAATCGGGCTGTATCATGCCACCTTCCCTCCCGAGCAGGTTAGTATTACACAATCAAAATGGGAATCAATACCTTGCTCAAGAGGCCAGTTCTCACAGCCTACTCAGATACCCATTGTTTCAAAGGAAATCACAAACACAAGAATGATAGGGTGGGGTTTTTTGGCACTTTCAATTTGCATGCGTGATCTGTTCATGTTGCCGATCATGGCTCCAGATGCCCTTCCGATGTACCCTGTAAGACTCTGTGGTAATCCCTTTTAATACTCCAGATAGAGGCGGGATAGTCCGTCTATCTCTCAATATGATCCAGCTTTCAAGAGCACCGTCATGTCAGTATTACGTTGCTGATAATGATTTTCTTAAATGCGGGGAGGGGGGAGGATTGATTGACGGCTGAGCTGTGCTTGCTACAGATCAGTTCTGAGGGTCATATCCAGGGGTCGTTTTGTAGAAAAATAGGTGGTGGAGCTCATTAGCATATGCCCCTCCTAGCCAAAAGCAACTCGATGCAGGAAAGGAGAACCCCGGGCGAGCGAGGCCTTCTTGGGCTGGCTAGAGATCCATGTGTGGGTCAAAAGGCCAGCAAACCACCTGCTGCCCAAAATCACATAAGAAGAAGAAGACTGCAGATTTATACCCCGCCCTTCTCTCTGAATCAGAGACTCAGAGCAGCTTACAATCTCCTATATCTTCCCCCCCACAACAGAAGAAGAAGACTGCAGATTTATACCCCGCCCTTCTCTCTGAATCAGAGACTCAAAGCAGCTTACAATCTCCTATATCTTCTCCCCCCACAACAGACATCCTGTGAGGTGGGTGGGGCTGAGAGGGCTCTCACAGCACCTGCCCTTCCGAGAACAACTCCCGCGATAGCTATGGCTAACCCAAGGCCATTCCAGCAGGTGCAAGTGGAGGAGTGGGGAATCAAACCTGGTTCTCCCAGATAAGAGTTGGCACACTTAACCACTACACCAAACTGGCTCTCCTTCAGTGACACCAGGCCTTTCTAGGAATCTCCAGACAGAGGCATCACTAGGGTGGGTTGCACCCTGGGGTGTAACTGATTCAAGTCACCACCCCCATTGGGCATCACCCCTTTTGGAGGGCTGCGTCACCCCCTCCGCACACAACCCCGCCCATTTCACATGGCCCCTCCCTCATCCACCCTCTGGTCACATGACCAGCCCCCGTAATCCAAGATACCAGTTTTGCAGCATTTAAGTTTCCCCCACTCACCCACACGCTTTTAGCTGAGCCGGCGGCAGCGCGGCACGGTTTCAGAATCCCGGCCAGCCCACACACAGCAGCAGTGTTCTAGTCCCAGGGCCAGCCCCTTCCTGTTGGGGGGGGGGGTTATAGGTCAGTGCCTGGGGCCAATGAGAATGCTCTGGGGGAGGGCCGATGGCCCCCTTGGCCCCGCCCTAGTGACGCCGCTGTCTCCGGACACTATGGTTTTACCATAGTTAGAGGGTTGAGGTCACTTTTGGATAAGAACATAAGATCATATGAGAAGCCATGTTGGATCAGACCAATGGTCCAACCCTCTGTGTCACACAGTGGCCAAAAACCCAGGTGCCATCAGGAGGTCCATCAGTGGGGCCAGGGGAGTGGAGAAAGGGTGGTGCGAGCTCCTTCAGGGGTTAATGAGGGCTACTGGGGGTTTGGCAAAGCCCCAGTGGCTGGCTGGCTGCCCACTCTCCTAATCCAGGGATTGTTATGCAGTTGCACCTACTATTTAATTGACAAGTTAGTTAGGTGGAGAGGAAGAGGAGAGCCGTCAGAAAGGTTCAGGAGCTGTGCTCTCGTGAGCGCCTGTTGAATCTGAGGCCTGGTCATATCATTGGTGAGCCTGGCATAGGGCTGCCAGGTGCCCACTGCTGGTGGGAATCTTCCACTGATGGGCCTGAGAGCCAGCATGGTGCAGTGGTTCAGAGTAGTGGACTCTAATCTGGTGAGCTGGGATTAATTTCCATTTCCTGCTCCTCCACAGGAAACCAGTCCCAGTTCTCTCAGAACTCTCTGAGCCCCACCCACCTCACAAGGAGAAGGGAGTAGTGGAGAGCCTGCATGTTGTAGTGGTTAAGAGCGGTGGATTCTAATCTGGCAAACTGGGTTTGCTTCCCCTCTTCTCCTCGTGAAGCCTGCTGGGTGACATTGGGTCAGTCCGGGTTCTCTCTCACATCAGCCCTACCTGCCTCTCAAACTGCCTGTTGTGAGGAGAGGAAGGGAAAGTAATTACAAGCCACTTTCAGAGTCCTTAGGGTAGAGCAGGGGTGTCAAACATGCGGCCCGGGGGCTGAATCAGGCCCCCAGACGGCTCATATTGAGCCTCCGAGCAACTGTTTGTCATCTGCTTTCTTCTCCCTCTCTCTTGCTTCCTTCTGCATCACAGCTTGCTTTGCAAGGCTCTCTCAATTGCACACCGGAGCTACTGAGCCAAGCCTCTTTTTCTTCTACTGGCTGAGACTTCTTCCCCTCCTAGTCTCCCAGGGAAGGAAGGAAACAGCCAGAACTTCCTTTGCCCAGTTCCCTGGATAACATGGGAGAAATGCAAAGAAAGCACCTTTAAGACCAATGAGTGCTAATGTTTTAAGCATGTTTTATTTTAAGGTTTTTTTAAAAAAAAATATCTTTATTTCTGTTTGTCTGTGCCCTTTATAAAGTTTATATCGTTACTGCCTAATCTTAAATAGGTATACGCATGGCCCAGCCGAACAAGATCTCATTTATGTCTGATCCGGCCCTCATAAAAATGAGTTCGACACCCCTGGGGTAGAGGAAAGTGGGGGATAAAAACCAACTCTTCTCTTGTCAAACCAACAGTACCCTCCCACCCTCACTCTATGGACCAGCAGAAAAAAGTATCTGGATGTGGAAAATGTTGGAATGATGTATCTGTTCTGAATGTCCTTTGCAATTTTCTAAAGTTCCAGTCATTATAGGGTTAACACTGTGCCTGATTCCCTATTGTCTGCATGACCTAGGAAGAAGATCCTGGCTGCTGTCAATCAAGATCTAGAAGGGGGGGGGGAGACTTGTTTGTTTGGTCAGTTAATCAGGTGACTTCCTTTGTTCAGGCAGAGAGTTCAAGGAGGAGGAGGAAGTATCCTCCATTAAGCATGTGTTCTGCAATGTGTTAGGATGTAGATAAATAGATAGATAAATTTATTGTCATTGTTCTCAACAAAAAGAGAGCAACAAAATGAGGTGCTCTTCCACAAAACATACCAACACATCAAACACACATATTCATACCATTTAAATACATCTAAAACCATTTAAACCATTAAAACCATTTAAATACATCTAAAACAGATAAACATTCATAAAACCATTAAAACCATTTAAATATATCTAAAACAGATAATCCTTCATAACCCTGCATTTAGCCTAACCACAGCACTTGGATAGAAACTGTCCTTAAATCTGTTTGTCCTAGCCTTCAACACTCTATATCGTCTACCTGACGGTAAGATCTCAAATAGCAAATGGCCCAGATGTGAAGGGTCCCTTAGGATCATTTTTATCTTCCTTTTACATCCCATATTATACAGATCCACCAATGAGGAGAGGATTATACAATCCACCAATGTGTTAGGATGTGGTTCTTAGTGTTTGTTGTTTTACCGCCCAGTACCCTTTCCCTGTAGTAATAAATATGTTTTTGCTTTCATGTTAAATGCCTCTATTTGATCCAGTGATCCATCAAACTGTTTGAGATAAAGAAATAGAATTTCAAGCAGTAAATTTTCCCCATCAGAGCATATGAACCTATGAAGCTGCCTTATACTGAATCAGACCTTTGGTCCATCAAAGTCAATATTGTCTTCTCAGACTGGCAGCAGCTCTCCAGGGTCTCAAGCTGAGGTTTATCACACCTACTTGCCTGGACCTTTCAGAAAAAATGTTCTGTGATGTCACATCAGGCTGAAAAACCAGGTATAACATAAGCGCATCGAATAATGTTCTGGTCAACCCTGGATGGATTACTAGAGTGTCACCTAATGCACTTATGTCACACCTGGGTTTTCAGCCAGACATGATATCGTGCATCATCGAATAATTTTAGTGGTAGATCCACCATGCACTCCTCCAGTTTTGTTTATAATAAATGTTGCTTTGCACAGCACTGATTGGCTAGGAGCTGACAGGTCACTAACACACTCGATCATTTCGGGAAGCTGGTGTGAGGAATACTGAAGTCACAGCTCACAACCAGAATGGGGGCACCACATTGAGGAGAACCTGCAACTCATAACTGTGACACAGGATAGGGACCCCAGACTCAAATTGTGTTCTTCATAATGTGTAAAGAGGCACGGTCTGTATACACAAGGGACTGGGGACATGGAAGCGGCTCTCAATGACAGCATGAAGTTATGTAATTACTTTCAGGAACATCAAAAAGTGACCTCAACCCTCCCTAGGAATTGCCAAAAACTCTATGGTAAAACCATAGTGTCTGGCAATTCCTAGAAATGATTGTCACTTCCAGGTTTTTCCACATCACGCCATTGGTCTGACAGACATTTTTTTAAAAATGTCCTTTCTCCTCTAATCTGAGCAGTGATGGGAAATGAGTATGGAGGAATGAGGGATCCCCTGCAAACACTGGGGGACTGGTCAGGTTATGGCAACTTCATGTTCTCACAGTAAAGGCCTACCTTCTCCCTGAGCTACAATTCCACCCTGTGTAAATTAGGGTTGCCAACTCCAAGAAATATCTGGGGACTTTGGGGTGGAGCCAGGAGACTTTGGGGGTGGAACCAGGAGACATTAGGGGTGGAGCCAAGATCAAGGCTGTGACAAGCATAATTGAACTCCAAAGGGAACATAAGAACATAAGAGAAGCCATGCTGGATCAGGCCAATGGCCCATCAAGTCCAACACTCTGTGTCACACAGTGGCAAAAATGTTATATACACACATACACTGTGGCTAATAGCCACTGATGGACCTGTGCTCCATATTTTTATCTAAACCCCTCTTGAAGGTGGCTATACTTGTGGCCGCCACCACCTCCTGTGGCAGTGAATTCCACATGTTAATCACCCTTTGGGTGAAGAAGTACTTCCTTTTATCCGTTTTAACCTGTCTGCTCAGCAATTTCATCGAATGCCCACGAGTTCTTGTATTGTGAGAAAGGGAGAAAAGTACTTCTTTCTCTACTTTCTCCATCCCATGCATTATCTTGTAAACCTCTATGCATTATCTTGATGTTCCTGAAAGGGAGTTCTGGCCATCACATTTAAAGGGACAGCACACCTTTTCAATTCCTTCCTTCCATAGGAAATAATGGATAGGGGCACCTTATTTTGGGGCTCACAGAATTGGACCCCCTGGTCCAATCTTTTTGAAACTTGGGGAGTATTTTGGGGAGAGGCACTAGATGCTATACTGAAAATTTGGTGCCTCTACCCAAAAAAACAGCCCCTCCAGATCCCCAGATACCCGCAGATCAATTCTCCATGATTTTCTATGGGAATAAATCTCCATAGGGAATAATAGAGTTCCCAGAAGACATTTCCCTCCCCTCCCCCTGCTTTCTGACGACCCTGAAGCGGGGGGAGGGCCTCCAAACCGGGGGATCCCCTGCCCCCACCTGGGGATTGGCAACCCTAGTGTAAATATATGCAAACAGCTTTAATGTACACAGGTTACAGAATTTAGATTTTATCCAATTCCACATATTAAACAAACACAGAGCATTGAATGCATGTAGGCATGATTCTCCACATTACATCCACTCACCAGCAACATGGTACGATTGCAGGAATGATGCCATTTAAGTGTCTATAACAGGAATGGCCAAGCTAGGTTGCAGCTTTGAGAATGAATTTAAAATTAAAGTCGCTTTCTTTCACCTCTCCCCTCCCCTATCTCCCTCCCTCCCTCCCTTCCTCTGACATTCATGTCTTGTGGCTCTCAAACATCTGACGTTTATTCTATGCGACTCTTACATTAAGCAAGTTTGGCCACCCCTGGTCTATAACAAGAGTCCAAGTGCTGCGTGACAAGAAGCTCGGTATATTTGGGCCAGTGGGAGAGCCAGTTTGGTGTAGTGGTTAATTGTGTGGACTCTTATCTGGGAGAACCGGGTTTGATTCCCCACTCCTCCTCTTGCAGCTGCTGCTGGAATGGCCTTGGGTCAGCCATAGCTCTGGCAGAGGTTGTCCTTGAAAGGGCAGCTGCTGTGAGAGCCCTCTCAGCCCCACCCACCTCACAGGGTGTCTGTTGTGGGGGAGGAAGGGAAAGGAGATTGTGAGCTGCTCTGAGACTCTTCGGAGTGGAGGGCAGGATATAAATCCAATATCTTTATCTACCTCACAGGGTGTTTGTTGTGGGGGAGGAAGGTGAAGGAGATTGTGAGCCTCTCTGAGACTCTTCGGAGTGGAGGGCGGGATATAAATCCAATATCTTCTTCTTCATCTTCTTCTTTCTTATCACTTTGCTCAGAGAAGCGCCCAGCTTTCTGAGCATGCTGTGAGATCTGAGACCTTGTGGACGGCTTACAGGAATAACGAAAGATGAGCGGCCTATTGCAGGCGACAGGTTTAATTCTTCAGTCGAACCGTCCATTTTTGTGTCCCTTGGCTGAACTTTAATCCCCCAACGTGGATTTGGGGCCAGGACGGCTTCTTATCATGTCTCCCCATGTCTCACCCTGTTTACCTGGCTTCCTTCACGAGCACCGTGTTTGTGTCATCAGCAACAACAAGAACATGGTGTGTGTGAGGGGGGGAGAAGATGACATTGAGTGGATGAGGGAAGAGAGATAAAAACAATGTGGAAATGATGGAGATTTGAGGAGCTTATCAACCGAAGAGGACACAGGATGGAAAAAAAGTAATCAACGTAAAGCTCTTATCAAAATGTCTCCCGGGAATAGGTTGTTCAAAAATGTGAAATTAAAAAAAAAAAGGATAAAAAAAATCTGTCATTGCTGAAGGAAAAAAAAAATATATGAGATTATTTTAAGCAATTTCATCTGAGAGAAAGAGATTTTGTACACTGCGAAGGGTGCTGAGGAATTCCAGCCGGTGTCCTAGAAAGAACAAATTTTATCTAAATCTCGATTGGCGGTGAACAAACGTTTCTTTTTTCATTCATTTACATTTTTATCAAGTGTTTCCCTCCCCAGCTATTCTGTTTTTCTAGATTTACTTGTATTTGTGCAGCCTGTTCAGACTTTATACCCAATTTCTGTAGTATTTATATGTACAGAGCACGGCATTTATACACAAGAGGCAACCCATGAGGAGTTGTTGGAGGAGGGAAATCACTTTTCCTCTCTCTTTCCCTCTTCAGTTCTGCTCTTTTTTCCCCTTATCCACTCAGCCCTGGCTTTGCCTCCAGCTTCCCTTTTCCCTCTGGGCTAGAATTGCCACTCTCCAGGTGGGGCCTGGAGGACTTCCACAATTACAGTAGGCCTCTAGACCAAGGGTGTCAAACATGAAGTTCGGGGGCCGAATCAGGCCCCTGGAGGGCTCCTGTTTGGCCCTCAAGCAACTGGCTGTCATCTGCTTCCTACTGCATAACAGCTTGCTTTGCAAGGCTTGCTCAATTGCTCAGGAGCTACAGAGCAAAACCTCTATTTTCTCCATTTGTTGAGGCTCCTCTCCCCAGTCTCCTGGGGAAGGAAGGAAAGAGCCAGAGTTTCCTTTGCCCAGTTCTCTGGATCCCATGGGAGAAATACAAAAAAAGCATCCTTAAGAAAATTAGCTCTAACAATTTAAGCCAGTTTTAAGTTTTGTTTTGTTTTTTAAATTGTGTGTTGTGTTCTTTATAAAATTCATATCTTTGCTACCTAATCTTAAATAGCTACACACATGGCCCAACCCAACATGGCTCGGCCCAACCCGACAAGGCCTGGCCCCTCAAGGTCTCATTTATGCCAGATCTGGCCCTCATAACAAATGAGTTTGACACCCCTGCTCTAGATTATAGAGATCAGTTCCCCCTGGAGGAAATGACAGCTCTGGAGGGACAATTCTATGGTATACCATAATGTCTAGGGGAAACAGAAGTCCTAGAGTGACATCATGTCTCTTCTGAGCTGTCTTCCAAAATCCCATCCTCCCCCAGTATCCACCCTCAGATCTCCATGAATTCCTCAACCCAGAGTAAGCAGCCTTCCCTCTTGGTTTATGCTCACCCCCTGTGCCTTTCCCGCCACCCCGCCTGCTATCCACCAGCGCCTCACCAGTTTGTATCTCATTTGGGGTTCCCCTATGGCAACCCAAGAAAATGTCTAAATTGTAAGATATGGACATGCCCAGACATTGCTATTAAGGGTTTTTTTTTGGGGGGGGGGAATAGTCCTGAAGGCCCTGTTCCACCATCCCCCCCAACACCTGGAAGAGCTTTTCTCTCTCTCTCTGGTAACCCACCTCACCACCTGACCTTTGTAAGAACTGCCCACTGGGAGGGTCAGGACTCCCAGCTTCACTTTCTAGTTCTGAGGCCTTGCCTCTGTCTCCCGCTGCCCAGCACCTGGTCACCACGCCGACAGTTTACTGTCTTGTGCGCCCATGGAGGAATAGCCACTCGAAGAATAAGATATTGAATTTATACCCTGGAAAGCAATTGGACTGACTTCTCACTTCCTGGCTGTATGTGTGTGTGTGTGTGAGAGAGAGAGAGAGAGAGATTTTAAACTAGGGATGTCAAACATGCAGCCCAGGGGCCTCATCAAGCCCCCCCACAGGGCTCCTATCAGGCCCCTGAGCAACTGGCTGTCATCTGCCTCCTTCTCTCTCTCTCTTGCTTCCTTCTGCACAACAGCTTGCTTTGCAAGGCTTGCTCAATTGCACAGGAACTACAGAGCAAAACCTCTATTTTCCCCATTGGCTGAGGCTCCTCCCTTGGGGAGGAAGTGGGAGAAGGAGAGCTTGCTTTGCCAGGCTCTCAATCACACAGCAGAGCTACTTAGCCAAGCCTCTCTTCCTTCTGTTGGCTGAGGCTCCTTCCCCTCTTGGTTGCCTGGGGAAGGAAGGAAAGAGCCAGAGCTTCCTTTGTCCAGTTCCCTCAATTCCATGAGATACAAAGAAAGCACCTTTAAGATCAACGAGTGCTAATGTTTTAAGCATGTTTTAAGTTTTTTTTTTTAAAAAAATCTTTAATTGTGTTTGTCCTTTATAAAGTTTATATCTCTGCTACCTAATCTTAAATAGGAACACACACAGCCCAGCTGGACATGTCCTGGTCCGATAGGGTCTCATTTATGTCAGATTCGGCCCTCATAACAAAATGAATTTGACACCCCTGTTTTAAACTCTCTTGGTAAAGGTTTTATTCGATCAGACCTCTTTCCCCCAAAATGCATTTCACAGGAGGCTAGATGGCCATCTGACAGCAATGAGGATCCTGTGAATTTAGGGGGAGGTATTTGAGAGTTTTCTGCATTGTGCAGGGGGTTGGACTAGATGACCCTGGATGTCCCTTCCAACTCTATGATTCTATGAGGTAGATTGCTTCTTTTGGGTAGATCTACCATTCCCTCTTTGCATATTTATTTTTCTTCCTCTCCCGAAATATTAGAACTCGAGGGCATCCAATGAAATCGACAGGTTCTGAACAGACAAAAGAGAATTCTGCTTTGCACAGAGGCTGATTAAAATGTGGATTTCACTGCTAAAGGATGTAGTGATGACCACAGGAACAAACAGCTTGAAAGGGGGATTTGATAGATTCACGGAGTAACTCATTGTTGTCTGCTTCCTTCTCTCTCTCTTGCTTCCTTCTGCATCACAACTTGCTTTGCCAGGTTTGCTCCATCGCACAGAAGCTACAGAGCAAAGCTCCTACCTTGAGGAGGAAGTGAAGAAAGGAGAGCTTGCTTTGCCAGGCTCTCTCAATTGCACAGCAGAGCTACGGAGCCAAGTCTCTCTTCCTTCTGTTGAGTGAGGCTCATCAGTGGATTAGGCTGAGTGTGTGTGTGTGTGTGTGTGTCTGTGAGGTGGATTAGGCCGTGAGGTGGATTAGGCTGAGTGTGTGTGTTTGTCTGTGTCCTTTATATCTCCCCTACCCGGCATTACATTTTATGACACACATGGCCTGGCGTCGGCTCTCATAACAACGGAGTTTGACACCCCTGTCTTACAGGGTCACTATAAGACAGCTGTGACTTGACGGCACTTTCCACCACCTGTTTTCTGTTTGTATAACTGCTTGATCCTTCTTGGAGAAGTGCATGGTTAAGACCGCAGGAACTTCTTTGCGTATTAGGCCACACACCCCTGATGTAGCCAGTCCTCCAAGAGCTTACAGGGCTCTTAGTACAGGGCCTATCGTAAGCTTGAAGAGGATTGGTTACATCAGGGGTGTGTGGCCTAATATGCAAAGGAGCTTCTGTTAGAATTCCACCCCTGGGCCACACACCCCTGATGTAGCCAATCCTCCTGGAGCTTACAGGGCTCTTCTTACGGGGCCTACTGTAGGCTCCAGGAGGGTTGGCTACAGCAGGGGTGTGGCCTCATATGCAAAGGAGTTCCTGCCACACACACACACACAAAAGCCCTGCTTGAGAGAGAACCTGGGCATCTCTGTTGCCCACAAGTTCTCCCAAAGTTGGAGCTCAATCTCTCCAAAAAGGCATTCAGTGCGCTCGCCACCCACCCAGCCGATTCCCTCGAGCGTGAACACTGCGGTAGGTGTTTCCTTAGTATTCAATAGCTCATGAATATTTCAGGATAATAAATGTCAAATTAAATGCTTAACGATCTTGTTTACACTTAAAAGACCTTGAGAAGGATCCATTTCAAAATGGAGCTGGGGGAACACTAGCTTTTTCTTCAACGGAAAAGGCAGAACTGTAATGTGCCAAGAAGATGGCCACCGCACCATTCCTACCATAGCGACTCTTACAGCATTTGAGGGCCCAGTCCAGTCACCTTAAAAAGAAAAGAAAAGCACCAACCGCTTTAGCCTTTCTTCACAGTGCTCGAGCCCTTAACCATCTTCTGCCTTAACCATTGTGGGAGGGAGGTATTTGTGAATTTCCTGCACTGTGCAGGGAGTTGGACTAGATGATTCTGAGGGTACCCTTCCAACTCTACGATTCTATTATCCATCTGATTCTTTCCAGTGACTCCTGATGGGTGCATGCAGGCCTCATTTTGGGCAAGAGCTCACAGGAGTGGAGCTCCAGACCTCTTTAAATTTTATTGTGCTCTTTCTTTCTTAAACCCACCCCCTCACCCAATACTTGTTTCTGGGCTCCATTGTTCAAACCTCCTGTGAGAATTTTGCTGAAAATCTGACAAACTTGCTAATATTTTCTCCCACAAAAAAATGGGGAAATAACCAAAACATACCAAGCAGACAGACAGAAATCTTCCTCATGCCACTGTGGCCACATAGGAGAAAGTAATTTTAAAAGCATGATGGGAGTAAGGTTTTCTTAGGACAGTTCAAATTCAAGAAGCATTTGAAGGTCGATGCTGAGCAGATGCAATTTAGTGCGCCTTCCGGTGACGTCAGGGGTGTGTGGCATACGCAAATGAGCTGTGCTAATGAGCTCCGGCACCTCTTTTTCTACAAAATGACCCCTGGGTGCATGGCTGTGCTTGGGCCTCTGGGAGCTGAAACCTTGTGGTCTGAGACTAGCATTGTTAGGGGGACTCTTGAGCCAGTTTGGTGTAGTGGTTAAGTGTGTGGACTCTTATGTGGGAAAACCGGGTTTGATTCCCCCACTCCTCCACTTGCACCTGCTGGAATGGCCTTGGGTTAGCCGTAGCTCTCGCTGAGTTGTTCTTGAAAGGGCAGCTGCTGTGAGAGCCCTCTCAGCCCCACCCACCTCACAGGGTGGGGGGAGAAGATAAAGGAGATTGTAAGCCGCTCTGAGTTTCTGATTCAGATAGAAGGGCGGGGTATAAATCTGCAGTTCTTCTTTTTTCTGAAAGTCACTTTTTTAGATATCACTGATTCCTCTTCTCCCCTCTCTTATAAAAGAGGAATTTCTCTTTCGTTTCTCTCTGAAGAGAAATTAGGGCATTCTTTGGTAACTTCAGCCCCAGCAGCTGTTCTGCATTACACACCACGGGGTGGTATTCTAAAAGGAAGACAGGAAGGCGCTACCTTGACAACGTTACCGGAACGATCTGTGCTCAGCCATGGTGCCCTCTTCAGGCACAGAAGGGACGTGAAAGCCAGCGTGATGATTCGTAGGCAGCAGGAAGCGTTTGGCTGGAAACTTCCACTGTCAGATGTTGCAACCGACTGTAAGTAGGGCTGGATTAAACCCTGGGGAGGCCCCTAGGCAGTCAAAATCTCAGGGGCCCCCTTGCAGATTATCTCAGAGTTGGAGCTGCCACCCTGCTGCATGTGCCTCCCCCTTCTCAAAAGCCCCTTTAACAAAGCTGCGAGGGAAAGGCAGAGAGAGAGAGAAACACGGTGATGACGCCAGCAGCGGCCGGACCAGGCAGGTTAGGCAAAGAGCAGCTCAGTTGCTGGCTGGGAGGGCTGCAAGCAGGGGGGATAAGCGGAGGAGGGGGGACTGCCCGGGGCTCCTAAAGGCGTGGGGGCCCATAGGCCGGTGCCTACTTGGCCTAATTGTTAATCCGGCCCTGACTGTAAGCAACCCTCCCCCCCACCATTGGTAAAAGCAAATGTGAAGTCTGCATTCAGATACAGTTACCCGCTGTCAGACTCATCCTGAAGGTGTGGGCAGGGTAGTCTGGAAAAGATGTTTCTAAATCATTCCCCGGTGGTTCAGGTGCTCAGAGAGTTTCTGATGTAAGGAGAGCTCAAGCACATCGTTCCCAGACTGTACCATCTTTTTGAGCATTGCAGATCAAATGTGACTGACCTGTGATTCTCTCAAGAGCCAGTTTGGTGTAGTGGTTAAGTGCGTGGACTCTTATCTGGGAGAACCGGGTTTGATTCCCCACTCCTCCACTTGCACCTGCTGGAATGGCCTTGGGTCAGCCATAGCTCTCTTCTCTGGGAGAACTGGGTTTGATTCCCCACTCCTCCACTTGCAGCTGCTGGAATGGCCTTGGGTCAGCCATAGCTCTCTTCTCTGGGAGAACCGGGTTTGATTCCCCACTCCTCCACTTGCAGCTGCTGGAATGGTTTTGGGTCAGCCATAGCTCTCTTCTCTGGGAGAACTGGGTTTGATTCCCCACTCCTCCACTTGCACCTGCTGGAATGGCCTTGGGTCAGCCATAGCTCTCTTCTCTGGGAGAACCGGGTTTGATTCCCCACTCCTCCACTTGCACCTGCTGGAATGGCCTTGGGTCAGCCATAGCTCTCTTCTCTGGGAGAACCGGGTTTGATTCCCCACTCCTCCACTTGCAGCTGCTGGAATGGCCTTGGCTCAGTCATAGCTTTTGCAGAGGTTGTCCTTGAAAGGGCAGCTGCTTGTGAGAGTCCTCTCAGCCCCACCCACCACACAGGGTGTCTGTTGTGGGGGGAGAAGATAAAGGAGATTGTAAGCTGCTCTGAGTCTCTGATTCAGAGAGAAGGGCAGGGTATAAATCTGCAATTCTTCTTCTAGTGAACCACCGGAGGGGGGGGGGGGTAGGGTCAGCCAGCTCTGGACGTTGACGGAATAGGTCCTAGAGAGTTCAGATGTGCCCCACCGTATTGTGTCAAATGGTAGGGGGGAGTTTAGGAATAATTCATTGGAGGATCTTATGGTGGTGGAAAGTGCAACCCAGTTGCAGCCCTCTTACAGCGACAAACAGGAGGCCGTCCAGGTCAGGGCAAATGAATGAAGAAGAAGGATTTATATTCCACCCTCCACTCAGAGTGGCTCACAATCTCCTTTATCTGCCTCTCCCACAAAAGGCACCCTGTGAGGGCTCCCACAGCAGCTGCCCTTTCAAGGACAACCTCTGCCAGAGCTATGACAAATCATAAATGATTTGGAGTTGAGAGTAAGCAGTGAAGTGGCCAAGTTTGCGGATGACACTAAATTGTTCAGGGTGGTAAGAACCAGAGAGGATTGTGAGGAACTCCAAAGGGATCTGTTGAGGCTGGGTGAGTGGGCGTCAACAGGGCAGATGAGGTTCAATGTGGCCAAGTGCAAAGTAATGCACATTGGGGCCAAGAATCCCAGCTGCAAATACAAGTTGATGGGGTGAGAACTGGCAGAGACTGACCAAGAGAGAGATCTTGGGGTCATGGTAGATAACTCACTGAAAATGTCAAGACAGTGTGCGATTGCAATAAAAAAGGCCAATGTGGCCATGCTGGGAATTATTAGGAAGGGAATTGAAAACAAATCAGCCAGTATCATAATGCCCCTGTATAAATCGATGGTGTGGTCTCATTTGGAATACTGTGTGCAATTCTGGTCACCGCACCTCAAAAAGGATATTATAGCACTGGAAAAAGTGCAGAAAAGGGCAACTAGAATGATTACAGGTTTGGAACACTTTCCCTATGAAGAAAGGTTAAAACACTTGGGGCTCTTTAGCTTGGAGAAACGTCGACTGCGGGGTGACATGATAGAGGTTTACAAGATCATGCATGGGATGGAGAAAGTAAAGAAATAAGTACTTTTCTCCCTTTCTCACAATACAAGAACTCGTGGGCATTCAATGAAATTGCTGAGTAGTCAGGTTAGAACAGATAAAAGGAGGTACTTCCTCACCAAAAGGTTGATTAACATGTGGAATTCACTGCCACAGGAGGTGGTGGCGTCTACAAGCATAGCCAGCTTCAAGAGGGGGTTAGATAAAAATATGGAGCAGAGGTACATCAGTGGCTATTAGCCACAGTGTGTGGGTATATATATATATATATATAAATTTTTGGCCATTGTGTGATACAGAGTGTTGGACTGGATGGGCCACTGGCCTGATCCAACATGGCTTCTCTTATGTTCTTATGATTGACCCAAGGCCATTCCAGCAGGTGCAAATGGAGGAGTGGGGAATCAAACCCGGTTCTCCCAGATAAGAGTCTGCAAACTTAACCACTACAAGGTGGTTTCCCCACTTAACTGAAGGTGGTTTCCCCCATTGCCTGCCTCTGCATAGCAACCCTAGACCTTCTTGGTGGTCTCCCATCCAAATACTAGTCCAGGATCAATCCAGTTTAGTTCCCTATATCTGACAAGACCAGGCCTCAGATTCAGCAGGAGCTCACAGGAGCACAGCTCCTGAACCTTTCTGAGGGTTCCCCCTCTTCCTCCCCACCTACCTTGTCCATTGAATAGCAGGTGCAGCTGCATAACAATCCCTGGATCAGGAGATCGGGCAGCCAGCCAGCCACTAGGAGCTTTGCCACACTCCCAGCAGCTCTCATTAACCCCTGGAGAAGCCTGTACACCCTTTCTCCACTTCTTATGTGATTCTGGGCGGCAGGTGGCTTGCTAGCCTTTTGACTGTTGGCGGGGGCGGACGGGCAGCCAAGGAGAACCCCAGGTGAGTGAGGCCTGCTTGGGCGGGCTGGATCTCTAGCCAGCCCAAGCAGGCCTCACTCATCCAGGGCTCTCCTTTCTTGCGTTGGGTTGCTTTTAGCTGGTGGGGGTGGCATATGCTAATGAGTTATGCTAATGAGCTCCACCACCTATTTTCCTACGAAACGACCCCTGGGGAAGACTAAGCTAGCCTGGCCATCCAGTACCAGATTTTTAAGGGCAGATATTCTTTAGTGGAGCTCCCTGCCTGTTCCAGCCAATTCCAGCCTTTCTTTGTCGCCCACCATGCATAAATGCCCTGACTCTGAGAAGACACATTTGTAAGGTCTGCAAAGTCTTGAAGACATGTCATAAGAACATTGAAAGGGTCCTTTCAATGAGAGGACCACAGAGAGCCAGTTTGGTGTAGTGGTTAAGTGTGCGGACTCTTATCTGGGAGAACCAGGTTTGATTCCCCACTCCTCCACTTGCACCTGCTGGAATGGCCTTGGGTCAGCCATAGCTCTGGCAGAGGTTGTCCTTGAAAGGGCAGCTGCTGTGAGAGCCCTCTCCAGCCCCACCCACCTCACAGGGTGTCTGTTGTGGGGGAGGAAGGTAAAGGAGATTGTGAGCCGCTCTGAGACTCTTCGGAGTGGAGGGCGGGATATAAATCCAATATCATCATCATCATCATAATCATCATCATCTTCTTCATCTTCTTCATCCTCTTCATGTTTCTCCAGTCCCCTCTTGAAACTGTCTACGCTTATAGCTGCCACCACTTCCTGCAGCAGTGATTTCCACATGTTAATTCCTTTTGAGTGAAGAAGTACTTGCTTTGATCTAATCCTACTGCTCATGGAGCGTCCGCGAGTTCTTGTATTGTGAGAAAGGGGGGAAGTACTTCTTTTACTACGTTCTCTATCTCGTGCATCATTTTGCATATACATATGCTTCTAGAATTCATGCTCCGTATTCCAGTGATCAGGTTCGATTTAATATAGCATGATGGGTAGCCATGTTAATCTGTCTGTGGTGACAGAAAAAAGTAAGAGTCCAGAAGCAATTTAAAGACTAGCAAAATTTTTAGCAAGGTATGAGTTTCATGAGTCACTCATGAAAGCTCAGACACTGCTGCAAATTTTGTTTGTCTTCATGGTGCTATTGGAGTCTAATTTTTTTCTACTGTCTGGTAAATTATATCAAATAATACAAGAAGAAGAAAAAGAAGAAGAAGAAGACTGTAGATTTATACCCTGCCCTTCTCTCTGAATCTAAGTCTCAGAGTGGTTTACAATCTCCTTTATCTTTCTCCCCCACAACAGACACCCTGTGAGGTGGGTGGGGCTGAGAGAGCTCTGACAGCAGCTGCCCTTTCAAGGACAGAGCCTCAGAGCAGCTCACAATCTCCTTTACCTTCCTCCCCCACAACAGACACCCTGTGAGGTGGGTGGGGCTGGAGAGGGCTCTCACAGCAGCTGCCCTTTCAAGGACAACCTCTGCCAGAGCTATGGCTGACCCAAGGCCATTCCAGCAGCTGCAAGTGGAGGAGTGGGGAATCAAACCTGGTTCTCCCAGATAAGAGTCCACACACTTAACCACTACACCAAACTGGCCCATTCAGTCCAACACTCTGTGCCACACAGTAGCCAAAAAACCCAGGTGCCATCCGGAGGTCCACCAGTGGGGCCAGGACACTAGAAGCCCTCCCACTGTTGCCTCCCCTGCAAGCACCAAGAAGACAGAGCATCACTGCCCCAGACAGAGAGATCCATCTAAATTACAAGTGAAATAGTCTTTGTATGCCCATTTTGGGTTCTTTAAAGCCACGTGCACACAGCAGACAGATGTATGAGGAGAAACAGAGGGTCATTCCTCAGGATGACAGCATTACCTTACAAGAGACGGAACTGATGGTTTCTACCTGATAATTTCTTGTACTCTGCTCAGCCTGAAGCATCAAATTTTCAGCTCCGGCCTTACCTACCATACACTGGCCTTACTTGGCATACTCTACAATTACAAATCACAAAGATGGGTGCCTTTGGAAGCTTCTGTGCTAAGAGTGGACTCAGTTCACCATGCGATGCCTGTAAGAATTGTAATCCATAAGAACATAAGAGAAGCCATGTTGGATCAGGCCAGTGGCCCATGCAGTCCAACACTCTGTGTCACATAAGAACCTAAGAGAAGCCATGTTGGATCAGGCCAGTGGCCCATCCAGTCCAACACTCTGTGTCACACAGTGGCAATACACACACACACACACACACAATGGCTAATAGCCACTGATGGACCTCTGCTCCATGTGCACAACTGAAGCATTTGACATACACTGTGAGACACCCCCCCCCCCACAACTAGAACAGGGGATTAGACAGATTCATGGAGGAGAAGGATGACAATGATGATGACATTGGATTAATAATAATAATAATAATATTTAATTTGTATCCCACCCTCCCCGCCGAAGCAGGCTCAGGACGGCTCACAACATAGACACTTCAACAATTAAAACAATACATATTATAACTACATACATATTATAAATCATACTTCTATAAAACCATTCATTTTTGTTATTAAAAACCTTCTAAGATGAGATTGGTGCAAAAATCTCGATGTTATGCATCGCACAGTTTTTCCGTGGCGACGGTATTCCTTCAGCAGTAAAATTGATTGCTGTGAAATTACTAAGTAGAAGCCAGCTGGAAAAGAGCAGTCTTGCAGGCCCTGCGGAACCGGGCAAGGCTCCGCAAGGCCCGCACCTCTTCTGGCAGTTGGTTCCGCCAGTGGGAGGGCTGAAAGCAAGACGGCCCTTTCTCTGGTGACTTCGGCCCGGGGATTGCCAATAGATTTTGAGAACCAGATCGCAGTATCCTCTGGGGAATATATGGGGAGAGAAGGTCCCTAAGGTAGGCAGGTCCTTGGCCATATGGGGCTTTAAAGGTAATAACCAACACCTTGTTCCCAATCCGGTACACTATTGGCAGCCAGTGCAGTTCCCGCAGCCCCGACTGTATGTGCTCCCATCTAGGGAGCCCCAATAACAGCCTGGCCACTGCATTCTGAACTAGCTGTAGTTTCTGGGTTCGGCACAGGGGCAGCCCTATGTAGAGGGCATTACAGTAGTCCAACCTCGAGGTGACCGTCGCATGGATCACTGTTGCTAGGTCGCCGCGCTCCAGGAAGGGGACCAACTGCCTCATCCGCATAAGATGAAAAAAAGCGGATTTAGCAGTGGCTGCAATCTGGGCCTCCATTGACAGGGCAGGCTCCAGCAGTACCCCCAAGCTCTTGACCTTGTGCGCCATTTGCAATGGTGCACCGTCAAATGCTGGTCAAGGGATTTTCCTGCCCAGACCGCCACAACTTAGGCAAAGGACCTCTGTCTTCGCTGGGTTCAACTTCAACCTACCCAGTCTGAGCCACAGCCAGGTCTAGGTTTTTTTGGGACACAGTCAGGCCGGCTGTCTATCAGTAGATAGAGTTGGGTGTCATCAGCATATTGGTGACAACCCAACCCATACCTCCGGGCAATCTGGGCAAAGGGGCACATGTAGATGTTGAATAACATCAGGGAGAGCACCGCCCCATGGGGCACCCCACAATTAAGCAGGTGCCTCCGAGGCAGTTCATCCCCAATCGCCACCCTTTGTCCCCGACCATCAAGGAAAGAGGAAAGCCATTGCAAGGCCAACCCCTGGATCCCCATGTCGGCGAGGTGGCGGCAACTGATGGTCGACCGTATCAAACGCAGCTGATAGGTCTAACAACATCAGTACCGCTGAGCTGCATAGATCCAGATGCCGCTGGAGGTCATTCACCAGGGCGACCAGCACTGTCTCCGTCCCATGACCTGCGTGAAAGCCAGACTGGTGGGGATCTAAAACGGAAGCATCATCCAGAAAACTCTGTAACTGTAATGCTACTGCCCTCTCAATAATTTTGCCCCAAAAGGGTAAATTCGTGACTGGCCGATAATGTGCCAATTCGGCTGGATGTGATGTAGCTTTTTTCAGGAGAGGGCGGACCATAGCCTCTTTAAGAAGAATTGGAAAAAAGCCCTTCCGAGAGGGATCTATTTACGAAGTCCCGTATAGGAAATCTAAGCTCCCTCTGGCAAGCTTTAATTAGCCAGGAATTTATATTCTGCCCTCCACCCTGAATCAGAGAGGCTCACAATCTTCTTTATCTTCCTCCCCCACAACAGACACCCTATGAGGTGGGTGGGGCTGAGAGAGCTTTCCCAGAAGCTGCCTTTTTAAGGACAGCTCTGAGATAGCTATGGCTGACCCAAGGCCATTCCAGCAGGTGCAAGTGGAGGAGTGCGGAATCAAACCCGGTTCTCCCAGATAAGAGTCCACACACTTAACCACTACACCAAACTGGCTCTCACACCAAACTGGCTCGCCAAACTGGATATGTCTGTCTATCAGTGGCTCCTAGCCATGGCGGCTGAGGGGAACCTCCACTCTGAATCCCAGAGCCAGGAGAAGGCCTCACCCTCTCTGCCCTGT
The DNA here is from genome assembly GCF_032191835.1 of Heteronotia binoei. NCBI lineage: Eukaryota > Metazoa > Chordata > Lepidosauria > Squamata > Gekkonidae > Heteronotia > Heteronotia binoei. The sequence continues at coordinate 186,249,479 of NC_083225.1, read as the reverse complement.
GGTTGGTCCTCCAGAGGAACTGGTCAGCCACTGTGAGATGGGATGCTTGACTATATGGACCACTGACCTGGTCTAGCAGGGATTGAACAATTTGTTCAATTGTTCTTGGTAACCTATAATTTCTGAAGGGTGATGAGTATGTTCTGTGTTCATCAAGCCAAAGGTTTCATCTTCTTGTATTTACCAACGAGTATTTTGAACATGTATGGGGAGAATGCTGAATATGTCCCAGGATTGTTTGTAAGTGGTCCCGTTTTTGCTTCCCTTCTGATAGGGCAGGGATATCGGACTCATTTGTTATGAGGGCCGGATCTGACATAAATGAGACCTCGTAGGGCCGGGCTGGGCCATGTCAGGCCGGGCCATGTGTGTACCTATTTAAGATTAGGTAGCATAGATATAAACTTTATAAAGGGCACAGACAAACACAATTAAAGATTAAAAAACCTTAATAAAACATGCTTAAAACATTAGCACAAATTGCTCTTAAAGGTGGTTTCTTTGTATTTTTCCCATGGGATCCAGGGAACTGGGCAAAGGAAGGTCTGCCTCTTTCCTGGAGAGCCAGTTTGGTGTAATGGTTAAGTGTGCGGACTCTTATCTGGGAGAACCGGGTTTGATTCCCCACTCCTCCACTTGCACCTGCTAGCATGGCCTTGGGTCCGCCATAGCTCTGGCAGAGGTTGTCCTTGAAAGGGCAGCTGCTGTGAGAGCCCTCTCCAGCCCCACCCACCTCACAGGGTGTCTGTTGTGGGGGAGGAAGGTAAAGGAGATTGTGAGCCGCTCTGAGACTCTTCGGAGTGGAGGGCAGGATAGAAATCCAATATCTTCTTCTTCTTCTTTCCTTCCTTCCCCAGAGGACCAGGAGGGGGAGGAGCCTCAGCCAAAAGAAGGAAAAGAGGCTTGGCTCAGTAGCTCTGCTGTGTGAATGAGAGAGCCTGACAAAGCAAGCTCTGCTTCTCCCCCTTCCTCCCCAAGGGAGGAGGCTCAGCCGGTGGAAAAAGCAGAGGTTTTGCTCTGTAGCTCCTGAGCAATTGAGCAAGCCTGGCAAAGCAAGCTGTGATGCAGAAGGAAGCAAGAGAGAGGGAGACGGAAGCAGTTGACAGCCAGTTGCTCGGGGGCCTGATAGGAGCCCTCTGGGGGCCTGATTTGGCCTCTGGGCTGCATGTTTGACACCCCTGTGATAAGGTTTTTGGCCATCAAGCATGACCAGAGTGTGAGACCAGAGCAGAGCAGGGCAGGGCAGGCATGAAGCCCAGGAAAATGGCAAGCATGACATTTCACTGCCTTAAAAAACGAACCTCGAATCCAGGAATGAAAAAGTTTGGGAACTCTGCTGAGGGATAATCGTTCCTCCTCTCTCTATCAGTTTTATTTTCAGATGCTCAGTTTAAAGAAAATGGGAAACTATAAAGATAAGTCATGCTAATGAACTTCCCCGGCCTTCCTACCCAGAGCAGCCACAGACGCTTTTCTCAAATTTTAATTAGCCTCCCATTGGCATGTATATCATCCATAATATCTCCCGCTGTTTGGAGACCCCAGCAGGAAGTCTAGTTTGGGGGAAAGTGGCACAGTCTTAGCTTGAGCTGCCCTACATTTTTTTTGGGGGGGGGCGAGTTGGCGTTGAGAGAATCTGGAGCTGTTGGTACAGATGTTTCTATTGGATTTCTCCTCTCTTCCTTCCCAGGGTCTCGCTTTTAGGTTGTTGAGGATCTTGTTTCAGTCGTTCTTTTAAAGGTTTAAGGCTTTTCACGGGAACAATCCCACAGAGCGGTGACCAAGAGAACTTTTCCTCCCTTTCCCCAAGGACCAGAACTCGAGCACATCCCAGGAAACTGACGGGCAGTAGATTCAAAATGGATGGAAGGAAATACCGCTGTACACAGAGAGTGATTTAAAAAGTGGAATTTGCTGTCAGAGGATGCAGCGTTGACCACAGGAATAAACAGAGAAGAAGAAGAAGAAGAAAAAGAAGAAGAAGAAATTGGATTTATACCCTGCCCTATACTCTAAATCACAGAGTCTCAGAGCGGCCACAATCGCCTTTCGTTCCCCACCCCCACCCAGGGCCGGCGCATGGGAGAAGGCCAAGCAGGTGGCAGCCTTGGCTGCTGACTGGCCTAGGAGTGCCATGAGGTGCCCCCTCTCCCACACCCGTTGCCTTGTGAACTTTCCCGAGACCTCTCGAGGCTCAGGAGACCTTGGCGAAATTCAGGGGGGCGTGGCAGTGTGCTTGCTTAGAGCCGGGCTCTGAGCGTGCGTGCTGCCTTCGGAACTTCCCTGAGACCTCCTGAGGCTCGGGAGACCTCGGCGAAGTTCAGTGTGACATGATGTCATTGGAGTGGGGGGGCGTCCTGATATACTGGAGGGGGGGGGCTGAGGAGGTAGTTTTGGCCTGGGGCGCTGAAAACCCTAGTGCTTGGCCTCCCCCCTTCACAGCAGACACCGTGTGAAGTAGGTGGGGCTGAGAGAACTCTTACAGCAGCTGCCCTTTCAAGGACAACTCCTAGGAGAGCTTCCAAGGTCATTCCAGCAGGCGCAAGTGGAGGAGTGGGGAATCAAACATGGTTCTCCCAGATAACAGTCCATGCACTTAGCCACTACACCAAAAGAAGAAAAAGATATTGAATTTATATCCCACCTTCCACTCTGAAGAGTCTCAGAGTGGCTCACAATCTCCTTTACCTTCCTCCCCCACAACAGACACTTTGTGAGGTGGGTAGAGCTGAGAGGGCTCTCACAGCAGCTACCCTTTCAAGGACAACCTCTGTGGGAGCTATGGCTAACCCAAGGCCATTCCAGCAGGCGCAAGTGGAGGAGTGGGGAATCAAACCCGGTTCTCCCAGATAGGAGAGCTATGGCTGACCCAAGGCCATCTCAGCAGGTGCAAGTGGAGGAGTGGGGAATCAAACCCAGTTCTCCCAGATAGGAGAGCCATGGCTAACCCAAGGCCATTCCAGCAGGCGCAAGTGGAGGAGTGGGGAATCAAACCTGGTTCACCTTGGGTGCGTTCACACATCACATTAAAAGCGGGTGTGTAGTGCTCAAATCTGATCCGCTGAATATTGATTCGATGCAGGGCCTTTTAGACGAGCATCCAAGAATGCAACTCATTCTGTTGTTGAGCGATCAGACATCCAATACTATCATGCTGTTTTCTTGGAGCATGCGTGATCAGATGGTGATTTCTGGGAGGGGGGGGGTCCATTGAACATGCGCTCAACTGTTTGGAGATGGGAAATCAAACATTGCTTCAGAGGCGGGGGAAGGGGGGAAAGTTTCCGGAATTAATGTTGCTGATTCAAACCAAGGAACTGCCAGGAATTACTTTTCTAAAAATTGGCAATGACAATGATATCTTGAAATCCTCCACATTGAAAAAAAAGATTTTTTTTCCTGTTCTGAATAATGGGACAACGTTCCCCCCCTTCCGATCCTGTGTTGACTGGAGAAGCAGAAGCATCACCTCAGATTCCCGGATGATCTGGCAATGCGCATGTCTGCTGGGGCTTTTTTTTTTTTTTAAAGGTGGGAGGGGCAGTAAACATTCCGAGGGGCAGTATTGTACGTGAGCTGTCCAAACAGGAAAAAGCCAATCTTGTGCCGCTTTTTTGAAAAATGGCCGGACTTTCTGCGCTGTCAAATTAATGCGGCATTGAGGCGCAGCAAGCCGGGATGACCCTGGATGACGCTTGATTGCCAGATGTGGATGTCTGAACTAACACATTTAATCCGTCAGCGAGACGGAGCTGTGTCGCCACTAATGGTATGTCTGACTGCACCCCCAGATAAGAGTCCGTGCACTTAACCACTACACCAAAAGAAGAAGAAGATATTGGATTTATAGCCCGCCCTCCACTCCGAAGAGTCTCAGAGTGGCTCACAATCTCCTTTACCTTCCTCCCCCACAACAGACACCCTGTGAGGTGGGTGGGGCTGGAGAGGGCTCTCACAGCAGCTGCCCTTTCAAGGACAACCTCTGCCAGAGCTATGGCTGACCCAAGTTCCGCAGGGCCTGTAAGACAACCCTCTTCCAGCTGGCCTATGACTAGCTGGTACAAGAAACTGAGCGCAGCTATACTGGATGTCTGCTGCCCCCAATGTTTTAAATGTTTTAAATGGTTTAATGCTTAAATTTAAATGCTTTTATGCTTAAATCCTATTTATGTTAGATTCTTGTGTTGTAAGCCGCCCTAAGCCACTTGTTGGGAAGGGCGGGATAGAAGTCATAAAATAAATAAATAAATAAATAAGGCCATGCTAGCAGGTGCAAGTGGAGGAGTGGGGAATCAAACCCAGTTCTTCCAGATAAGAGAGCTCTGGCTGACCCAAGGCCATTCCAGCAGGTACAAGTGGAGGAGTGGGGAATCAAACCCTGTTCTCCCAGATAAGAGTCCACACACTTAACCACTACACCAAACTGGCTCTCAAAATAGGGATAAGATAGATTTATGGAGGATAAGCCTGTCAGCAGCTACTAGCCATGGTGACTGAGGGAAGCTCCACATTCAGAAGCAATAATTTTCTGAATCCCAGAGCCGGGGGCAACCTCAGATGAAAGCCTTGGCCTTTGTGGCCTATTGTTGGCCCTCCAGAGGAAATGGCTGGCCACTGTGTGAGACAAGATGCTGGACTGGATGGATTATTGGTCTGATCCAGCGGGGCTCTTCTGATGTTCTTCTCAGAGGAAGGCCTCGGCCTCTGAGCCCTGTTGTTGGTCCTCCAGAAGAACTGGTTGGGCACTGTGTGAGACAGGACGCTGGACTCGATGGATTATTGGTCTGATCCAGCAGGACTCTTCTTATGTTCTTATGAAGGCCTCAGCCTCTGTGGTCTGTTGTTGGGCCTTCAGAGGAACTGGTTGGCTACTGTGTGAGACAGGATGCTGGACTGGATGGACGACTGGTCTGATCCAGCTGGCTCTTCTGATGACTCAAGACGCCTGGGCGATGTCGAGGGGAGGTGTGGCAGCAAGCACGCTCAGAACCCAGCTCTGAGTGTGCCCGCAGCCACCCCAATGACACCCAGGCTACCCGAGACTCAGGAAGCCTGGGTGAGGTTGGGGGACAACGTGGCAGTGGGCATGCTGGAAGCCAAGCTCCAAGTAGCTTGCTGCCGTGCTTCCCTCCACTGCTGGAAGTCGGGATTGGGGGGTGGGGCTCTGCCTTGGGCGGCAGAACCTCCAGCGCCGGGCCTGTTCACATTGTTGACCTTGTCAGACACACGTGCGTACACAAGAAAACAAAATATTCACAGTAATCAGGTCATTCTGTGAAAAGCCAGCCAGTTTCCTGGATCTGGTTTTATTCCCATTTCCTTTGGATATCTAGAAGCTGAAGGGAAGAGAAATTGCTTGACCAATGCTGCTTGCTCGGGTTTATCTCTCATTCTGTAGAATTTCAGGGGAAAGGAGCAGGAAAGAAGCTGAATGAATAAATAAGTCAAACTACTTAGGGCTGGTCCCAGTGCTTCTGTACCCCAGGGGTGGGGAACCTTTTTTCTGCCAAGGGACATATGGATATTTATAACATCATTTGCGGGCCATAAAAAATTATCAACTTAAAAAACAGTGCTCCGCCGAGGGAGAATGATTCAGGCCAGCAAAATTAATGCAAATAATTGTTTTTCTATTTGAAGTCATGTGGGGAGAGCCTAATCTGGCACACATACACACATGGCCCACCACCCTAGGCAAGTGCATAGGTCCAGGACTTTTTTGTAAAAAAAGCCCAGCAGGAACTCAGTAGCATATTAGACCACATTCCCTAATATTAGTATATTATGTCACACACTCATTAGCAGATTAGGCCACACCATCTGGGATAATCAAGTGCAAACTGAACTGCGACAGTAACTTTTTCAGGCTCTGCAGCAATTCTGGCCGGCCAGCCAGGCCCCAGGGAGGCTGCCGCACAGTACATCTGGGCCCTGTGATCCCTGCCTGGCTCTGGGGAGGCTGCTGCACTGTTGTGTCCTAGGTTCAAATGGAGAACTGTTACTTTTGGAGGGAACTGTTACTTTTGGAGGGAAGCTGAACAAGCCAAGCTTGTACTCCACACCAGGGTTCCAGAGAAGGCCTAAGCGTGCCCAATCAGGGGAAGGATTGAAACATAAGTAGCCAATCAACATCTAGGCTCATACTGTACCCTGATAGGCCCTTAGGCCTCTGTAAATAGCCAATCCATGTACATAGTTAAGGTCCAATCAGAAGGGGGCAAGAATTGTATAAAGGAGCGGGAGGTTTGAATAGAGCTCAGTCTGTGTTGGTGTTCCTGAAGTAAAGCTTGCTTGCGGAAATCACTCTCCGACTCTGGTTTCTTACTGCGCCAACCCCAGTACTTTACATGCACAGTACAGCTGGGCCCCACAATCCTTGCTGGCCAGCCAGGCCCCAGGGAGGCTGCCACATGGCTCAGATCGGCCCAGCAATCCCCAAGGGCCACACCAAGTGACCTTGAGGGCCGCATATGGCCCTCGGGAAGGAGGTTTCCCACCCCTGCTCTACCTGGTTACTGTTTTTTTTTTTTAAGTATTCATTTTATGCTTGCAATTGATTCCTTGGGCTTGCAAAGGGCTTTCATCTCTCTGTTTGGTGGCGTATCATGCTTCGTTACTGTAATATACTGGGTTTGAGTATTTTGAGTTCACACAGAACTGGCTTTATTGGTGACAACATACTAAGACACCATGGTGGGGCCATGCCCCTGCTTATATGCATGCAAAAAGACACCCCCCCCCCCCAACTTCCCATACCAAATCACGGTCGTCATGTTTGGCGCCCTGAAAACTCATTGGTTACTTTTTAAAGAGTCCAGATCTCAAACGGAAATATCGCATTGCTAGCATTCCGACGGTTGCCCAGTTGCCCACAAAAGTTTCCCACCTAGGGTTGCCAATCCCCAGGTGGGGGCAGGTGATCCCCCGGTTTGGAGGCCCTCCCCCCGCTTCAGGGTCGTCAGAAAGCGGGGGAAGGGGAGTGAAATGTCTGCTGGGAACTCTGTTATTCCCTATGGAGATTTATTCCCATAGAAAATCATGGAGAATTGGTCTGTGGGTATCTGGGGCTCTGGGGGGGCTGTTTTTTGGGGTAGAGGCACCAAATTTTCAGTATAGCATCTAGTGCCTCTCCTCAAAATACCCCCCAAGTTTCAAAAAGATTGGACCAGGGGGTCCAATTCTATGAGCCCCAAAAGAAGGTGCTCCTATCCTTCATTGTTTCCTATGGAAGGAAGGCATTGAAAAGGTGTGCTGTCCCTTTCAATGTGATGGCCAGAACTCCCTGTGGAGTTCAATTATGCTTGTCACAGCCTTGATCTTGGCTCCACCCCTAATGTCTCCTGGCTCCACCCCCAAAGTTTCCTGGCTCCACCCCCAAAGTCCCTAGATATATCTTGAATTGGACTTGGCAACCCTATTCCCACCATGCATAAAGTCCATTACATAACAGTTACTCTGCAACTGGGGCGACAAGTTGCCAGCTGAAGGCTGTCGCCTGGTGGGAGAAGCACAGGTGTGGAGGAGGGTGGGGGCCAGCAGTAATTCCATAGAGTTTCTGATGATTCCTAGAGCCAACGGCCATTTTAAAAATGAATCCCAACCCTCCACGCCCCCCTCAGAGGCTGGTGGACAGTGGCGGTGTTGTGTATACGAACTGATGTACTTTGTAATGGGGTTCCTGTCTGACTCGTTGCAGCCAGCTGGCTTGGCTTGGATGGGTGATTTAAAGAGAGAAATGCCTTCTCCAAGCCAGCCGATGGGGGTGTTAGGGGCTTTGAGAGCCACACAAGACGTGTGAAAGAGCCACAGTTTGGCTACCCCTGCTCTGTCCACTATGCCAAGCCAGCTCTCTCAAAACTCAACCGCGATTGTGAGAGTAAGGCTGTCAGAAATGCCCCGTGACAGCTGTTTTCCCTCCTTAAAGGTTTCCCTTTGTCATTTACAGCTAATGAGGAAACGCTGTGGCTTATTCCTTACGCATCATTTTCAACGACGCGAGTGACAAATTCTACCGAATTCAATTAAATCGAGGCAGCGGGTCTACCATTCTTAATTATAAGCCTTTCCTGAGCGAGGGTGAAGAATTCCATGGTGGTGGTGGTGGTGGGGAGGCGGGAAGAAAGCCACTTATCCGCAATGCCTCTGACTCACGCAATGTCAGTCCGATAATAACTCAGTTTTTCTAAACAAAAGCCTAACTTTGGGAGTCCATGGCAGGAGGCTCCGAACTCGACATCTCAAAAAGAGTGTTTTCTAGTCTTCACGGCTGCTCAGCACAGGAGAATAAAGAGCACTGCGAGTGGGTCATTTTCAAAGCCAGATGGAAAACCAGCTCCAAGGTTCCAGGCAGTCATAACAGGAAACTTCTGTTTATTTGGCCGTGGTTAGTTTATGGAACCAGGACTGGTTCACTGTCACCGACATCCCTGACAGCCAGTTTGGTGTAGTGGTTAAGTGTGCGGACTCTTACCTGGGAGAACTGGTTTTGATTCCCACTCCTCCGCTTGCAGCTGCTGGAATGGCCTTGGGTCAGCCAGAGCTCTCTTATCTGGGAGAACCGGGTTTTATTCCCCACTACAACACTTGCAGCTGGAATGGCCTTGGGTCAGCCATAGCTCTCTTATCTGGGAGAACTGGGTTTGATTCCCCACTCCTCCACTTGCAGCTGCTGGGATGGCCTTGGGTCAGCCATAGCTCTCTTATCTGGGAGAACTGGGTTTGATTCCCCACTCCTCCACTTGCAGCTGCTGGAATGGCCTTGGGTCAGCCAGAGCTCTCTTCTCTGGGAGAACTGGGTTTGATTCCCCGCTTCTCCATTTCCAGCTGCTGGAATGGCCTTGGGTCAGCCAGAGCTCTCTTCTCTGGGAGAACCGGGTTTGATTCCCCACTCCTCCACATGCAGCTGCTGGAATGGCCTTGGGTCAGCCAGAGCTCTCTTCTCTGGGAGAACCGGGTTTGATTCCCCACTCCTCCACTTGCACCTGCTGGAATGGCCTTGGGTCAGCCAGAGCTCTCTTCTCTGGGAGAACCGGGTTTGATTCCCCACTCCTCCACTTGCACCTGCTGGAATGGCCTTGGGTCAGCCATAGCTCTCCTCTCTGGGAGAACCGGGTTGGATTCCCCACTCCTCCACTTGCAGCTGCTGGAATGTCCTTGGGTCAGCCAGAGCTCTCTTCTCTGGGAGAACCGGGTTTGATTCCCCACTCCTCCACTTGCACCTGCTGGAATGGCCTTGGGTCAGCCAGAGCTCTCTTATCTGGGAGAACCGGGTTTGATTCCCCACTCCTCCACTTGCAGCTGCTGGGATGGCCTTGGGTCATCCAGAGCTCTCTTCTCTGGGAGAACCGGGTTTGATTCCCCACTCCTCCACTTGCACCTGCTGGAATGGCCTTGGGTCAGCCATAGCTCTTGCAGGAGTTGTCCTTGAAAGGGCAGCTGCTGTGAGAGCCCCCTCAGCCCCACCCACCTTACAGGGTGTCTGTTGTGGGGGAGGAAGGGAAAGGAGATTGTAGGCCACTCTGAGTCTCTGATTCAGAGAGAAGGGCAGGGTATAAATCTGCAATTCTTCTTCTTCTTCTCCTTCTTCTTCTGTCTGTCTCAACAGACCCTGCTTTAATTGCATTTGGTATCCCCCACAGATACTCAGCGGGTATCTCAGCTTACATTCTGGTAACAGAGACCCCTGAGGAAAGGGTGGGATTTATGGTTCCTGAGTGAGGCCAATTAGATGGCGGGGGACTCTCCCTCTGGAAGAGGGGAGGGAAGAATCATGACTGAACTCCGAAGTCAGTTCCAGGTGAGCTGTAAAATAGAAGAAAATTGCAAAATCTGACACTGCATGACATCTTACATACCCAGAACCGGAAAGGGCGCTTCTTGGGACTAGGACTAGGACAATGCCATGCTGGGAATTATTAGGAAGGGAATTGAAAACAAATCAGCCAGTATCATAATGCCCCTGTATAAATCAATGGTGTAGCCTCATTTGGAGTACATTTGCGGGGGGACTTATAGGATTGGACCCAATGGACCAATCTCTTTAAAACTTGGGGAGATTTTTGAGGAGAGGCACCAGCAGCTATGCAAAAATTTTGGTGCCTCTACCTCAAAAACAGCTCCCCACAGCGCCCCAGATAACCATGGGTTGATTCTCCATGATACCCTATGGGGACTGGTCTCTGTAGGGTATAATGGAGTGCTCAGTGGCCTTCCTCCCTGCTTCCTGAAGTAGGAGGAGGGGCTCCAAACTGGGGATCCCCTGTTGCCGACTGGGGATTGGCAACCTTAGCAGGGTTAACCCAAGTTGTTTATGTTAATTCATCTTACAAAATCCAAGTAAAGACTAAAGCTCAGTTCAGAGACTATGCAGACCATGGCTTAATGAAACTAACAGCACGGTTCTGAGCAGAATAATACAAATGCGATAGCTCTATTTTCAAATAATCTATTGGCATGCCTGCATAATAATCAGTTATGTGATGGCATCACTTAGGGCAAGTAAAGGTAATGCACAGTGAGAGCAAGTTAGGGCAAGGTCGATGGATATATGAAAGTTTTTGTAAACTATGTTGAAACAGCTGAAAAAAAGAGAGACATCACTGTAAAAAGGTCATGGGCGGGGGGGGGGGGGAGTGAGTCGTTTCAGTTCAACCCTAATCATACATCATGGTAATCTGAACGTAGATTGTATAATCGTTAATGCATGTAGGTTATTTCGGCATGAGTATTTTATAACATTTTAACAGACCTCGTCTGGTAGCCTTCCACAAACCACTGTCTTGCAGCCAAAGCTACCCTTGAAACACGATACGTTTCAAGAATAAACATGCAATTAATACATATACCGTAACCTAACCTGAGTGTTTGAGATCATAGGGGGGGAATAAAGTCTAAATAAATAAGACTTTATTCTTGCAGTTTATTAGGCAGGATGGATTATGACTTCCTTCTCTGTGTTAATGCAGCCATTAGCCAGCCTCTGTTTCAAAAACAGGGTTTGCTCCTGCTAGTGATAATCAGCGAAGTCACTTTGCAAGGGTATATCCAGTAATTTTGTGTGTGTGTGTGTGTGTGTGTATGTGTGTTACAGGAATGCTTTGGGGTAAATTTCCTCCTTGGTACCCACTGGCATTTATAAGAGCCATACAGATGTCCAAGGGCAGGAATTAACCTGTGGTGGGAAAGAAATTCGAGAGAGAAGTTTAAAAAAAAAAAAGGCAAGCCATGTTCGGTGTAGATCAGGAACGGCCAAACTTGCTAAATGTTAGAGCCACATAGACTTAATTAAATTTCCTTAATCTTAGAGCCAAACTTGCTTAATGTTAGATCCACATAGACTAAACGTCAGATGTTCGAGAGTCGCAAGATGGAAGGAAATAGGCAACAGGGGAGGGAGGTCAAGGTGGAAAGAAAGCAACTTTAACTTTAAATACATTCTCCAAGCTGCTGGCTGGCTTGGCTTGGAGAAGTGACGTAAAGAGAGGAATGCCTTCTCCAAGCTGGCCAATGGGGGCTTCGAGAGCCACACAATAGGTGTGAAAGAACCGCGTGTGGCTCCCGAGCCACAGTTTGGTCACCCCTGGCTGTGATTACACAGGAGATTCGGCCTGACCCAGCTATGCCTCCCCTCTGGATCTAATGTGCAGGATCACAAGCTCGCATCTGCCCCCCACCCCCAAGTCCCACCCATACTTACCTCATTTTAGGGCAAGCTGAAACCCATAGCAATTGGGAACTTCCTGGTAGCTGATCTCTAAAGCATACGTAGGGCACGTCTCCCAGCTGTTTGAAGGGCTGGGGCACCCGATACATGAGCCCCACATGCACAGAAGCAGTCTGAATGCTTCTCTTGCCCATGTGTGGCCAGTGCCTCTCCTGGCAGCTGAGCAGGGGCTGTGCGATTGCCACTGGCATGCATCAGAGAGCACCAGCTTTTCCAAAGTCAGGATATTGCCGGGCCAAATTGCCAGTGTGATCCCACCCTCTGTGTCACAGTCAGGGCTTTTCTGAGCAGGAATGCCCAGGAATGCAGTTCAGGCTGGCTTGGTGTCAGGGGGTGTGGCCTCATTTGCAAATGAGATCCTGCACCCAGCTCAGCCACATCTTGCAAAGCATTTCTCATTCATCTTTGGTGTAGTGGTTAAGTGTGCGGACTCTTATCTGGGAGAACCGGGTTTGATTCCCCACTCCTCCACTTGCACCTGCGGGAATGGCCTTGGGTCAGCCATAGCTCTTGTAGGAGTTGTCCTTGAAAGGGCAGCTGCTGGGAGAGCCCTTTCAGTTCCACCCACTTCACAGGGTGTCTGTTGGGGGCGGGGGGGGGGGGGAGAAGATATAGGAGACTGTGACTGCTCTGAGACTCTGATTCATGGTGGAGGGCGGAATATAAATCCAAGGTGGTAGTCGTCGTCGTCATCTTCTTCTAGAATGGATTCCCCCCTTCTCCACCTTTTACATGCATGGTAATGGGACATTAATTAGTTTTAGTAGAACTGTACATGCGGAACTGAAGTTAGAACTCCCAGTTCAGTCACTGGGACTTTATCAATATTATTGGGTTGGTAGAAGATCTAATAAAAAAAGAAAAGAAAGGAAAGGGAAAGGGAAAGGGAAAGGGAAAGGGAAAGGGAAAGGGAAAGGGAAAGGGAAAGGGAAAGGGAAAGGGAAAGGGAAAGGGAAAGGGAAAGGGAAAGGGAAAGGGAAAGGGAAAGGGAAAGGGAAAGGGAAAGGGAAAGGGAAAGGGAAAGGGAAAGGGAAAGGGAAAGGGAAAGGGAAAGGGAAAGGGAAAGGGAAAGGGAAAGGGAAAGGGAAAGGGAAAGGGAAAGGGAAAGGGAAAGGGAAAGGGAAAGGGAAAGGGAAAGGAAAGGAAAGGAAAGGAAAGGAAAGGAAAGGAAAGGAAAGAGAGATGTACCAAACACTCCAGAGGTTATCACGTATGTGATCTCAGCCTCTATAGTTCCAGCCTCTGTATTTTTTTGAGCAGGAACACTGAGAAACGCAGTTCTGGCTGGCTTGGTGTCAGGGGTGTGGCCTAATATGCAAATGAGTTCCAGCTGAAAAGCCCTGTGCGAAACAATGGTGACATCAGGGGGTGTGGCCTAACATGCAGTTGAATTCCTGCTGGGCTTTTTTCTACAAAAAAAAAAAGGTCCTGTTTATTTTGCAAACTTAATATCAACTAGACCAGTCACAGTAATCAAAGCTCAGTAACAACAATATATCCTGTGGTTACAACAGCACAACAAGTACACATTTTAAAAAAACCCAATCAAAATATATAGTTCTCTAGGGATTTGCTACTTAACAGAATAAAACTTGGTCTAAAAGCTGCCACTGGACTAAAACTTTGTTCTTTGCCTGTAGATGTAAGGCATGATTCATCTTCTCTGGATTCTGTCTGAATTCTGCTGATCTGGTTTCGAAGATCACTGACATTTGTTTTTATACAGCATTTTCATTCCAGAAACTGAGCTGTATGGGAGGAAACATTATGTCTGATAGCACCAGCTTGGACCAAAAATGAGTTTTATGCTCTCCAAAATGTCCTTGGAAAAAGTCAAGAAAAGGGCAACTAGAATGATAAAAGGTTTGGAACACTTTCCCTATAAAGAAGGGTTAAAACGCTTGGAGCTCTTTAGCTTGGAGAAACGTTGACTGTGGGGTGACATGATAGAGGTTTACAAGATAATGCATGGGATGGAGAAAGTAGAGAAAGAAGTCCTTTTCTCCCTTTCTCACATACAAGAACTTGTGGGCATTCAATGAAATTGCTGAGCAGTCAGGTTAAAATGGATAAAAGGAAGTACTTCTTCACCCAAAGGGTGATTAACATGTGGAATTCACTGCCACAGGAGGTGGGTGGCGGCTACAAGCATAGACAGCTTCAAGAGGGGGTTAGATAAAAATATGGAGCAGGTCCATCAGTAGCTATTAGCCACAGTGGGTATATAAAACATATGAAGCTGCCTTATACTGAATCAGACCCTTGGTCCATCAAAGTCAGTATTGTCTTCTCAGACTGGCAGCAGCTCTCCAGGGTCTCAAGCTGAGGTTTTTCACACCTATTTGCCTGGACCCTTTTTTGGAGATGCCAGGGATTGAACCTGGGACCTCTGCTTACCAAGCAGATGCTCTACCACTGAGCCACTGTCCCTCCCCACTGTCCCATATATGTGTGTGTGTGTATATATATTTGGCCACTGTGTGACACAGAGTGTTGAACTGGATGGGCCATTGGCCTGATCCAACATGGCTTCTCTTATGTTCTTATGTTCCTTTGCTCTCAGATAACCCCATTGTACATGTAGAGGCAGCCGATTCAGAAACCAGGCCATTGAGTCGGGGAGTCTAAAAATGGATTACAGAGCCTAATTTTAAAAGAAGACTTGTTTAAAATAAAAGCTGGGAACATCAAATGGGTACGCTTGAAGAAGACATATGAGCTCGGGGGTTTCGAAAGAACACAGCAGCAGATTTTCAGATATCTCTGAAACACATTCCCAAACCCTCACTTCCTGTAACAGGAGCCCCCCAGATTCGTATAATTTTCTAATCTTAACTTTTGTGGCTCCTCTGAGATTCATTCCACTCTTCTATGCCTTTGTACATTCTGCTATTCACAAACCGAGCTGTGATCACAAAGCTAATATTTGGAACGCTCCTGGCTTTGAGGAAACTCTGGTCAAGAGTTTAACTCTGACCCCCTGGAGATGTTAAAGCCAAGAAGCAGGAATCTAAGTAAACTCCACAGTCGGGCATACTATTGTTTGAAAAATACATGCAAAATGTAGAGTTTGTATCTCAGAAGTTGTCTGCAGACTATTGGACTCAGAGGACCCAGAATAAACCTGGCTATAACTCTTGGAACATCGAGAGCTAATAGTCAAGGAGACCAAAATTCATTCGTTCATAAGAACACAAGAGAAGCCATGTTGGATCAGACCAACGGCCCATCCAGTCCAACACTCTGTGTCACGCAGTGGCAAAAAACCAGGCGCAATCAGTAGGTTCACCAGCGGGGCCAGGACACTTGAAGCCCTCCCACTGTGCCCCCCCCCCAAGCACCAAGAATAGAGCATCACTGCCCCAGACAGAGAGTTCCAACAATACACTGTGACTAAGAGCCACTGATGGACCTCTGCTCCATATGTTTATCCAATCCCCTCTTGAAGCTGTCTATGTTGGCACCAACCTCCTGTGGCAGTGAATTCCACATGTTAATCACCCTTTGGGTGAAGAAGTACTTCCTTTTATCAGTGTTCTAACCCTACTGCTCAGCAATTTCATTGAATGTCCACGAGTTCTCGTATTGTGAGAAAGGGGGAAAAGTACTTCATTCTCTGCCTTCTCTATCCCAGGCATAATCTTGTAAACCTCTATCATGTCACCCCTCGGTTGACATTTCTCAAGCTAAAGAACCCCAAGTGTTTAACCTTTCTTCATAGGGAAAGTGCTCCAGCCCTTTAATCATTCTAGTTGCCCTTTTCTGCACTTTTCCCAATGCTATAATATCTTTTTTGAGGTGCAGTGACCAGAATTGTACACAGTACTCCAAATGAGGCTACACCATTGATTTATACAGGAGCATTATGATACTGGCTGATTTGTTTTCAATTCCTTCCTAATAATTCCCAGCATGGCATTGTCCTAGTCCCAAGAAGTGCCCTTTCCAGTTCTGGGTATGTAGGATGTCATGCAGTGACAAAATTTGCAATTTAGAGACATTTTCTTCTATTTTACAGTACTAAGGGACTGGAAATTTGAGACTTGCCCAAAGATCACATGGCCATATCTTGTTCTAACTTTGTATTTGTGGAGCCAGAAATATGACATCCTATCATCGATTGGAAGAAAAGGCAGCATGGGATAGATAGCCTAGTATCTTCAGATCCTGAGATCTAAGCAGGGCTGGTACTTGGAAGGGAGACCACCACAGAAGACTCTGCAGAGAAAGGCAATGGCCAACCACCTCTGCTTCTCACTTGCCTTGAAAGCCCCTTGCTGGTGTCACCAGAAGCCAGAAGCTAAGCTGGGTTGATACTTGGATGAGAGGCCACCAAGGAAAGCTCTGCAGAGGAAGGCAATGGCCAACCACCTCTGCTTCTCACTTGCTTGAAAGCCCCTTGCTGGTGTCACCAGAAGCCAGAAGCTAAGCTGGGTTGATACTTGGATGAAAGTCCACCAAGGAAAGCTCTGCAGAGGAAGGCAATGGCCAACCACCTCTGCTTCTCACTTGCCTTGAAATCCCTTTGCTGGGGTCACCATAAGCCAGTTGTGACTTGAAGGCACTTAAATACAAAATATACTGAATCTCCTTTTCATCTTCAGGAGCTCCCTCTCCTGGCCTCACTGGTTTAAAGAAGCTGGAGCAGGAGAGTACCCTTAGTTCTTCCATCACCCTAAGTATTAATTTAAAAGATTTCTGAAAGATCAGGGATGGCCAAACTTGCTTAACATAAGAGCCACATAGAATAAATACCAGATGTTTGAGAGTCACAAGACATGAACGTCAGATGTTTGAGAGCTGCAATACTGGGAAGGAAGGAAGGAAGGAAGGAAGGAAGGAAGGAAGGAAGGAAGGAAGGAAGGAAGGAAGGAAGGAAGGAAGGGAGGAGGAGGAAGGGAGGGAGGGGGGAGGGAAGGAAGGAAGGGAGGGAGGGAAGGAAGGAAGGAAGGAAGGAAGGAAGGAAGGAAGGAAGGAAGGAAGGAAGGAAGGAGAGGAGTGGAAAGAAAGCAACTTTAAATGCATTCTTCAAGCCGCTGGCAGGCTTGGCTTGGATATGATTTAAAGAGACAATACCTTCTCTAAGGCAATGGGGGCTTTGAGAGTCACACATGTGTGAAAGAGCTACATGAGGCTCCCGAGCCACAGTTTGACCATCCCTGTGCTCGATCAAACCAAGGATTTAGCAAAGAACAGCCAGATACCTCCAGGAAACTCATAGGTAGGGCAGAAAGACAACAGTCCTCCAGTAGCTTGCAGACAGAGGTATATAGCTTATGAACAGAGAATGATCCCCAATTCTTTCTCCAGTCTCACATTCTGGTGCAGGGGGTCCTGTCTTCTGCCCTGCACTGTTTTCAGGAGCCAACATGCCCCATAGCACTACAGCTGCTTTGCCTTCTGGAAACAGTATGTGTAGGAAAGAAAGCAGAAGCCCGTCCTCCCTCCTTTGCTATTGTCCTGATCCAAACTGGACCCTGCTAGGCTTTTACACATGGCTTTTAGCAACACTACGGCTTGCCAGTAGCATCTGGACATTTGTATGAAGTGTAACATGTTGTTTGGCCCTCAATCAGGAAAAGGAAAGGGAGAGAAAAGAGAAGTTCTGGGGAAATTACAGGCATAGTAGAAGGAATGAGGTGTGCCTGGCAATGGGTAGGATGGTTGTGGGCAGGAGGGGGGCTGCAACACTTGCTGTGGTGTCACATCACATCTGATTTTAAAAAGCCCAGAAGTGACATAGGGAGATCTAGGAAGCACTGAAAACTCCAGTTGGTGTAGTGGTTAAGTGCGCGGACTCTTATCTGGGAGAACCGGGTTTGATTCCCCACTCCTCCACTTACACCTGCTAGCATGGTCTTGGGTCAGCCAGAGCTCTGGCAGAGGTTGTCCTTGAAAGGGCAGCTGCTGTGAGAGCCCTCTCAGCCCCACCCACCTCACAGGGTGTCTGTTGTGGGGGAGGAAGGTAAAGGAGATTGTGAGCCGCTCTGAGACTCTTCGGAGTGGAGGGCGGGATATAAATCCAATATCTTTATCTACCTCACAGGGTGTCTGTTGTGGGGGAGGAAGGTAAAGGAGATTGTGAGCCGCTCTGAGACTCTTCGGAGTGGAGGGCGGGATATAAATCCAATATCTTTATCTACCTCACAGGGTGTCTGTTGTGGGGGAGGAAGGTAAAGGAGATTGTGAGCCACTCTGAGACTCTTCGGAGTGGAGGGTGGGATATGAATCCAATATCTTCATCTACCTCACAGGGTGTCTGTTGTGGGGGAGGAAGGTAAAGGAGATTGTGAGCCACTCTGAGACTCTTCGGAGTGGAGGGTGGGATATGAATCCAATATCTTCATCTACCTCACAGGGTGTCTGTTGTGGGGGAGGAAGGTAAAGGAGATTGTGAGCCGCTCTGAGACTCTTCGGAGTGGAGGGTGGGATATGAATCCAATATCTTCATCTACCTCACAGAGTGTCTGTTGTGGGGGAGGAAGGTAAAGGAGATTGTGAGCCGCTCTGAGACTCTTCGGAGTGGAGGGCGGGATATAAATCCAGTATCTTCATCTACCTCACAGGGTGTCTGTTGTGGGGGAGGAAGGTAAAGGAGATTGTGAGCCGCTCTGAGACTCTTCGGAGTGGAGGGCGGGATATAAATCCAGTATCTTCATCTACCTCACAGGGTGTCTGTTGTGGGGGAGGAAGGTAGAGGATATTGTGAGCCGCTCTGAGGCTCTTCGGAGTGGAGGGTGGGATATAAATCCAGTATCTTCATCTACCTCACAGGGTGTCTGTTGTGGGGGAGGAAGGTAAAGGAGATTGTGAGCCGCTCTGAGACTCTTCGGAGTGGAGGGCGGGATATAAATCCAATATCTTCTTCTTCATCTTCTTCTATGGCAAAACCATGGAAGTTCTGGCGATTCCTAGAGCTACCCTCTGCCACTCCCCCCCTTTTTTTTTTACATTGGAAGTGATGCAGCAAAGCACGTGATGCCATTTAATTTTCTTTCTCTCCTGTTACCATTCAGTGTGGCGGTGAGCAACAGGAGAAGAGGCAGGGGATCTCCCACCCCAACCAAGGAAAGGGAACTCCTAGAGAGGCATCAAGGGTGAAGGCGGCAGCAGCAGTTGTGGAGGAAGAACAGAGATGCGTGAAAGCCGCTTCCAGCCATTTCTGCACTGCTTGCCACCGCTGCTGTCGGAAGGTCGTATTTTCGCTCCTCCAGGATGACGTGACCGATGACTGCTCTCTCCCCAAAAACTTACGGCTGAGAAGGGGGATGGAACCCAAGTCTCTACAGCCCAAGCATGTCGCTCTTATCACTTTACGCCTACTGACAGAATGTACATCAAGTGCTTCGGACCTTTGTCCAAAATCACATAAGAAGTGGAGAAAGGGTGGTGTTGGCTTCTCCAGGGGTTAATGAGGGCTGCTGGGGATGTGGCAAAGCCCCTGGTGGCTGGCTGGCTACCCGCTCTCCTAATCCAGGGATTGTTATGCAGCTGCACCTACTATTCATTGGACAAGGTAGGTAGGTAGGTGGGGAGGAGGAGGGGGAACCCTCAGAAACGTTCAGGAGCTGTGCTCCTGTGAGCTCCTGCTGAATCCAAGGCCTGACAATATACAAGCGGGGAGGAAGTTATTAAGAATCCAGAGCTATTGTCCCCTCCCCCCAAAAGATCCAGCTTCTCTGCCCTAAATACATTCCAATTTGAACGATGATGTTCCGGTGGCCTAAATTTCCACCCGCCCCCTGCCGCTTACTATCTCCTCAGCTGCAGATTCTATTTCCCCTCCACTTCCTGTTCTACACTTTTTCCCTACTACAGTCGCTGCGGACGTTCAGTCCTCCAGAGATGCATCATCCACCACAGATACGATTCCACGGTGTCGGTACGACGAACTTGGCGGCAACGGGACAAGCGAAGGGTCTTTCGGTGCGCTTCGGCTCGTACGGTCCTCTTCGGGGACTGCCTCATTTCCTGTACTTGTACGACACTTGCGCCTCGGGGCCTTGTGGGGGGCCTCAAGTGTTCCCGTTATAATGAAACTGTTTATTAGATCTCTTATGCCAACATTAGGCACGTCGCCGGGCTGATTGTAAACACCCGCATCTCGGCGGTAATTCACAATGCTCGGCGTTCTCAAAAGACGCTCTTAAAATAACGGCGGGAGCATTGTGTGCGTCTGAAAAGCAGATGTTCTCCTCTCGCAGGCATGGATTGTTTTGAATTGACAATTCGACAGTGCAACCAGGAAGCTTACCCAATGGAAGAGGGTGGATCTGTAAGTAGGGGAATGCCAACCGATCCAATTTTCCACTTAGAGCACCCACTTAGAGCCAGTTTGGTGTAGTGGTTAAGTGTGCGGACTCTTATCTGGGAGAACCAGGTTTGATTCCCCACTCCTCCACTTGCACCTGCTAGCATGGCCTTGTGTCAGCCATAGCTCTCACAGAGCTTGTCCTTGAAAGGGCAGCTGCTGTGAGAACCCTCTCAGCCCCACCCACCTCACGGGGTGTCTGTTGTGGGGGAGGAAGGTAAAGGAGATTGTGAGCCGCTCTGAGACTCTTCGGAGTGGAGGGAGGGATATAAATCCAATATCATCATCATCATCATCTTCTTCTTCTTCTTCTTCTTCTTCTTCTTCTTCTTCTTCTTTTTCTTCTTTTTCTTCTTCTTCTTCATTTGCCCACGCCTAAGATTTTATTTTTAAAGCTGGATTTTTAGATCAGGACATGGCAGCTTCCATGTACAGTTCCCCCCCCCCCCAAAGTAAACATATTTCTGCTAACAATAACACATTGTGCGCTCTGGCTATGGCTATGTGCTTAAAGATGGAAGGGGTGATAAAATGACTACATAATCACTAGGGCTTTTTTTTATGGCAGGACCTCCTTTGCATATTAGGCCATGCCTCCCTGATGTAGCCAATCCTCCTGGAACTTACAGTAGGCCCTGTACTGAGAGCCCTGTGAGCGCTTGGAGGACTGGCTACATCAAGGAGGTGTGGCCTAATATCGCTTTACTCTGCTCTGGTAAGGCCTCACCTGGAGAATTGTGTTCAGTTTGGGGCACCACATTTTAAGAAGGATATAGACAAGCTGGAACGGGTCCAGAGGAGGGCGACGAAGTTGGTGAGGGGTCTGGAGACCGAGTCCTATGAGGAAAGGTTGAAGGAGCTGGGGATGTTTAGCCTGGAGAGGAGGTGGCTGAGAGGTGATAGGATCACCATCTTCAAGGACTTGAAGGGCTATCCTCTAGAGGATGATAAGGAATTGTTTTCTGCAGCCCCAGAAGGTAGGACCAGAATCAATGGGTTGAAATTAAATCAAAAGAATTTCTGGCTCTTCCTGACCGTTAGAGTGGTTCCTCAGTGGAACAGGCTTCCTCGGGAGGTGGTGGGCTCTCCTTCCTTGGAGGTTTTTAAACAGAGGCTAGATGGCCATCTGATAGCAATGAAGATCCTGTGAATTTAGGGGGAGGTGTTTGTGGGTTTCCTGCATTGTGCAGAGGGTTGGACTAGATGACCCTGGAGGTCCCTTCCAACTCTATGATTCTATGATTCTAATATGCAAAGGAGGTCCTGCTACAAAAAAAGCCCTAATAATCACATTGTTTCCAGCAATTCCTTTGTCACTCCTGGGTAGTACCCGAAAGTGATATATCATTGCCTGGATCTTTGAACTGGAGATGCCGGGAATTGAACCTGGGACCTTCTTTATGCAATGCTGAGGCTCTTTCACTGAGCCACAGCCCTTCCCTAAAAGACTGATGAATCACACGTGAAGAAGAAGAAGAAATTGGATTTATATCTCGCCCCCCACTCCGAATCTCAGAGTCTCAGAGCGGCTCACAATCTCCTTTCCCTTCCTCCTCCACAACAGACACCCTGTGAGGTGGGTGGGGCTGAGAGGACTCTCACAGCAGCTGCCCTTTCAAGGACAACCTCTGCCAGAGCTATGGCTGACCCAAGGCCATTCCAGCAGCTACAAGTGGAGAAGAGGGGATTCAAACCTGGTTCTCCCAGATAAGAGTCCGCACACTTAACCACTACACCAAACTGGCTCTCTACTGGCATGAATTACTGGCATGTCAAGTTAAAAAAAATCTCAGGTACCAGATGTTGTGAAGCACTTTCTGTGCCTGAGACCACAGACAGTTGCTGCTATTGAAATATACCATCTCCAGCCGAAAGTTCCTCTGAGTATTAGAAAGGTCCACATGAGTGAGTGGTGAACGTATTTTCAAGAACGCACCATTTCTCATTGTTTTCGAAGTCCTCACGGAACCCAAAAGGTACAGAAAAATGTGCGTTGGAGCGATAGCATTTCATCCATCACTTTAGAAGTTGGCTTTCCATCTCCCACGACTTCATTTCAGATGAAGAAATTCTTCTGTTCAGGTTTCCACCCTGAAGTGACCTGACTGGTCCCATTATCTGGCCCCTTTTTGGGGCCTATGAAATATTAGCGCTCTCTCTCTAGCTTCTCTGTTAAGGTGACAAGTTAATATTTCACTCCTTTTGGTAAATTACTGCGGAATCACCTTTTGTGTGAGGTATGGCCAGGGCTGGAGGAAATGGCTCATAATTCACCACAGGTGAAGCCCTTTACGAACAATGAAGAATATGGCAATTGCTCACTTCCCCTCTTAAACTTGTAAGGAATTTTCCCACCCTCATAGCGGAGTAGTGGGCAATGCAAATCGACACTACAAAACTTGAAAGCATATGAACATATATGAACATATGAAGCTGCCTTATACTGAATCAGACCTTTGGTCCATCAGAGTCAGTATTGTCTTCTCAGACTGGCAGCAGCTCTCCAGGGTCTCAAGCTGAGGTTTTTCACACCTATTTGCCTGGACCCTTTTTTGGAGATGCCAGGGATTGACCTGGGACCTTCTGCTTCCCAAGCAGATGCTCTACCACTGAGCCACCGCCCCTCCCTAATGTGCAGGAGTGGGGAATCAAACCCAGTTCTCCAGATTAGAGTCTGCTGCTCTTAACACTACACTGCACTGGATCTCAGGTCTGGCTGTAGCTGAGAAGAGATGGAAGCAGGAAAAGGCGAGGATATTGGGAAGCAAAAGAGGAAATAGTGGGGGAGGACATACAGAGGAAACTAAAATGTCTCCAGCAATCGCTTAGAAGCCCTCCATTTGCGTACAAATGCACAGTTCTTCCAGCTAAAAATGGATCCATGGGACAGGTTTGAATTTGAAAAAAATTGAAAAATAAGCCAGAGCAGCCTTCTACTTCAACAAAAAACCACAACTATAACACTGAGAACAGGTTTCAGAGAGAAAGAAATTTAGCTCTTGGAAGCTAACTGGGGTCAGCTCTGGTTCTTATTTAGATGGGAGACCACCAAGAAATACCAGGGTTGCTACCCACAGGTAGGCAATGGCAACAGCCACCTCTGAATGTCTCTTGCCTTGAAAATCCTATAGAGTAGAAGGTCCCAGGTTCAATCCTCAGAATCTCCAGTTTAAAAAGACCAGACCTGAACAATATCTGAACAGCCTACTCAAGATTGCTACAGAACAGACATTGCCTCCAGATTTTGATGCAATAATTCGGAGCAAGAGGTGTCAGTTATCAGAGACTGATCAATAAACTAAATATTGCAGTGCTAATCTTTTAAGCGTGTTTTTTTTTTTTTTAAATCTTTAATTGTGTTTTTCTGTGTCCTTTATAAAGTTTACATATCCACTACTTGGCATTACATTTTATGACACAAATGGCCTGGCCCAACAACGTCTCCTTTATGTCAGATCCGGCCCTCATAACAAAGGAGTTTGATACCCCTGCTGTAACTACTACACCACACTGCCTTGGAGGGACCTAAGAAGAAGATAAGAATATATTGGATTTATATCCTGCCCTCCACTACGAATCTCAGAGCGGCTCACAATCTCCTTTATCTTCCTCCCCCACAACAGACACCCTGTGAGGTGGGTGGAGCTGAGAGGGCTCTCACAGCAGCTGCCTTTCAACGACAACTGCTGCCAGAGCTCTGGCTGACCCAAGGCCATTCCAGCGGGTGCAAGTGGAGGAGTGGGGGAATCAAACCCGGTTCTCCCAGATAAGAGAGCTCTGGCTGACTCAAGACCATTCCAGCAGGTGCAAGTGGAGGAGTGAGGAATTAAACCCGGTTCTCCCAGATAAGAGAGCTATGGCTGATCCAAGGCCATTCCAGCAGGTGCAAGTGGAGGAGTGGGGAATCAAACCCGGTTCTCCCAGAGAAGAGAGCTCTGGCTGACCCAAGGCCATTCCAGCAGCTGCAAGTGGAGGAGTGGGGAATCAAACCCGGTTCTCCCAGAGAAGAGAGCTCTGGCTGACCCAAGGCTATTCCAGCAGGTGCAAGTGAAGGAGTGGGGAATCAAACCTGGTTCTCCCAGATAAGAGAGCTATGGCTGACCCAAGGCCATTCCAGCAGCTGCAAGTGGAGGAGTGGGGAGTCGAACCCGGTTCTCCCAGATAAGAGAGCTCTGGCTGACCCAAGGCCATTCCAGCAGCTGCAAGTGGAGGAGTGGGGGAATCAAACCCGGTTCTCCCAGATAAGAGAGCTCTGGCTGACCCAAGGCCATTCCGGCAGCTGCAAGTGGAAGAGTGGGGAATCAAGCCCGGTTCTCCCAGAGAAGAGAGCTATGGCTGACCCAAGGCCATTCCAGCAGCTGCAAGTGGAGGAGTGGGGAATCAAACCCGGTTCTCCCAGAGAAGAGAGCTACGGCTGACCCAAGGCCATTCCAGCAGGTGCAAGTGGAGGAGTGGGGAATCAAACCCGGTTCTCCCAGATAAGAGAGCTCTGGCTGACCCAAGGCCATTCCAGCAGCTGCAAGTGGAGGAGTGGGGGAATCAAACCCGGTTCTCCCAGATAAGAGAGCTCTGGCTGACCCAAGGCCATTCCGGCAGCTGCAAGTGGAAGAGTGGGGAATCAAGCCCGGTTCTCCCAGAGAAGAGAGCTATGGCTGACCCAAGGCCATTCCAGCAGCTGCAAGTGGAGGAGTGGGGAATCAAACCCGGTTCTCCCAGAGAAGAGAGCTACGGCTGACCCAAGGCCATTCCAGCAGGTGCAAGTGGAGGAGTGGGGAATCAAACCCGGTTCTCCCAGATAAGAGAGCTCTGGCTGACCCAAGGCCATTCCAGCGGGTGCAAGTGGAGGAGGCGGGAATTAAACCCGGTTCTCCCAGATAAGAGTCAGCACACTTAACCACTACACCAAACTAGCAGGGTATAATGTTATAGAGTCCACCCTCCAAAGCAGCCATTTCCTCAGAGGGAGCTGAGTTCCGTAGCCTGGAGATCTGCTGCAATTCTGGGAGATCCCCAGGCTCTACCTGGAGGCTGGCAACTCAGCTCCTCACCAACAAATTAATCAAGAGGGCTGCTGGCGCACAATCTGCTGGAACCTCAAGGAGATGGTTCTTACGAATGTGGCCCGTTTGAAAGAGCCAGCCCTATTTGCTTCAACGAGATGGAAGCTCTGATATACTCAAAACACATGATGTGAACATCAGGAGGAGTATGGGGGGGGGGGGAGAGGGGGGCACCCATAATTGATCAAATGGAAACGAAGGCCCCAATTGGCAGCAAATCTCGAAAAGAAAAAAAAAACCCTGAAAGCCACACATCTGCCACTGCAGCGTTCTAAATACACAGTCGTGCCCCTCCTGCTGAGAATGCCAGCAGCAGCTCCCCCCTGTTGTGCATAAAGAATGAAACAATTTATTGCAAAGGGGACCTCTCTAAATCAATCTAGAAATCAGGACCGGAGGATTGGAAGCAGATGTGACATGGGCGGCAGCAGCCTTTCCAAACTGGCACCATTTATTTATTCCTCCTTAAAACGTCAGCTGGATTTCCCCCCTGAGGTTCGAAGGGATGTTAGGATGCAGGAGGTGAGTGCGCAAGCACTGGGAATCAAGGAAGGGACACCCGAGAATACTACGGTGCACCTTAAAGAGGCTTCCAAATGAAACTTCAGAACAGGGGTGGGATACCTTTTTTTTCTGCCAAGGGCCATTTGGATATTTATAACATCATTCGCGGGCCATACAAAAGTGTCAACTTAAAAAACAGTGCTCCACCGAGGGAGAAGAATTCAGGCGACCAAAATTAATACAAATAATTGGTTTTCTATTTGAAGTCATGTGGGGAGAGCCTAATTTGGCACGCACACGCACACACACGGCCAGCCGCCCTAGGCAAATGCATAGGTCCAGGGCTTTTCTTGTAGAGGTTGCCTCATGGCTCAGCTCGGCCTAGCAATCCCCAAGGGCCAGACCAAGTGATCTCGAGGGCCATAAACAGCCCTCGAGCCAGACGTTCCCCACCCCTGCTTTAGAACTTCGTTGGATTTTGGAATGGGTGGGGTTGTGCTGGGACACAGACGTGTGTGCACTTACGTGTATACATGTGCATTTTTCCTTGTAGATGTGTCCAACATTTAGGGTTGCCAAGTCTAATTCAGAAAACATCTGGGGACTTTGGGGGTGGAGCCAGGAGACTTTCCCATTCCCAAAATAAATACATAAAGATACAGCAGTGCAGTTCACCTGAATAGTCATCATTTCCTCATCCCCCGACAGCTGCAATTCTAGTAAATGAAAGTGAACACACACAAAGTAGCCCAAATGCAGAGTTTGCAAGCACACATTTTTTTGTGATCTCACTGGGGCTTCACTCACAGGAACTGCTGTTCTTCAGGCTAACACTGGCAAATAAAAAGAGACAGGTGGAGTTTTCCTCCAACCCTTAAACAGGTTCCTGTACAAGGACTCTGATACTTAGTGGGCACCAGGAAAGGTGTTGGTAGTGCCATGGCAACCATGAGCACCATGCTGGGGGACCCCTGTCCCAGAATGTTATTATGGAGGTCATTCCCTCACCCCCCCCCCCCCCCTTTCTGCTGCTCAGTTTCTCATGGCTGATTGGGGCTGAGTGCAAGGAACTCCCCACCAGGCCTGGGCGATTGGGAAGCCTACCAGTTTGAGAGCCAGTTTGGTGTAGTGGTTAAGAGTGCTGACTCTAATCTGGGAGAGCCGGGTTTAAGAACATAAGAACAAGAGAAGCCATGTTGGATCAGGCCAATGGCCCATCCAGTCCAACATTCTGTGTCACACAGTGGCCAAAAAACCAGGCAACATCAGGAGGTCCATCAGTAGGGCCAGGACACTAGAAGTCCTCACACTGCTGCCCCTCCCAAGCACTAAGAATACAGAGCATCACTTGGCCCAAACAGAGAGTTCCAACAATACACTGTGGCTAATAGCCACTGATGGACCTCTGCTCCATATGCCAGGGGTGGCCAACGGTAGCTCTCCAGATGTTTTTTGCCTACAACTCCCATCAGCCCCATCCAGCATGGCCAATGGCTGGGGCTGATGGGAGTTGTAGGCAAAAAAACATCTGGAGAGCTACCATTGGCCAACCTTGCCATATACTTATCCAATCCCCTCTTGAAGCTGGCTATGCCTGTAGCCACTACCACCTCCTGTGGCAGTGAATTCCACATGTTAATCACCCTTTGGGTGAAGAAGTATTTCCTTTTATCCGTTCTAACCCGACTGCTCAGCAATTTCATTGAGTGCCCACGAGTTCTTGTATTGCAAAAGGGAGAAAAGTAGTTCTTTCTTTACCTTCTCTATCCCATGCATAATTTTGTAAACCTCTATCATGTCACCCCCACAATCGCTGTCTCTCCAAGCTAAAGAGCCCCAAGTGTTTTAACCTTTCTTCATCGGGAAAGTGTTCCAACCCTTTAATCATTCTAGTTGCCCACTCCTTCACATGCTATCTCCTCGTAGAGTTGTTCTCCCAAAAGCAGTTCTCTCAGAGCTCTCTCAATCCCACCTACCTCACAGAGTGTCTGTAGTGGGGAGAGAAAAGGAAGGCGATTGTAAGCTGGTCTGAGACTCCCAATGAAGGGCAAGGTATGAATCCAATCTCCTCTTCCTCCTCCAGTTTGCCCAGGTTTGCAATCTGAGCAACTGATGGGAGTTTTAGTGGGTGAGGATGTTACCACAGAGTTTTGGTGGAATATAACAGTGTGCCTATGCGCTGACATCACTCCAGAGTTTGCTCCAGAAGTGATGCTCCAGCAGTTGTGGGAGCTAAATAAAGTTTCCATGTTCAGAGGGAGTATACCCAGAGCTTTTTTTTTTTTTGAAGATTCTATGACTTTAGGCAGTTCGAGGTGGCATACATTTTATACATACATTTTATGCGGAATTCACTGCCACAGGAGGTGGTGGCGGCCACAAGCATGGCCACCTTCAAGAGGGGTTTAGATAAAAATATGGAGCAATGGTCCATCAGTGGCTATTAGCCACAGTGTGTGTGTGTGTGTGTGTGCGTATATATATATAAATTTGGCCACTGTGTGACACAGAGTGTTGGACTAGATGGGCCATTGGCTTCTCTTATGTTCTTATGTGACACAGAGTGTTGGACTGGATGGGCCATTGGCATGATCCAACATGGCTTCTCTTATGTTCTTATGTGACACAGAGTGTTGGACTGGATGGGCCTTTGCCCTGATCCAACATGGCTTCTCTTATCTTCTTATGTGACACAGAGTGTTGGACTGGATGGGCCATCGGCCTGATCCAACATGGCTTCTCTTATGTTCTTATGTGACACAGTGTTGGACTGGATGGGCCACTGGCCTGATCCAACATGGTTTCTCTTATGTTCTTATGTGACACAGAGTGTTAGACTGGATAGGCCATCGGCCTGATCCAACATGGCTTCTCTTATGTTCTTATGTGACACAGTGTTGGACTGGATGGGCCACTGGCCTGATCCAACATGGTTTCTCTTATGTTCTTATGTGACACGGAGTGTTAGACTGGATGGGCCATCGGCCTGATCCAACATGGCTTCTCTTATGTTCTTATGTGACACAGTGTTGGACTGGATGGGCCACTGGCCTGATCCAACATGGCTTCTCTTATGTTCTTATGTGACACAGAGTGTTAGACTGGATGGGCCATCGGCCTGATCCAACATGGCTTCTCTTATGTTCTTATGTGACACAGTGTTGGACTGGATGGGCCACTGGCCTGATCCAACATGGCTTCTCTTATGTTCTTATGTGACACAGAGTGTTGGACTGGATGGGCCATCGGCCTGATCCAACATGGCTTCTCTTATGTTCTTATGTGACACAGTGTTGGACTGGATGGGCCATTGGCCTGATCCAACATGGTTTCTCTTATGTTCTTATGTGACACAGAGTGTTGGACTAGATGGGCCATTGGCCTGATCCAACATGGCTTCTCTTATGTTCTTATGTGACACAGTGTTGGACTGGATGGGCCACTGGCTTGATCCAACATGGCTTCTCTTATGTTCTTATGTGACACAGAGTGTTGGACTGGATGGGCCATCGGCCTGATCCAACATGGCTTCTCTTATGTTCTTATGTGACACAGTGTTGGACTGGATGGGCCATTGGCCTGATCCAACATGGTTTCTCTTATGTTCTTATGTGACACAGAGTGTTGGACTAGATGGGCCATTGGCCTGATCCAACATGGCTTCTCTTATGTTCTTATGTGACACAGAGTGTTAGACTGGATAGGCCATCGGCCTGATCCAACATGGCTTCTCTTATGTTCTTATGTGACACAGTGTTGGACTGGATGGGCCACTGGCCTGATCCAACATGGTTTCTCTTATGTTCTTATGTGACACGGAGTGTTAGACTGGATGGGCCATCGGCCTGATCCAACATGGCTTCTCTTATGTTCTTATGTGACACAGTGTTGGACTGGATGGGCCACTGGCCTGATCCAACATGGCTTCTCTTATGTTCTTATGTGACACAGAGTGTTAGACTGGATGGGCCATCGGCCTGATCCAACATGGCTTCTCTTATGTTCTTATGTGACACAGTGTTGGACTGGATGGGCCACTGGCCTGATCCAACATGGCTTCTCTTATGTTCTTATGTGACACAGAGTGTTGGACTGGATGGGCCATCGGCCTGATCCAACATGGCTTCTCTTATGTTCTTATGTGACACAGTGTTGGACTGGATGGGCCATTGGCCTGATCCAACATGGTTTCTCTTATGTTCTTATGTGACACAGAGTGTTGGACTAGATGGGCCATTGGCCTGATGCAACATGGCTTCTCTTATGTTCTTATGTGACACAGTGTTGGACTGGATGGGCCACTGGCTTGATCCAACATGGCTTCTCTTATGTTCTTATGTGACACAGAGTGTTGGACTGGATGGGCCATCGGCCTGATCCAACATGGCTTCTCTTATGTTCTTATGTGACACAGTGTTGGACTGGATGGGCCATTGGCCTGATCCAACATGGTTTCTCTTATGTTCTTATGTGACACAGAGTGTTGGACTAGATGGGCCATTGGCCTGATCCAACATGGCTTCTCTTATGTTCTTATGTTCTTATACCCACAATAATACTGTGAGAAGAACCTGATGCTGAGAAAGACAGAAGGCAAAAGAAGAAGGGGACGGCAAAAGATGAGATGGCTGGACAGCGTTCCTGATGTAACAAACATGAAATTGAGCAGACTTCGGAGGCTGGTGGAAGACAGGAGGGTCTGGCGTGACTTTGTCCATGGGGTCGCAAAGAGTCGGACTCGACTGTGTGATTGAACAACAACAACAACGTTAGGATGGCCACGACTTTTTTTGTAGCAGGAACTCCTTTGCATATTAGGCCACACACCCCTGATATAGCCAATCCTCCTGGAGCTTATAGTAGATCCTGTACGAAGAGCCCCCGTGATGTAGCCAGTTCTCCTGGAGCTTCCAGTAGGCCCCGTACTAAGAGCCCTGTAAGCTCTTGGAGGATTGGCTACATCAGGGCTGTTTCCGCACTCACCTTGTTCCGGGGCAGCCTTCTGTTTCTGTCCAGGGCAAGCTGGTGATTTTGCATCAGCTGCTCTGCGCCGCCGTTTTGCCCTGGGGCAACCCGCGATTTGCCACGCAGCAGCGTAAACCTGTTTTTTCAGGTTTACGCTGCTGTGCAGCAAATCGCGGGTTGTCCCGGGGCAAAATGGCAGCGCAGAAGAAGAAGAAGATACTGGATTTATATCCCGCCCTTCACTGCAAAGAGTCTCAGAGCGGCTCACAATTTCCTCTACCTTCCTCCCCCACAACAGACACCCTGTGAGGTAGATGAAGATATTGGATTTATATCCCGCCCTCCACTCTGAAGAGTCTCAGAGCGGCTCACAATCTCCTTTACCTTCCTCCCCCACAACAGACACCCTGTGAGGTGGGTGGGGCTGGAGAGGACTCTTACAGCAGCTGCTCTTTCAAGGACAACCTCTGCCAGAGCTATGGCTGACCCAAGGCCATGGTAGCAGGTGCAAGTGGAGGAGTGGGGAATCAAACCCAGTTCTCCCAGATAAGAGTCCACACACTTAGCCACTATACCAAACTGGCTCTCCACACCAGCAATTGGTGCGAAATTGCCAGCTTCCCCTGGACAGAAACGGAAGCCTGCCCCAGAGCACGGTGAGTGTGGAATCAGCCCAGGAGTGTGTGACCTAATATGCAAAGGAGTTCCTGCTACAAAACACCCCCCCCCCAAAAAAAAACCCCCAGAAACCCTGAGTATGGCTCTGATTACCAGATAGTGAAAAGTCATGGGAAGGTTCTCATTTTCAGGCCTTTCATGTGAGTGCCCAGAGGTGAAGACAATGCGTGTCTTTTGTTGGAAACAGAATCTTGGACCTGATGGATCTTGGGATAATCCAAGAAAGTGATCCCCATGTTCCGTAGATGTACAAGACTACGATTGGTTTACATGGCATAAGTAATTCTTATCCCTTTCTTGACAGATGTTTGACAGACGACGGGATCATAATACACTTGCTGTCTGGTGGGTAGAGACTCTTGTACATTTGATTTTGTAATTATAGATCTCCGAGTTCAATTCTGCTGCTCGTCTTGGAGTCTGGCTTCTTTGACTTGGAGACGGCAAGCCTTCCAAAGTCAAGAAGAGAAATAGTCTGAGTCTTCCCAAGTGGAAAGGAAACAAAACGAAGACAGATGCATTGGCTGGCAGGGTACACGTCTTGGCTGAGGCCTGAAGGAGGCTGGCAGGATGGGAGAGTTACTGAGGGAAACAGCAGCAAAATTTCTTTCCAAAAAACTCCGCTTCAAATTCTCCTCTGTGGATTTGTATGCTAAATATTCTCTGAGTGTGTAAATATCTACTCTGCATTTGAAATCTGGATTTGATGTCTTACTATATAATTATAGCAACTAGCTTTTATGCTGTAACCTTCGGAGGAACTGGTTGGCTGCTGTCTGGAACAAGATGCTGGTCTGGATGGACCTCAGGTCTGATGCGGCGGTTCTTAACTTAAAATTTCCAAGCTATACAAGCACTTGTGCAATCTATGAATGGATCTCCCGTGGTTAGATTACTGGCAACCAGCAGCAGTTGGGTTAGGACTTACCAGGCAAAGAGGCTCAGTCAGCATACAGTGACGTATCTACATCACTGCCCACAGGACCCAGAAGTGATGTCATCATGTCTGGAATGATGGGGAGGCACTCTGGGCAAAAACCCTATGGTAAATTTAGCTTCCACCATAGAGTTTTTGCCCAAATACCAAAGCACTGCCACAACATCCCGGATGTGATAACATCACTTCTGGGTTATATGGGTAGTGACATAGACATGTTGTTGCATGTGGTATGATTTATCTCTTTTGGGGAGTATGTTCCCCTTGCCAACCAGCTGATTGGTGGTGGCGAGGTGAGGCCTGGCAATGGGGGATCCCCACCTCTCTGGGGGTGGAAAGTCTGGCAATCCTAGTGGGATTGCCTTAGAAGACATCTCCAAAATGCTACAGAAAGGCTGCCAACACCATGGTTGATCTACCGAACATGTGTTTGTATCCTTACTTTCTAGATGACCCTGGAGGTCCCTTCCAGCTCTATGAGTGATGATTCCAGGCAGTTCAAGGTGGCATACATGTTATACTCACAATAACACTGTGAGTAAGGTTAGGGTCGTCCTGTTCTGGAAGAAGAAGGAGGAGGAGGAGGAGGATATTGGATTTATACCCTTCTCTTCATTACCTGAAAGAGTCTCAGAGTGGCTTACAATCTCCTTTCCCTTCCCCTCCTCACAACAAACACCCTGTGAGGTAGGTGGGGCTGAGAGAGCTCTCCCAGAACTGGACACCCCAGGCTAGTCACATCTTAGGGTTGCCAGCCCCAGACTGAGAAATCCCTGAAGATATAGAGGTGGAACCTGGGAAGGGGAAGGATCTCAACCAGGGCAAAATGCCACCATCCAAAGCTGCCATTTTCTCCAGAGGATACCAATCTTTTCAGCCTGGAGAGCAGTCATCATTCCAGGACATCTCCTGGCCCCACCTGGAGGATGGCAACCTTGTTTCAGCTTTTGGAAGCCAAAATGGGTTGGCCCTGGTTAGTGCTTGGATGAGAGACCACCAAGGAAGGCCAGGACTGCTATGGAGAGGCGGGCAACAGCAAACCACCTCTGAAGGTCTCTTGCCTTGAAAACCCTACAGACTCTCCATAAATCGGGTATAACTTGACAATACCTTCCACCATTATGAAGGTCAGGCTGAGGGAGATAGTGAGAGTGTGTGTGTGAGAAAAAGAGATTGAGATTGAGATTGAGAGAGAGATTGAGAAAGAGATTGAGAGAGAAGAAGACGACGACGACTTTGGATTTATATTCCGTCCTCCACTCAGAGTCTCAGAGTGGCTCACAATCTCCTTTATCTTCCTCCCCCACAACAGACACCCTGTGAGGTGGGTGGGGCTGAGAGCTTTCCCAGAAGCTGCCCTTTCAAGGACAAGCTCTGTGAAACCTATGGCTGACCCAAGACCATTCCAGCAACTGCAAGTGGAGGAGTGGGGAATCAGACTCAGTTCTCCCACATAAGAGTCTGCACATTTAACCACTATACCAAACTGGCTACACCAAACTGAGAGAGAGTGATATTGAGAGAGAGACTGAGAGAGAGAGATTTGAGAGAGAGATTGAGAGAGAGACTGAGGGATTGAGAGAGAGACTGAGAGATTGAGACAGAGAGATTGATATTGAGAGAGAGAGAGAGAGAGACTGAGAGGAGAGAGCACAAAAACTACACAGTAAGTTTCTCAACAGGGTAATGATTTCAAGAGCCTGCATGGTGTAGCAATTAAGAGTGGTGGAGTCTAATTTGGAGAACCGGGTTTGAGTCCCCACTTCTCCACATGAGCCTGCTGGGTGACTTTGGACCAGTCACTATTCTCTCAGAACTCTCTCAGCCTCACCTACCTCACAGGTGGTCTGTTGTGGGGAGAGGAAGGGAAGGGGATTCTAAGCCACTTTGAGTCACCTTAGGACAGAGAAAAGTAGAATACAAAGACCAACCCTTCTTCTTCTGAACCCAGGCCTCCCACAGAACTTTAACTATTAAAAACACAGTGGCCTTATTATCTCCCTATGGTAAGAACTACCTTGCTTTTCTGTTTGTCTCAAGCTGTAATAAAGTACTGCTTTTACCTCAGAAAAAGTATGGGGCCAGCCATAGTTTACGAAGGACCACGTATTTCTGTATGAACCTGCCCATTTATTAACGTCTGCCTCAGAGGGTGTCTTCTAGTTTTCCCATCAGGTAAGTGGTATCGGTAACCAGAGAAAGGACCTTTTTTGTTCTGGGGCTGTGCCTTTGCCATCTTTTCCTCAGTTAATTTCACCTTGCTCCTTCATCATTGGTATTTAAGCTCCAGGTGAAGAATTTTTAATTTGTGTTTCATTAGGAGCTTGAACTGTTTTGTTCTCACCTGCTCTGTGTCTCAGTTTTATTTGTGCAATCCTGCTGCTGGCTAGAAGAATGGATTTTAGTGGCAAGCTTTTATTGTCGATTCTTTTATCAATAGGTTTCTGAATTCAGTTAGCTGCTCTGAGCATAACTGGGATTTTTCCTCCCAAAGAAAGACATTAAAAAAGGTTTTCTTTAATGGCTTCCTTTCCCTGCCATTTTCAACATTTGTAGAACAATTTCACAGAAATGAGTCACCTTTTTCAATTCCATTATGAACACAAGAAGAGCCCTGCTGGATCAGACCAGCGGTCCATCTAGTCTAGCATCCTGTCTCACACAGTAGCCAACCAGTTCTTCTGAAGGGCCAACAGCAGGGTATGGAGGCTGAGGCCTTCCCCTGATAAGAATTTAAGAAGAGCCCCGCTGGATCAGACCAGTGGCCCATGTAGCCCAGCCTCCTGTCTCACACAGTGGCCAACCAGTTCCTCTGGAAGGCCAACAACAGGGCTGAGAGGCCAAGACCTTTATAGGAACATGAGCCCTGCTAGATGAGCCCAGTGGTCCATCTAGTCCAGCCTCCTGTCTCACACAGTGGCCAACCAGTTCCTCTGAAGGGCCAACAGCAGGGTGTGGAGGCTGAGGTCTTCTCCTGACAAGAACTTAAGAAGAGCCCTGATGGATCAGACCAGTGGTTCATGTAGTCCAGCATCCTGTCTCACACAGTGACAAGCCAGTTCCTCTGGATGGCCAAGGCCTTCATAAAAATGTCAGAAGAGCCTTGCTGCATCAAACCAGTGGCCCATCTGGTCCAGCCTCCTGTCTCACACCATGGCCAGTCAGTTCCACTGAAGGGCCAACAGCAGGATATGGAACCTGAGGCCTTCCCCTGATAAGAACATAAGAAGAGCCTTGATGGATCAGGCCAGTGGTTCATGTAGCCCAGCACCCTGTCTCACATAGTGGCCAGCCAGTTCCTCTGGAAGGCCAACAACAGGGCAGAGAGGCCAAGGCCTTTATAGCAACATAAGAGTCCTGCTAAATGAGACCAGTGGTCCATCTAGTCCAGCCTCCTGTCTCACTAGTTCCTTTGGAGGGCCAGCAACAGGGCATAGAGGCTGAGGAATATTGTGTTCAGTTTTGGGCACCACATTTTAAGAAGGATATAGACAAGCTGGAACGGGTCCAGAAGAGGGCGACGAAACTGGTGAGGGGTGTGGAGACAAAGTCCTATGAGGAAAGGTTGAAGGAGCTGGGGATGTTTAGCCTGGAGAGGAGGCGACTGAGAGGTGATACGATCACCATCTTCAAGTACTTGAAGGGCTGTCATACGGAGGATGGTGTGGAATTGTTTTCTGTGGCCCCGGAAGGTAGGGCCAGAACCAATGGGTTGCAATTAAATCAAAAGAGTTTCCGGCTCAACATCAGGAAGAACTTCCTGACCGTTAGAGCGATTCCTCAGTGGAACAGGCTTCCTCGGGAGGAGGTGGGCTCTCCTTCCTTGGAGGTTTTTAAACAGAGGCTAGATGGCCATCTGATAGCAATGAGGATCCTGTGAATTTAGGGGGAGGTGTTTGTGAGTTTCCTACATTGTGCAGGGGGTTGGACTAGATGACCCTAGAGGTCCCTTCCAACTCTATGCTTCTATGAGGCCTTCCCCTGATAAGAACATAAGAAGAGCCCAGCTGGATCAGACCAGTGGTCAGGGCTGGTCCTGCCACTATGCAAGCTAGGCAATTGCCTAAGGTGCTGGCCTTTTGGGGGCACTGATTTGGCCACCTCATGTGACTCACTGATGCTATTAGTGCAGGGGGAGGGGCACCAGGAGTTAGCTTTGTCTAGGGTGCCAAACAGTCTAGGGCTGGCCCTGCCAGTGGTCCATCAAGACCAGCATCCTATCTCACACATCAGCCAGCCAGATCTTTTGGAAGGTCAACAAGGCACCGAGTCCGAAGCCTTCCCCTGATGATGCCTCCTAGCTCCGGCATTCAGAGGCGTAGGGCCTCTGAATGTGGAGATTCCCCTCAGTCACCATGCCTAGTAGCCGTTCCCTTCACTCAAAGGGGGAAGATGAAGAAGTCTGCTGGATCAGTCCAGCTATGCCAGAATCCTATTTCCTACTTGGGTCAGCCAAAAACAATAGCCCTGCAACCAGCACATAGCTAACCCAAGCTTTTGCCACAGTTGCCAGTATTCAAAGGTATGCTGCTTCTGAGCAGAGAGGATCTATTCAGCCGTTAAATGGCCACTGATGGACATAGCCTTCAGAAATCCATCACGTTCCCTTTTAAAATCTAGTTGTCGTCACTAACGGCAGTACACTTCACAAATTATGGGCTGCACGGGGCTTTTTTTGAGCAGGAACGCACAGGAATGCAGTTCTAGCTAGCTTGACTAGCGCTCCAGCTCAAAAAAGGGTCTCTGCCAGAGGGAAGGGACTGGGCAGCCATGAGCTCCCAGACCATGTGTTCTGTCCTCTCTGGGCTTGTGAAGAGAGTGGGAGATGCAGAGCCACCCACAAGTGCCCCTGCCCACTCTGCTGCATGTGGCTCTCTCTCGGACCATGTTTTTTTGGGGGGTGAAACAAGGTCTCTCATTGGGCTGTGTGAGAACACGCATCCATGAAATGCAGCTGATTCCACTGTACTGTTCTGTGTCAATATGCAGAAAGCAACCTACTGAATGGGTGATGTCACTTCCGGTGACGTCAGGGAGTGTGGCTTAATATGCAAATGAGTTCCTGCTGGGCCTTTTTCTACCACTCCCCCCGCCCGAGAAGTTCCATTTCTGCCTGATATTTTTCTGCCAACAAATATAACTTACCACTGATGGACCTCCTGATGGCACCTGGGTTTTTGGTCACGGAGTGACACAGAGTGTTGGACTGGATGGGCCATTGGCCTGATCCAACAGGGCTTCTCTTATGTTCTTATGTGACACAGAGTGTTGGACTGGATGGGCCATTGGCCTGATCCAACATGGCTTCTCTTATGTTCTTATGTGACACAGAGTGTTGGACTGGAGGGGCCACTGGGCTGATCCAACATGGCTTCTCTTATGTTCTTATGTGACACAGAGTGTTGGACTGGATGGGCCATTGGCCTGATCCAACAGGGCTTCTCTTATGTTCTTATGTGACACAGAGTGTTGGACTGGATGGGCCATTGGCCTGATCCAACATGGCTTCTCTTATGTTCTTATGTGACACAGAGTGTTGGACTGGATGGGCCATTGGCCTGATCCAACAGGGCTTCTCTTATGTTCTTATGTGACACAGAGTGTTGGACTGGATGGGCCATTGGCCTGATCCAACATGGCTTCTCTTATGTTCTTATGTGACACAGAGTGTTGGACTGGATGGGCCATTGGCCTGATCCAACAGGGCTTCTCTTATGTTCTTATGTGACACAGAGTGTTGGACTGGATGGGCCATTGGCCTGATCCAACCTGGCTTCTCTTATGTTCTTATGTGACACAGAGTGTTGGACTGGATGGGCCATTGGCCTGATCCAACAGGGCTTCTCTTATGTTCTTATGTGACACAGAGTGTTGGACTGGATGGGCCATTGGCCTGATCCAACACGGCTGCTCTTATGATCTCACCAGGAATGACTTTGTTCCCTTTAGGGTTGCCTGGTCTCTCCCAGCTAGGCTTCCCAATCCCCAGGTCTCAGCGGGGGATCCCCTGGTTTTGCAGGCTTCACCCCGCCCCCAGCAAGCTGGCCGGCAGGGGAAGCTCAGAGGAAAGGGGACAGAACCGCACCCTGTGGCACACCATGTGTGAGTGCCTTTGGGATGATTCCTCCCCTATCACCACCCTTTGTCCCTGACCTTGCAGAAAAGAGGCCAGCCAGTGCAAGGCGGACCCCCAAATCCCCACGTCGGCGAGATGGCTAGACAGTAGCTGATGGTCAACTGTATCGAGTGCGGCTGACAGATCTAATAATGACAGTACCGCTGAGCCGCCCCGATCCAGATGTCGCATGAAGTTGAGATCCAGCCCGCATAATGAATGAGTTCGACACCCCTGCTCTAAAGTATCCATTTTCTCTTGTCTGGAGATGAACTGTAATTCTGGGGGATCTCCAAGTCCCACCTAGAGGTTGGGATTCCTAGTTCTCCTACTATGGTGCTTAATCAATTCATTCACTCTCTTGCATTTGTGGTCTGTAGCCTGCAGCAACCAGAAGATCCACCATGCGCTGGCATAACAATGTCTCACAATGATGATCTGGGGAGGGGATGGTTCCCCCCTTATTTTGTAATATCTGGGTTGATTAAGGTATTGGGTATTAGGTGGATTTTGTTCTTGGCTTTTTTTTTCTGGCAGCCATCGATGGTTGAGTTTTCATCTGCTAGCTAATTCTCTTTGCATCGATCTAGTTAAAAAGCTTCAAGTCACTAATGTACATGCTCTTAAACCAGTTTTGCTTAATTTGGTCATTTAGCAAGCGAGGCTAAACTGATTTCTCAAAGTGGTTTAAGTGCAGCGATGCCGTGCAGTCATTTATCCGGATGAGATTAGCACCTATTTTGTGAAATTAGTGCAAATTTCCATACCCAGGCAACACCTAACCATATTTATTATGAAAAACAATGAAGAAGAAGAAGATATTGGATTTATATTCCGCCCTCCACTCCGAAGAGTCTCAGACCGGCTCACAATCTCTTTTACCTTCCTCCCCCACAACAGACACCCTGTGAGGTGGGTGGGGCTGGAGAGGGCTCTCACAGCAGCTGCCCTTTCAAGGACAACCTCTGCCAGAGCTATGGCTGACCCAAGGCCATGCCAGCAGGTGCAAGTGGAGGAGTGGGGAATCAAACCTGGTTCTCCCAGATAAGAGTCCGCACACTTAACCACTACACCAAACTTGCTCTCCAGCAAGTCCTTCCTTCCTTCCTTCCTTCCTCCCTCCCTTCCTCCCTTCCTCCCTCAGTCTTGTCTACTCAGACTGGCAGCGGCTCTCCAGGGTCTCAAGCTGAGGTTTTTCACGCCTCTTTGCCTGAACCCTTTTCAGTTGCAGATGCCAGGGATTGAACCTGGGACCTTCTGCTTAGCAAGCAGATGCTCTACCATTGAGTCACCATCCCTCCCATCCCTTGGAAGTAGTTTGTAGTCACAATAAACATGCTTTATCCCTAATAAATAGCTTTAATCACTATGCAACAAGCCTCCTCATGCATCCAGGTCCGGTCCTGCCACTAGGCAAACTAGGCAACAGCCTAGGGCGCCAACCTTCTGGGGGCACCAATTTGGGCACTTCCCCATGTGACTTGGTGATGTTATCAGTGCAGGAGGAGTGCCAGCAATTGGCCATGCCTAGGGCGCCAGACAGTCTAGGGCTGGCCCTGCATGCATTGAACTGAGTATTTAACACGGTGGCTGCAG
The DNA here is from genome assembly GCF_032191835.1 of Heteronotia binoei. Lineage (NCBI taxonomy): Eukaryota > Metazoa > Chordata > Lepidosauria > Squamata > Gekkonidae > Heteronotia > Heteronotia binoei. The sequence goes on along the minus strand of NC_083225.1, from coordinate 186,209,591 downwards.
ATCTCCTAGCATTGCAAATGAGGGATCGGTTCCCCCAAAGAAAATGGCTGGTTTGGAAGGTCGGCTGTAGGGCATTATACCCTACTGAAGTCCCTCCCATCCCCTAACCTTGCCCTCCCCAGACCCCGCCCTGAAATCTCCGGAAATTTCCCAGCCTGAAGCTGGCAACCTTAAAATCACACAATTTAAAGCCAACTTTTCCTCTTTCCAAATGAGAAACTGCCATGCCTGTGGATCAGTCAAACACATTTCAGAACATAAAGGGGCCCTAATTCAATTGCCGCTCTATTCGTTTTTAAAAGCACTTAGAGTGATTCTCCTTCTCATTCTCCATGGCAGTAAGATCCTCGTGGAATAGAGGCCTTGTCTGGTTTCGATTCGGAGGTGGAGATTCAACAGGCCATCAGTACCGTCAGGGGATCAGCAACCTGTTCTAGATAGTTCTTTCGATGGTTTTCCCCACCTGGTTCTTTTTTACTAAATAGCCTGCTTATGCGAAAAGCAGCTTTTTAAAAAACGCATGCAGCATTTCTCAGTTTAAAGCACAGTAGTGTGATTCCTGTTACCCATAAACACCGCAGCACAAGTTTAGCGCAGGATGAAGGAGGCTGAAAAATCCCAGGCCCCAGGTAGCCATTTACGGTTGCCAGTTCCAGGATGGAAAATACCTGGGGATTTGAAGGGTGAAGCCTGAGGAGGATATATGGTTGCCAAGTCCTTTTCATCCCCCGGTGGGGGACATTCATGCACGCAGGCTGAAATGACGTCACCCAGAAGTGACATCAAAATGGTGGTGCCCGTGCGGGGCTGCTCTAGGCATTTCCGGGAAAACTCTATGGTTTTCCCGGATGTTGTAGCCATTTGGGAGGCTAAAACTCTATGGTACCTATTGTACCATAGAGTTCTACCTCCCAAATTGCTAGAGCATCCAGGAAAACCATACAGTTTTCCCGGAAATGCCTAGAGCAGCTCCGCATGGGTGCCGCCATTTTGATGACATCACTTCCAGGTGACATCATTGCACCAGTGATGCAAGGGGAGGTTCCCCTCCCGGACCAGGGGCTTGGCAGCCCTAGGAGGGTAGGATTTGGGGAGTGACTAAAATGGGATATGATATGTAGAGTCCACCTCCCAAAACAGCCATTTTCTCCAGTAAACTGATATCGATCACCTCAACTGTAATGGCGGGAGATCTCTAGCCATTAACTGGAGGCTAGAGCAATCCTAGAGTGCCACAGAGAAGTTATACACACACACCAAAAAACTGTGGAGAAAATAATGAAAAAAAATCTAAATATATCTCAAAATAGAACAATTATATTCTGAAACCATTTATCACAAGTCTTCTCCATGTTTAGTGCTGTGTGAAGTGTTTCGTGATGTTTTGATGAGTGAGGCACATCTCTTTGATAAAGGTTCACACGGAAACAGTAACATATGCGAGCATTACTGTCAGAGGCTACTGTTTACCCACTTCAAACAAGTTTTCTATGAATAGCAAAGCCTTCAATTTGGCACCTTAAAAATTAAGGAGGAAACCAACAAAGAAATAAGACCTTACCGCAAGCAGAATTCTTGTGGCATTAGAACTTTAATTTACCTGCAGTTGCAAGCACTTGAAGTCGGAAATTGACATGTACATGAGAGAACTTTGAAAATTAGTAATTCTTCTCACAACGGACTTTTGAATTTGCGATATTTTGTATATTGATGAATGATATATAATCTCTTATGATGGACTTGTGATAAATTGTTTCAGAATATAATTGTTCCATTTTGAGATATATTTAGATTTTTTTTCATTATTTTCTCCACAGTTTTTTGGTGGGTGTTTAAATAACCTGGAGGCTGGCAATCTTATAGCCATGGCACCTAAAAATTTCATCATAGCACCTAATATCTTCATCCATGATTATAGGGTTGCTAGTCTTCAGGTTGCAGAGAGGGATATCCTGGTTTCTGGGACCCCTGGTTTCTGGGATACCTGGACCAATAGAAGAAGAAGAAGAGGCTTGTAGAAGTCTTTGCGAAACATGGGATCAAGTACTACTATGTCGCGTTCTCTTCACTCTGCCTTGCTGTATGGAAGAAATCTTTGGCGTTTTGGTCTCCATGGACTACTGATATCGGATTTATACCCAGTCCTTCAGTCTGAATCTCAGAGTGGCTTACAATCTCCTTTGCCTTCCTCCCCCACAACACCCTGTGAGGTGGGTGGGTCTGAGAGAGCTCTGCAAGAAGCTTCCCCCTTTCAAGGACATCTCTGCGAGAGCTAGAGCAAGCTTCAAGGCACTGGTGACTCTGTAGAGATTTGTAACTTTCTAAGCAAAAGGAGCCTGTCCTGTTTTAACATCTGGTGTGTGTTTGTAAAGTATGCTTGCAAACATTTCCTTTTTAATACATACTTTATAAATTTTGATGTGGGCCACCAGTGGGGGATGGAGGGGTAGAGTTGCCAGATTCAGGCTAGGAAACTCCTGGAGGTTTGGGGATGAAGCCTGGGGAGGAGAGGGACCTGAGTGGGTGCGATGCCATATGGTCCACCCTCCAAAGCATCCCGACATTACATGGAGCCACAGTACTTTTTCTATAACATGGATCAATGCATAGCTGATAGCAGATGTTGAGAGTATGCGTTGATCCGTGTTATAGAAAAAAGTACTGTGGCTCCATGTAACATTGGGAGAAAAGGCTGAAGAAGAACTTTATAAGCGAAACCGTGAGGATTCCTTTAAATAAGTGGTTCCTTATTCTCTCCATCTAAATCACAAACGGAACACCAAAAGACTCCACCCACATCTACAGTTTATTTTGAAGAGGTAATTGCCAGTGAGAGACTGATGCAGTGACTTTGTGGAGGTTTTCAAACAATACGTGTTCCCTTGTCTTATTTTATTTTGCACTAAACAGGAACACATCAACACACTTACAGTGTGATAGTATTATTGCTTCTGGTGTTTTTTTCCAGTTCTTTCTATATACACTGGTCCCAGTTGTTCTAATCATTTTCTCCAGGGGAGCTGATCTCTGCCAGATGGGGATCAGCTGTCAAAGTGGGAGATTTCCTGGCCCCACCTGGAGGTTAGCATCCCTAGCACCAACATCATTCTCTTCTCCTTCATTTTATCCCCAGTACAACCCTGCAAGGTAGGTTAGGCTGAGAGTAAACAACTACCCTGACGTCACTCAGCAAACTTTGTGGCAGAACATGGATTTGCACTTGGCTGTCCTTGATCCCAGGCCGACACTCTAACCACGACACCAAGCCGGCTTTCGGTTAAGTTATATCAGGGCTTTTTTTTGTAGCAGGAACTCCTTTGTAGCAGGAACTACATCCCCCTGATGTAGCCAATCCTTCAAGAGAAGATGAAGATATTGAAATTATATCCCACCCTCCACTCCATATCTCAGAGCGGCTCATAATCTCCTTTATTTTCCTGCCCCACAACAGACACCCTGTGAGGTGGGTGGGGCTGAGAGAGCTCTCACAGCAGCTACCCTTTTAAGGACACTCTCTGCCAGAGTTATGGCTGACCTAAGGCCATTCCAGCAGGTGCAAGCAGAGGAGTGGGGAATCAAACCCGGTTCTCCCAGATAAGAGAGCTATGGCTGACCCAAAGCCATTCCAGCAGGTGCAAGCGGAGGAGTGGGGAATCAAACCCGGTTCTCCCAGATAAGAGAGCTATGGCTGACCCAAGGCCATTCCAGCAGCTGCAAGAGGAGGAGTGGGGAATCAAACCCGGTTCTCCCAGACAAGAGTCCGCACACTTAACTGCTACACCAAACTGGCTCTCTTACAGGATTCTTAGTACAGGTCTCTTAGTACAGGGCCTACTGTAAGCTTCAGGAGGATTAGCTACATCAGAGGTGTGCGGCCTGATATGCAAAGGAGTTCCTGCTACAAAAAAGCCCTGTTATATGATTGTCTCTGCCATATACTGTTATAACAAAGCAGTGGACAAGTGCACCTTTAAGACCAAATAAGTTTTATTTAGAATGTATTATGTTCACCCTGTAGCTCCCACTGTGACGTTGAATGTATGTTCCAAATAAATACATACATTCGGATCTGGTTTTCCGAATATTCTGCTAAGGAACTGATTTCCTAAATATTACTCTTGGGAAGCCATTCAGAGAATCACCACTGTATTTAACAGGAAAAAAGGTCGGAGCATAGCGGTTGTTTCCGCCCTGTCCAGTTTCATTTCCAGAGTGTTCACTGAGTTAGAAAAAACGTAATATCAGTGCAAATGTCAGGTCCATTTACCTAGCCCCCCATGAAATCCCTATTCCCCCCTCTATTGTATAAGGAAGCCTGGCTTTCGCCTCAGTTTATGTCACTTCTAGCTCTCACAGGCGTTTTAGATTTGTTGGGTCATATTTCTTCTTAATTCCACCTCAGTGGGCTGGGCTGAGACTTGAAAAAACATTTGCTGGTTTTCAATACCTATTTCTCTCCCGCTGTGGCACCTCCATCAAAATGACAATAAATAGGTATGGGGGGGGGGGCTGTCGACTTTTGTCTCAGTCAGTTTCCTGAAACACTAGAACTTAAGGGCACATAATGAAGCTGATGCAGTAGATTCAGGACAGAAAGGAGAAAATACTTATTTACATAGAGTGTGATTAAAACGTGGAATTCACTGTCAGACGATGTAGCACCGGCCACAGGCATAAAGGTAAAAGTAGTCCCCTGTGCAAGCACCAGTCGTTTCTGACTCTGAACAAAAGAACATAAGAGAAGCCATGTTGGATCAGGCCAATGGCCCATCCAGTCCAACACTCTGTGTCACATAAGAACATAAGAGAAGCCATGTTGGATCAGGCCAATGGCCCATCCAGTCCAACACTCTGTGTCGCATAAAACATAAGAGAAGCCATGTTGGATCAGGCCAATGGCCCATCCAGTCCAACACTCTGTGTCACACAGTGGCCAAAAAACCCAGGTGCCATCAGGGGGTCCACCCGTGAGGCCAGGACGCTAGAAGGCCTCACACTGTTACCCCCCACCCCACCCCAAGCACCAAGAATACAGAGCATCACTGCCCCAGACAGAGAGTTCCAACAATACACTGTGGCTAAGAAACACTGATGGACCTCTGCTCCATATGTTTATCCAATCCCCTCTTGAAGCTGGCTATGCTTGTGACTCTGGGGTGATGTCTCATCACAACATTTTCATGGCAGACTTTTTCATAGGGCGGTTTGCCATTGCCTTCCCCAGTCACCTACACTTTCTCCCCAGCAAGCTAGGTACTCATTTTACCGGCCTTGGAAGGATGGAAGGCCGAGTCAACCTTGAGCTGGCGATCTGATCCCAGCTTCCACTGAGATCGAACTCAGGTTGTGAGCAGCGTCTGGACTGCTGTACTGCATAGGGTTGCCAAGTCCAATATATCTGGGGACTTTGGGGGTGGAGCTAAGATACATTGGGAGGGTGGAGCCAGGAGCAAGGGTGTGACAAGCATAACTGAACTCCAAAGGGAGTTCTGGCCATCACATTTCAAGAGACCGCACACCTTTTAAATACCTTCCCTCCATTGAAAATAATGAAGGATAGGGGCACCGTTTTGGGAGTTCATAGAATTGGACCCCCTGGTCCAATCCTTTTGAAACCTGGAGAGTATTTTGAGGAGAGGCATTGGATGCTATGCTGAAAATCTGGTGCTTCTACCTCAAGAAACAGCTCTCTCAGAGCCCCAGTTAACTGTGGATAAATTCTCCATTATACCCTATGGGAATCAGTCTCCATAGGGAATAATAGGAGTGCTCAGTAGACATTTCCCTCCCAGTCCCGCTTTCTGATGACCCTGAAGCGGGGGGTGAGTCTCCAAACCGGGAGATCCCCTGCTCCCACCTGGAGATTGTGTAAAAGACAAAGAGCTACGCGGATAATGGAGTAGGAAAACAGGTCAACAAACCTCTGCAAAAACCAGCCTCCAAAGGCAATAATAAACGAAACACTTAAATAAATACCAAAAGAGTTTGTTTCAATACAGATCCAAGGAATAATACATCCAGAACCTACAAACCCACAATCATTCAAAAGCAAATTAATGTCCAAACATTTGTAGCAAGGAGATGCAGGCAGTAGTTCTATCGGTAGAGTAGTGCATGGAGACCAAATCGCCAAAGATTTCTTCCATTCAGCAAGGCACAGTGAAGAGAACGTGACGCGGTAGTACTTGATCCCAAGTTTTGCAAAGGCTTCTATGAGCCGCATAAAGAAAAGATAACTTGCTATTTGAAACACCAGTCCTTCTTGTTTTGGACAAAGGTTCCTGGAGAAGCAATTACTAGCCAGAAAATATTGGAACTTCTGTCCAAAACAAGAAGGACCGAGGTAGTCCCACTAGCAGCCTGGCCGCCGCATTCTGCACTAGCTGCAGTTTCCGAGTTCGGCACAAGGGCAGCCCCATGTAGAGGGCATTACAGTAGTCTAATCTCAAGGTGACCATTGCATGGATCACTGTTGCTAGGTCGCTACGTTCTAGGAAGGGGGCCAACTGCCTCGCCCTTCTAAGATGGAAGAAGGCGGATTTAGCAGTGGCTGCTACCTGTGCCACCATTGTCAGGGAGGGCTCCAGTAGCACTCCCAGGCTCTTGACCCTGCTCACTGGTATCAGTGACGCACCGTCAAAGACCGGTAGGGAGATCTCCCCCCCTAGCTCGCCATGACCCACGCAAAGGACCTCTGTCTTCGCTGGGTTCAGCTTCAGTCCACTCAGCTTAATCCAGCCCGCCAAGGCTTGAAACGCCCGGTCCAAATTTATAGGGGTGTCGGCGATCCGGCCACCCATCAATAGACAGAGCTGAGTGTCATCAGCGTACTGATGGCAACCCAGCCCATGTCTCCGGGCGATCTGGGCAAGGGGGCGCATAAAGATATTAAACAACATCGGGGAGAGAACTGCCCCTTGAGGCACCCCACAGTTAAGTAGGTGTCTCTGGGACATCTCTCCTCCAACCGCCACCCTTTGTCCCCGGCCTTCAAGGAAGGAGGAAAGCCACTGTAAGGCTAGCCCCCGAATTCCTGCGTCGGCAAGGCAGCGGGTCAGCAGCCGATGATCGACCATATCGAACGCAGCCGATAGGTCTAGCAACAGCAATACCGCTGAGCTGCCTCGATCCAGATGTCGCCGGAGGTCATCCATGAGGGCGACCAACACCGTCTCCACCCCGTGGCCCGGGCGGAAGCCGGACTGGTATGGATCCAAGGTGGAAGCGTCATCCAAGAAGCCCTGTAACTGCAACACCACAGCCCTCTCAATAATTTTGCCCAAAAAGGGCAAGTTTGAGACCGGCCGATAATGAGCCAATTCGGCCAGATCTGATGTAACCTTTTTCAGGAGGGGGCGGACCACTGCCTCCTTCAGGGGCGTTGGAAAGAAGCCCTCCGAAAGAGATCTATTTATGATGTCCCGTATAGGATCTAGAAGTATCGAGGGGTCTGGGGTGTGTGTGTGTTTTGAGGTAGAGGCAGCAAATTTTCAGTATAGCATGTAGTGCCTCTCCCCAAAATACCCCCCAAGTTTCAAAAAGATTGGACCAGGAGATCCAATTCTATGAGCCCCAAAAGAACGTGCCCCTATCCTTCATTATTTCCTATGGAAGGAAGGCATTTAAAAAGGTGTGCTGTTCCTTTAAATGTGATGGCCAGAACTCCCTTGGAGTTCAATTATGCTTGTCACACCCTGGCTTCGCCCCCAATGTCTCCCGGCTCCACCCCCAAAGTCTCCTGGCTCCACCCCCAAAGTCCCTAGATATTTCTTGAATTGGACTTGGCAACCCTATTAGAATTCCCAAGGTGCCCACAGGCTCAAAAAGGTTGTGGGCCGCAAACTATGCTCTTTGAAGCCAATTTTGTGGACTTCTGTTTGGAGTGGGCTCAGGGCCTGTTCCTTCCCTAATAGGGTTGCCAAGAAATATCAATACTCAAGAAATATCTGGGGAATTTGGGGGTGGAGTCAGGAGACTTTGGGGGTTAAGCCAGGAAACATTGGGGTGGAGTCAGGAGCATGGATGTGACAAGCAGGATTGAACTCCAAAGGGATTTCTGGCCGTCACATTTAAAGGGACCGCATGCCTTTTAAATGCCTTCCTTCCTTTTGGAAATAATGAAGGATAGAAGCACCTTCTTTCGGGGCTCATAAAATTGGATCCCCTGGTCCAATCTTTTTGAAACTCAGGGAGTGTTTTGAGGAGAGGCACCACATGCTATGCTAAAACCTCTACCTAAAAAACAGCCCACCAAGAACCCCCAAATATCCATGGATCAATTCTCCACTATATCCTAGACCAGGGGTGGCCAACAGTAGCTCCCCAGATGTTTTTTGCCTACAACTCCCATCAGCCCCAGCCATTGGCAAAACATCTGGAGAGCTACTGTTGGCCACCCCTGAGATCTTTCTAGAATATAATGGGGTGCCCAGCAGACATTGGTGCTCCTGAGGGCCTCCAAACCAGGGGATCCCCTGCCCCCAATTGGCGATTGGCAACCCTATTCCCTAAGACATGCCACTGACTTGACCACCCGTACCTGCCCTCTGCTTCTATAAACTGGCATCATGAGGAGCTGGCCCTTTGCAAACAACCGAGCAAGCCCCAAACCACATCTCCTCCCGCGTTTGCCTTTGACTCGTGAAGGCCTGATTGTATCCATTTTTTGCCGGAGATGATGGACAGCCCACGTGCGCTGTCTGATGTGCCCAGCTAATTACATTGATGTTTGGCAAGCGCTGCTCCACTTAAGGGGCCGTCAGCATTTTCTTATTTGCCGGGGTTTAGAATGTAGCTGTAAGGAAATCGATTCCTGTGCTGAGCCCTGACACACTGGGCTGTATACCCTGGCGGCATCAGACATCTGCTAAATACTGCATATAAACGGTTCTTCTGTTACAAAGAAGGCAGTGGAGGGGGGAATCGACAAAGCAATACAACATAATATCTTTGGATAGGCCAATGAGATATATATTTTAACAGAGTTCATTTGGGTTTATCTTTCTTCGTGCTTTTTTTTGTGGGAGGTGTTTAAACTTCAAGGACCAGAGCTAGAATTGCCAGCTCTGAGTTAGGAAATATCTGGAGATTTGGGGGGGTGGGGTGGGGAGGGGCTTAAGGAGGCTGGGGTTTGGGAAAGACTTCAAAGGGGGTAGAATGCCGTAGAGTCCACCTTCCAAAGTGACCATTTCTACAAAGGAACGGATTGCTGTTGCCTGGAGACCAGTTGTGATTCCAAGAGATCTCCAGCTACCACCTGGAGGTTGGCAACCTTAAATGGAGCAGAATAAGGTCCTTTTTGGGAAAAAAAACGCATATGATGTTTATTGAGGATTCCAAGTTGTACAGAACTTTGTTGAATGAAGCAGCACCAAACTAATTTTTGATTGTTTTTATTATAAAATGAGTAATTTTACAGAATGGATAAATTATCATATGTATTGTTTTAACTGTTTGTAGTGCTTTCATGCTGTAAGCTGCCCTGAGCCTGCTTCGGTGGGGAGGGCGGGATAGAAATCAAATAAATAAATAAATAAAATGGTGTCGTGTAGATTAATTCCACACATAACAAAATTCTACTGTGCATAAAGTACCATAGTCTATATAACCTTGTAGAACGTATTATTTAGCATTTAAGATAATGTCCAGTTCGCCAATAAATAAATAAACACACATACACACATGTATAGCTATCCTATTAAGGATAAATTAACTGATAATTGGGCCAGCATTTTTGACTCTTAAGTGATGCCTTGATTAGGGTTTGTAGAATCTTTCGGGATCAAGTGCCGTGTTCTACTGGAGAAAGTTTTCCTTCCAGACGTTTCATTCTCAGCTGCGGAGAACATCCTCAGTGGCGTTGCAGCCGGAGCAGGCGCTCAGACCTTCTTGGCTGCTGTGCTCCGGCTGCAATGCCACTGAGAATGTTCTCCGCAGCTGAGAACGAAACGTCTGGAAGGAAAACTTTCTCCAGTAGAACACGGCACTTGATCCCGAAAGATTCTACAAACCCTAATGATGTTACCAGCCGTGAAAACCTGAAATCTTTAATATTGCCTTGCTCCATCCCAAACCAAATGAAGGGGAATACTTAAATAAAAAGAGGAAGAGGGGATAGAATAAGTTAGAAAGAATTATAGTGAGAGAAACTGAATGTAAGTTGTGTTAATAGGTAAGATTTTTTTAGATTCAGTATATTCCAGAAACGGAAGCTATTTTTCTTCAAAAGATATGACCTTGGGGTAAATGTCGGACAAGGGAAGTCATGCCATGATTTTCTCCATGATTAAAATATCCCAGATTTTTGTAAACCAGAGTTCAAGTGATGGTAAAGTGTTGGAGTTCCACAGAGATGCTGTAGCCATTTTAGCAACATGAATTACAGTGAACATACATACTGTCTTGTCTTAGTTATAAGTTACAGTGAACGCATGTAAATCTGTGTCCAGTGTACTATTGACTGGTCTTTGTTGTGTATGAGTAATTCTCACGTTACATTCAATGCATGTACATTTAAACATTGATACAAACCCCATACTGATCTACGTAATAGATCCTGGTTTTATTCATAAAGAGAACATGCGCTGTACGTGAATATAGGCAAGTTGTTTGTGCATTCACTGCAACACGTGAACAAGGCTTCTGTCTATGCGTATATATGCTTCATATATGCTCGATGTCTCTTGAGAGCCAGTTTGGTGTAGTGGTAAAGTATGCTGACTCTTACCTGGGAGAACCGGATTTGATTCTCCACTCCTCCACTTGCACCTGCTGGAATGGCCTTGGTCAGCTAGAGCTCTCTTATCTGGGAGAAGCAGGTTTGATTCCCCCACTCCTCCACTTGCACCTGATGGAATGGCCTTGGGTCAGCCAGAGCTCTCTTCCCTGGGAGAACTGGGTTTGATTCCCCACTCCTCCACTTGCACCTGCTGGAATGGCCTTGGGTCAGCCAGAGCTCTCTTATCTGGGAGAACCAGGTTTGATTCCCCCACTCCTCCACTTGCACCTGCTGGAATGGTCTTGGGTCAGCCATAGCTCTGGCAGAGGTTGTCCTTGAAAGGGCAGCTTCTGGGAGAGCTCTCTCAGCCCCACTCACCTCACAGGGAGTCTGTTGTGGGGGAGGAAGGGAAAGGAGATTGTAGGCCGCTCTGAGACTCTGTCCTTGAAAGGGCAGCTTCTGGGAGAGCTCTGTCAGCCCCACCCACCTCACAGGGTGTTTGTTGTGGGGGAGTAAGATAAAGGAGATTGTGAGCCACTCTGAAACTCTTGAGTGGAGGGCAGAATATAAATCCAATGTCTTCGTTTTCGTCATCATCTTCTTCTTCTTTATACATGCATTCAGTAATTCTCATGTTAAATTCAGCACACACACAACTGAACATGGGATACAAGCTGCACACTCACCCAGGTACTCGTCCCTGGTTTTATGTGTAAAGCGAATGTGAGTTGGCACTTTCTTACAAAGAGATGTACACACGTATAGACAGGATGTGCCTACATTCCCTGTAACATGTGAACAGAGTTTAGGAAAATAACATGGAAAATCACAATCCTGGACATCAAAATGTGCCACAGATGGTTGCAGAGATCAACTAGATTTCCACTAGTTCCGTGTGAGGTACCAATAGTTTGCAAGTGACCAATTTAGTATGGATTTATTCCCTTTATTTAATGTAATTTAGACCCAGATGGATAAATTGATTGCATGGAAAATTTGATTGCAATGGCACTGCATCATGGATATGGTTATTACTAGCCCTCCTTCTGGTGCTGTTTTTGGGTTTATGAACAGGGAGAGCTGAGACTCAGTGACAGAATCTCTGCTTGCCTGACAGACGATCCCAGATTCAATCCCTGGCATTTCCCATTGAAAAAGACCAGGCAGGAAGTGATGGGAAAGACCTCTTCCTGAGACCCTGAAGAGCTGCTGCCAGCCTGAGTAGACAATGGTGACTTTGATGGTCCTTGACAGACCAAGGGTCTGACTCAGGTTAAGGCTGCTTATTTCATATGTTAACATTACATTTTAACTGTATTTTAAATGTTTAATTAATGCTTTAATCTGTGACCGTCTTGGGGGCCCTGATTGGGTGGAATTAAAATGTTTCAAGTCAATAAATAAATAATCCAGGGATTAGGGTTGCCAAGTTCGACGTGCCCCACAGCGGGGGACTTTCGCGTTCACACGACGCAATGACGTCACCCGGAAGTGACGTTATTGCACTGGTAACTTCCCCCCTGCGGCTGCTCTAGGTGTTTCTGGGAAACCTCTTATGTGGGTGCTCTAGCCATTTGGGAGGGGAAAACTCCATAGAATTTTTCCGGAAATGCCTAGAGCGGCTGCACGGGGATGCCACTGGTGCGATGATGTCACTTCTGGTTGATGTCATCACACCAGCAACATGGTGGTGGGGGGTTCTCCCCGCTGGCCCAACGTAGGCTGGCGGGTTGAGAACCTTCCGGGCAGGGGAACCCCCACCCAGACTGGGGGTTTGGCAGCCTGCTGACACCAAATTGGGTGGGCTGTTTCCCAGGTGCGACGTTACAAGCACCCCCCCCCCCCCGCAGGGCTGCCGAGAGCCACCATGGGCCCCCAACAAAGATTCCGCAGGGCCTGCAAGACCATCCTCTTTGGTGAAGCCTTCACCGACTAAAAACTGAGAGGCTGCTTAAATGATTTTGTCATCTGTCGGAATAACACCAAGATGTTAATTTTATTGTTTTACTGTTTTTAGAATTCTAATTAATTGTTACCTACTGTTTAAATTATTGTATAATCTGTTATATTGATCGATGCTGTTAGCCGCCCTGAGCCTGCCTCGGCGGGGAGGGCGGGATATAAATAAAATGTATTATTATTATTATTATTATTCCACCTGACCCCTATGATCCTGATCCAAATACCATAACAAAGCAAATCACTTGGCTTGCTTTTTACCATGAGTTTATAGTATAACAGCGCATCTTTGGGTCTCTACTGGAGGGAAAGTCCCGTTTGTTATCAATCTCATTTTTAATGATATTACAAAGGGCTATTAGATCTTTCAACAACACTATAATAATAATAATAGTAACAAGCCAGTGTCTGAACTGGGAGTTCTAAATTCTGTTCCACATGTATAACCACTAAAACAGATTAATGACCCATTACCATGCATGTAACGGGTGGAGGGGAAGGAAGCGTGTTTTTACTACTTTGGTAAATCCCAGGGAAATATTAACTCCCCTCTTTCTGCTCATAATATTGAGAAATGTTTGCTGCTATACTACTATTAAGTACATTTTGTTGCTGCCTGGACCTGGATAGCCCAGGCAAGCCCGATCTTGTCAGATCTTGGAAGCTATTATCAGATCTTGGAAGCCCTGGCTATTATTTGTATGGGAGACCTCCAAGGAATACCAGAGTTGGGAGGCAGAGGCAGCTATGAAGCCGCTTGAGGGGAGAGGAGAGGGGACATGACTGCTCTCTTTAGGTATTTGAAGGGCTGTCACTTAAAGGAGAGCAGGGAGCTATTCTTGTTGGTAGCAGAGGAGAGGTTTTGCAGTAATGGGTCCAAATTAATGAAGAAAAAGAAGAAGAGACTGGATTTATACCTTTCGTTTGGGATCTCAGAGCGGTTTACAATCTCTTTTCGCTTCCTCTTCCCAAAACAGGAGCCCTGTGCGGCAGGTGGGGCTGAGAGAGCTCTCAGAGAACTCCTCTTGAGAGAACGGCTCTGAGAGAACTGTGGCTGGCCCAAGATCACACCAGCAGCTGCATGTGAAAGAGTGGGGAATCAAATCCAGTTCTCCCAGATTAGAGTCTGCACCAAGCTGGCTCTCCAGGGTGGGAAGGCACCGGCAGGATATTAGGAAAAACTTTTTTTAATAGAATTGTTCAGCAGTGGAATCAGCTGCTTAGGAAAGCAGTGAGCTCTCCCTCACTGGCAGTTTTTAAGCAGCAGCTGGACAAACACTTGTCAAGGATGCTCTAGAGCAGGGGGCTGTATTAGATGGCCTAGGATTCTAGATGGCCTAAGATTCTATGATGATTCTCTGAACGTCCTCCAAGCCAGAAGTTGCCATGACTTCCAGGCACGGGGGCAAACACACACACACACAAATGCAAAAGTATATTCTACTGCCAAGAAGGATAGGGATGAGCAGGACTTTTTTTGTAGAGCTCATTTGCATATTAGGCCACACCCCTTGACCCCAAGCCAGATGGAACTGTGTTCCTGAGTGTTCCTGCTTAAAAAAAAAAGCCCTGGGGGTGAGAAAGACTTGAGCTATACTTGAAAATAAAGGGGGGGGGGGGGGAGGAGGGATTGAAAAATTAGGTGGAGAGACAGAAAAACGAAAGATAAATGTATGGAAAAGAAGGAGATAAATTAAGGAAAAGATGGGAAAATTGTACCTTGCTGTAGCCCCCTGACTACCACTTTTGCAAGATCTGGCTGAGCCAGGTGCAAGGAAAGGAAGAGAGAAAGGCTAGACCAGGGGTGTCAAACTCATTTGTCATGAGGGCTGGATCTGACGCATTTGTGCTTGCTGGGTTGAGCCATGTTGGGCCAGGCCATGTGTGTACTTATGTAAGATTAGGGAGCAGAGGTATAAACTTTATAAAGGGCACAGACAAACACAAAGATTTTTTATTATTATTATTAAAATAAAACATGCTTAAAACATTAGCACTCATTGGTCTTTATATCTCTCCCATGGGATCCAGAGAACCGGGCAAAGGAAGCTCTGGCTTTCCTTCCTTTCCCAGGAAACCAGGAGGGGAAGGAGCCTCAGCCAATGGAGAAAACAGAGACTTTGATCTGTAGTTCCTGTGTGATTGAGCAAGACTTGCAAAGCGAGCTGTGATACAGAAGGAAGCAAGAGAGAGGGAGAAGGAAGCAGATGACAGCCAGTTCCTTGGAGGTCTTATAGGAGCCCTCCAAGGGCCTGATCGGGGAGGGACGGTGGCTCAGTGGTAGAGCATCTGCCTGGGAAGCAGAAGGTCCCAGGTTCAATCCCCGGCATCTCCAAAAAAGGGTCCAGGCAAATAGGTGTGAAAAACCTCAGCTTGAGACCCTGGAGAGCCGCTGCCAGTCTGAGAAGACAATACTGACTTTGATGGACCAAAGGTCTGATTCAGTATAAGGCAGCTTCATATGTTCATATTTGGCCCCTAGGTCGCATGTTTGACACCCCCGGGCTAGACTATTGGAGAAAATGACTTGCAGGCTGCCAATTATTGTACCATCTAGCGTACTTTCTTGCATTGCTCCTGTGCTGGCTCAGTGGGCTTAGCATGATCTGTTAAGCAAGTTTGCATCAGTCTGGGCGAGAGACAATTCTAGCTAATCCCAGAGTGCCTTTTGCTGTGCTCGGACTTCCCTGTGCTTCTACTGGTTGCAGCTGAAACTGTGTTAAAATAATTGGAAAGCTGTTTGGCTGGATGCAGCAGGAGGCTGGCTTCAAAGGCCCTCCAGATGACCCCCCCCCCCACAAATTCTGTCTCCCTACCCCCCCCCCTCTTGTCTAGGGTCATGCTCTTTCCCACAACCTGGTCCCTTTCCTTCCTTCTTAATGTCCAGAGTTTGTCTCTTCCATTTGTTTCAGCAAAGTTCTCCAAGAAGAAGAGGAGGCTTCAGATAGCCTTTCAGACAGGTGGGACATTATTATGGAATATTATTTCCCCCCACCCACCCATCTTCGCCCATCAACTCTGGAGCCCTCCTGTACGTAACTAAAACAGACTAGGAACTGGCTGGATTGCACTCTCCCCAGTTTAGCCTGGCTGTAGAAGCGTTAAGTTATCATACCCTTCAGTTTGGAAATAAAACAGCTAGATTATTTTGCCAGCAGTACCTGAATTTGCTGTTTTGTAGCATACTGAGGAGGAGGAAAAAAGGTTAGTTAATCTTACACACAGCTTGTTAATAGTATCAAAGAAAGAAAAAAAAAGACATTATAGAACAGCTATTTATAAATCTGATTATTCTTTTTTTGGTTGCTAAAACCAAAGAGTGATAAACCTTGTATGTGGTAATCTGCTGGAGGGGGGGGAGGAAATTAAAGTATCCTTGAAAGTTTATTCTGTGCTTCATTTTTGTAGCGTGGGGGGAGGGGCTCAAAAGAGGACATTCTTAACCTTTAAAGTCCTGAATGGTCTAGGATCACAAGCTCACAGAAGCGACTTCCCCTGTGACCTTCATCACACACTATGACCATCCTGTGGTAATTTTCAACCATAAATGAAATCAAACACTACAAATAGAATCATAGCGTTGGAAGGGACTTCCAGGGTCATCTAGTCCAACCCCCTGCACAGTGCAGAAATACGCAGAGACTTCTCCACAGTGGCCTCTTTTTAGGGAAGTTCCTCACAAAGGAATCTGGTCCCAATTGACCGTGGTGTTCAGAAAACCGTCTAAATCCTCTTTTCTGCTGGGTAGTTGGAACTTGGAGCATGCAGATCCAGCAATCCTTGAGAAATGGGCCACTGCTTTAGATTTGGTTTCAGTTTAGGGATTTTTTTTTGTAAGGGCTGGAAGGTTGCCAGTTTCAGAATGGAGCTGTGACAGACAGTAAATGGTTGATGCTGTAATTTGGTCAGAGAACCTTGAGTGACAGGGGATTCAAATGGAATTCTTCAGCTGAGAGAGTCAGTTAGGAGTGGCAGTTGAGAGTTGTCAGTTGAAAGCTGAGAGTTGACTGGGAAGAAAGACTAAGAGACTGGGAAAGGATCAAGAAGGATCCTGAGGTAGGGAAGTGGGAAGCTTAGCCCATCCCTAACAAGTCTGAGGGAAATAGCTCCTAGAAGATAGGAGTGATCTCTAGCCAATGGATAAGGAAGGGTAGTGGAATTTGTTTGAATGTTCCTGCCTTCACCAACTTAAGTGTCTGTGAGATAAAGAAGCTTATGCTTCTATATTTAAGTAGACTGCCAAGAAATTTCTCTCCTCATGTTTTAAAGACCTGCTGGAATAACAGGAACAGTTACTTGTTTGTGACAAATTATCTGGCTTTATTTGTATACAAAGTTACCTCATTCCTGTTGTCCATTCGCCTCCTAAGTCCTACACCTGATTCCAACCTGACCACTTCCCCTTAAAGTTAAATAATTTGTTATTTTTAAACTACCATAAGCTTCTCCTGTGTCATTTCCAAAACAGAAGGAGGATTTTAGTCTCTCCCTTCAGTTCCCTAGGCTGAGTCAGCCTCTATCTAAATAATTCAAGCGTCTGGGTGGGACAGCCAGAGAGAAAAACAAAGGAGAAAAGGAAAAAGGGGTTGATCAGCCACAAAGAAAAGAAAGGCAAACCCTCTGAGGGAGGGTGAAATCATTATAGGAGCATCTCTCTCTCTCTCTCTCTCTCTCTCTCTCTCTCTCGGCTTGACTTCGCAAACGAAGATTTAAGAAGGGTGCAGTAGTCCACGTCTGCTGCAGGCTCGCTGGTGGCTGACAAGACCAATGCGGGACAGGCAGATCCGCCCACAGTGACTGCAGGGAAAAGTCTGATTTGGGGTTGGTGCTGTAGCAGTGCGATTCTTCCTCAATCGAGCATATAGGATTATAAAAAAAGGAATGAAAATATATTAAATATTATAATATATTAAAAGTGCCAGAGGAGGATTACAATTGAATATCAAGAAGTCAAAAGTAATGACTACTGAGGAATTATACAGTTTTTAAGGTTAATAATGAAGAAACTGAAATTGTTAAATACTTTCTATTCTTTGGCTCCAATATCAACCAAAAGGGAGATTGCAGCCAAGAAGCCAGAAGGAGACTGTAGACTGGGAAGGGCAGCCATGAGTAAAGATCCTTAGGTGTAGAGAAGTATTGCTGAGGACCAAGATCAAGATAATTATGATGGTATTTTCCCATGACTACATACAGACGTGAAAGTTGGAAAATGAAGAAAGATGACAGGAAGAAAGTTCATTCATTTGAAATGTGGTGATGGAGGAGAGTTTCCCAGCTATTGTAGACCGCCAGAGGAAAAAAACACTGATAAATGAGATCTAGAACCATATCAAGCCTGAACTCTTCCCATAAGCTAGAATGGCTATACTGATGCCATGGTACTGTGGTCACACCATAAGAAGTCACTGAAAAAGATAAGAATGCTAGGAAATGTTGAAGGCGGCAGGAAAAGAGGAAGATCCCCGCAAGATGGATGGACTTCATCAAGGAAGCCACGATCCTCCGTTTGCAAGACTTGAGCAAGGCTTTGAACAATACGAGAGGAGATCATTAATTCATAGAGTTGTCAGAAATCAGAAGGGATTTGATGCGATGGGATGTAACACATTAACATACTATTAATTAATATACCCATTACTGCACTATGTATTACTAATGTTTTATAATAAGTTGCTCATTAAGAAGGTTCATAAATAGCCAAATGGTAGGACAAAGATATTAAGTAAATTTTAATTTAATTTACTTCGTTTATACTATACCTTTCTACCAAATGGGAACCAAAAGTGGCTTGCACTGCTCTTGTCTCCTCCATTTTACCCTCACAACACTAACCCTGTGAGGTAGGTAAGGCTGAGAGAATGAGTCAAATGCGAGATTCGCTGCCAGGTTATGTCATGATGGTCATAGGAATAAACAGTTTAAAAGGGGATAGGAGGATTAGATAGAGAAGTCAAGACCTTCATAAGAACATAAGAAGAGCCCTGCTGGATCAGCTCAGTGGTCCATCTAGTCCAGCCTCCTGTCTCACACAGTGGCCAGCCAGTTCCTCTGTGGTTGGCCCCCCAGAGGAACTGGCTGGCCACTGTGTGAGACAGGAGGCTGGACTAGATGGACTACTGGTCTGATCCAGCAGGGCTCTTCTGATGTTCTTCTTAGGGGAAGGCCTCAGCCTCTCTACCCTGTGGTTGCCCCCCCAGAGGAACTGGCTGGCCACTGTGTGAGACAGGAGGCTGGATTAGATGGACCACTGAGCTGATCCAGCAGGGCTCTTCTTACGTTCTTATGAAGGCCTCGGCCTCTCTGCCCTGTGGTTGACCCTCTAGAGGATAGGGTTGCCAATCCCCAGGTGGAGGCAGGGGATCCCCCGGTTTGGAGGCCCTCCCCCTGCTTCAGGGTCGTCAGAAAGCGGGGGGAGGGAAATGTCTGCTGGGAACTAGGAACTGGTTGGTGACTGTGTGAGACAGGAGTAGGGTTGCCAAGTCCAATTTAACAAATATCTGGGGACTCTGGGGGTGGAGCCAGGAGACTTTGGGGGCGGAGCCAGGAGACATTAGGGGTGGAGTCAAGATCAAGGCTGTGACAAGCATCATTGAACTCTAAAGGGAGTTCTGGCCATCACATTTCAAGGGACGGCACACCTTTTCAATGCCTTCCTTCCATAGGAAATAATGAAGGATAGGGGCACCTTCTTTTGGGGCTCATAGAATTGAACCCCCTGGTCCAATCTTTTTGAAACTTGGGGGATATTTTGGGGAGAGGCACTAGATGCTGTATTGAAAATCTGGTGCCTCTACCTCAAAAAACAGCCCCTCCAAAGCCTCAGATACCCACGGATCAATTCTCCATTATTTTCTATGGGAATAAATCTCCATAGGGAATAATAGAGTTCCCAGCAAACATTTCCCTCCCCTCCTCCCACTTTCTGAGGACCCTGAAGCGGGGGGAGGGCCTCCAAACCGGGAGATCCCCTGCCCCCACCTGGGGATTGGCAACCCTAGACAGGAGGCTGGACTAGGTGGACCACTGGCCCGATCCAGGACCAGCAGGGCTCTTCTGACTGTATCAGGGGAAGTCGTCACCCGCTGTGCCCTGTTGTTGCCCCTCCAGAGGAAATGGTCGGCCACTGTGTAAGACAGGATGCTGGACTAGATGGGCCACTGGTCCGATCCTATGTTCTTATGTCCTTTTTTTTGGGGAGGGGGGACTCAAATGGCTAAAAGAAAAGGTTTTTTTTAAAAAGGTTTCAGAAGTTGTGAAGAATTCTTATTTCATCATTTTAATATATCTGTATAGGAAACAGCTTCACAATGCCAAGCTATTTTATTTCTTTAAAATATTTATGTTTCAGCTTTCCATATAAATATCTTTGAGGCAGTTAGTCATGTGGAAAAAACGTGCGACTGCCATGCCAGTGACAGATATCCATCATACTTTTATTTCTTAGTTGTTCCAAGGAGGCTCAGGGTGCAGCATATGTAGTTTCCGCCTTTCTTTTGTAGCGACAGCAGTATTGTGAAGTGGATTAGACTTGAGAAAGTGGAACAGGCCTCAAAGGTTACCCAAGATGCTTCATGGCAGTGTGAAGATCTGAATCCGGGTCTCCGAGTTCTTTGTCTGACACAATAGAACAGGCATACATACAATTTTTTGAAATCTGACATCTAACTTGTTTCTTGCACATAATAACTTGCCTATAATGGGGGTATCTAACATGTTGCCTGCCAAGTGTTTTTAAGGAAATGGGCGGGGCCAGGTAGGCTTTTGCCCAGAAAGGCTTCTGATTGGTTACTGGAAATTTGATCGCCTATGCAGTGTGTTACTGAAGTTAAGCTGTGATGGTCCTTTTGTCACCGGTTCTGCCTCCTGCAGCAGCCATCTTGTTGTTGTGCCCATCATGTTCTATCAAAATTTCAAATGTGTTCCCAAGTTCAAAAAGGTGGGGACCCTGATCTATAATGAGGGATAGGCATGAATTTGTCACGAATTTGGACTGGTTCACAAAGTGAGGTCTGCAAACTGAAGAACTGCCACAAATGTCCCTGAATTTTGATGCAGTTTGTGGTGGTTCATAAAGAGCAGAAAGCAGGGGTTTACCCTTGCTTTCTGCTCTTCATGAGAAACAGCTGGGTGGGGAGCTGGGCTCAAAGCCATTTAAATCACTGCTTCCCCCCCCCTCCCTGTGGCTTTTTGTGGGAAGCGGAAAGCAGGGTTTAAATGGCAACTCCCTGCTTTCTGCTCCCTGTGAAAAGCTGCAGGGAGCAGAAAGCAGGGGTTTAAATTTTACAGTGCTCAAGGATTGCTATGAACTGATCTGCTTTGCAAACTACAGTATCAGTTCATGGTTCAGTGTGTGTTTCAGCCACAAACCAGAAACCAAACGGCAAAAATGTGCTTTGTGCCCATCCCTATGTAAAATGATGTGGTGACTAAAATTTACAGCTGGTGGAACACAACATTGATTTTAATCAGGCAACTACAGCAAAAGACAAAAAAGAGCCCAGCGATAGTATGCTAATTCTAGGAACAAAGAGTTGATTTAATAGGCATAGGGAGTCAAAGTGTTACAGGGGTTAGAATGTCAGACTAGGATCTGGGAGAGCCGGGTTCGAATGCTGACGCAGAAGTGACACAATTCCTGGGTGACACACTCTCAACCTAGCCTGCCTTCCAGGTTTTGTTGTGAAGCTAAAATAGAGAAGAGAAGAATGATGTAAGCCCCTTGGGAGTAATATAGGGTATAATTGAAGTAAATACATGAATAACGGATTGAGAAATTTGGAACCACGGGAATTTTAACAAAAGGAGAAGATGAGTTGGCTTTTATACCCCACTTTTCTTTACCCTAAGGAGTCTCAAAGTGGCTTACAATTGCCTTCCCTTCCTCTCCTCACAGCAGTCGCCTTGTGATGTAGGTGCAGCTGAGAGAATCCTGAGAGAGAACTGTGACTGGCTCAAGGTCATCTAACAGGCTTCATGGGAAGGGGGAGTGGGGAATCAAACCTGGTTCTCCAGATGAGAGCCCGCTGCTCATAACCACAACTGCATGCTGGCTCTCAGGTGTCTCCAGGTACTTCTCCAAGGGTACAATTCTATCAGGAACTCCTTTGCATATTAGGCCACACACCCCTGATGTAGCCAAGCCTCCAAGAGCTTACAGAGCTCTTTTTTGTAAGCTCTTGGAGAATTGGCTACATCAGTGGTGTGTGGCCTAATATGCAAAGGAGCTCCTGATAGAATTCCACCTTTGCTTCTTACATCAAATATGAGTAAATAGGAGGCTGCATCTTGATACATCATTAATAACCCTTGGAGTGTTATAGGAAAAGGGCAAAAGAGCAGAAAGCAGGGCTTTTTTTGTAGCAGGAACTCCTTTGCATATTAGGCCACACCCTCCTGATGTAGCCAATCCTCCAAGACCTTACAGGGCTCTTCTTATAGGGTGAACTATAAGCTCTTGGAGGATTGGCTACATCAGAGGTGTGTGGCCTGCTATACAAAGGAGTTCCTGCTACAAAAAGAGCTCTGGCAGAAAGTATGCCATACTCCCTCTTCTAGGAGATGGAAAGGCCAGATATCATTTATTTACTTTATTTATAGCCCACCTTTCACCTCAACAGAGATCCAAAACACCTTGGGCGAGACGCCTCTGAAACTGACCCTGAACAATTCCTTCAAACAGCAACACAAGAGGTGGCTGCGGCTACAAGCATAGCCAGCCTCAAGAGGGGATTGGATAAAAATATGGAGCAGAGGTCCATCAGTGGCTATTAGCCACTGTGTGTGTGTGTTTTGGCCACTGTGTGAAACAGAGTGTTGGACTGGATGGGTCATTGGCCTGATCCAACATGGCTTCTCTTATGTCCTTATGTGATAGGGTTGCCAAGTCCAATTCAAGAAATATCTGGGGACTTTGGGGGTGGAGCCAGGAGACTTTGGGGGTGGAGCCAGGAGACATTAGGGGTGGAGCCAAGATCAAGGCTGTGACGACCCTGAAGGGGGGGAGGGCCTCCAAACCAGGGGATCCCCTGCCCCCACCTGGGGATTGGCAACCCTACCGGCCAGCAGGGAAGGCGAGGAGGCAGCCAGGCCAATCTTTCCCAATATCCTCGCCTCAAACAGCGGCCCCCAACACATTCGATTCCCTCCCTCGCAAGGGGCGTTGCCAAGCAACCCCCTGAGGAGGGCAGGTGAAGAGGGGAGGAGTTGAGGCGTACCAGGGCGGACAGGAGGGGTCGCTGCTGCTCTCTCGGGTTTACCCTGGCTCTGAGGGCTGGTGACTGGGCAGCTTGGCTCTGGGGGTGGTGGGTGGCGGCGGCGCGACGTCTCCCCTTCTTCTTCCGGGTGGGGCCTCCCCGCGAGCTCAAGCCTCGGTTTAGCGAAGGCGGTGGCGATTCCACTACTGCTGCGCGCGCACACCACGACGACAGCAGCCTCCTCCTTTTTCTTCCCCCTCCTTTTGCCTTTCTCAACACCGCCCCTCCCCTTCCTTCTGCCTCCTCCTCCTCCCGCCACGGCTCAGTTCAGCGCCGCCGCCTCCTTCTCCGGCGGAGAAGCGAAGCGCGTCCCCCTTGCTCCTCAGGGTCCTAGAAGGACCCAGATTCGGGGCTCGCCACGCTTCTCCATAGCTGCTCCTCAGGCTGAGCCCATCTCGGAGGAGCAGCTACGGAGAAGAGGCGGCAGCTGCGCAGCGGCGTCGCCCGCTCCTTGGCCCCGTTTCCCACCCTTCCCCCGCTTCCATTTTTTTTGGGGGGGGGCGGGGGAAGAGGCTGGAAAAACTGGGGTTCCCCGCCAGAGCGGGAGGGTTGGGACCCCTATTATGTGACACTGAGTGTCGGACTGGATGGGCCATTGGCCTGATCCAACATGGCTTCTCTTATGTTCTTATGTGATAGAGTGTTGGACTGGATGGGCCATTGGCCTGATCCAACATGGCTTCTCTTATGTTCTTATGTGACACAGAGTGTTGGACTGGATGGGTCATTGGCCTGATCCAACGTGGCTTCTCTTATGTTCTTATGTGACACAGAGTGTTGGACTGGATGGGCCATTGGCCTGATCCAACGTGGCTTCTCTTATGTTCTTATGTGACACAGAGTGTTGGACTGGATGGGTCATTGGCCTGATCCAACGTGGCTTCTCTTATGTTATGTTCTAACATCTGCTGTCCGTCCCTGTGCCGTATTCGCCCCATCCTCCAGGCTCTGCAGAACAGCTCGAAAAGCTACTACTTTGAAAGTGGTAGCAAATCTTTGAGCCGACCGCCAGTAGCCTTCTTGCCATCCAGAAGCAGCAGGGTGGACGCGAGGTGACTTGACTGTGTGAAAGCGCCAAGCCGCCCCAAGCCACTTCCGCCTTTTTTTTGGGGGGGGGGGGAAGAAACCAGCCAGAGTGCTTGAGCGTATAAGTGCTAGGCCCATGGGGGGGGGGGGGGTAGAAACCAGCCAGAGTGCTTGAGCGTATAAGTGCTAGGCCCATGGGGGGGGGGGGGGAGGAGTCTGGCTTCTGAGGCTCTTCTGCGTGTGGAGGTGCCTAGCCGCCTGGCAGACAGGATGCAGGCGCTTTACTGGGGAGCGGGTGGAGGCTTCAGGATGGCTCTTTTTGAGCCGGCCCACTTTGGAATGCCTCCCATCCACCGCAAACTGCCCATCACCCCTCCTGTGTTTTGTTCTTACAACTAGGCTGTTAGAAGACAGTAGGGAGCCAAGCCCACGAGCAGGGCGGGGGTTCTCCTGCCCGGGAGGTTCCGAACCTGCCAGTCTACATTGGCCTGGCAGGGGGAACCTCCCCCGATGTCACCTGCAATGACGTCATCGCACCGGCGATGTCGCAAGCTGGCCACTCGGTGGTTCTGGGAAAACTCTATGGTTTCCCCGGACTCTATAGAGAAAACTCTATAGTACAATAGGTATCATAGAGTTTTCACCTCCCAAAATTCTAGATCATCTGGGAAAACCATAGTGTTTTCCCAGAAACACCTAGAGTGGCCAGCTTGCGACATCGCCGGCGCGATGATGTCACTTGTGGGTGACATCATTGCGCCGCATGCTCTTCTTGCACGTAAGAACAGTTCCAGCTAACTTCCGTGGCATTAACCAAAGAATCACTCTAGGATTCTGCCAGACCTCTATGGTTAAAGACACACACACACACACATCACTGATATGCTGACAACACTTCCAGGTTTGGTCCAGAAGTTATGTCACAGTGACACTTATTTTGCATGCTCCCCCCCTACAAATCCCACTAGTTGCTGGCACTTAGCTGGCAACCCTAGCTGCGTCTCTGTGTCAAGTAACCAGGCCTCAGCTTCAGTGGGAGCTCAAAGGAGCACAGCTCCTGCACCTTTCTGAAAGTTCCACCTCCTCCTTCTGAGAATTCCACCTCCTTGTCCATTGAATAGTATGTGCAGCTGCATAACAATCCCTGGATGAGCTCCACCACCTGTTTTTCTACAAAACGATCCCTGCAAGTAACTGAATGATGCAAGCTGAATGTAAGGAGGTGAGGCAAGAGCAGGAGAGCATACAGAGATACAACATAAGAACATAAGAGAAGCCATGTTGGATCAGGCCAATGGCCCATCCAGTCCAACACTCTGTGTCACACAGTGGCCAAATACACACACACACGCACACACACACACTGTGGCTAATAGCCACTGATGAACCTCTGCTCCATATTTTTATCTAACCCCCTCTTGAAGCTGTCTATGCTTGTGGCCGCCACCACCTCCTGTGGCAGTGAATTCCACATGTTAATCACCCTTTGGGTGAAGAAGTACTTCCTTTTATCCGTTTTAACCTGACTGCTCAGCAATTTCATCGAATGCCCACGAGTTCTTGTATTGTGAGAAAGGGAGAAAAGTACCTCTTTCTCTACTTTCTCCATCCCATGCATTATCTTGTAAACCTCTATCATGTCACCCCGCAGTTGATGTTTCTCCAAGCTAAAGAGCCCCAAACGTTTTAACCTTTCTTCATAGGGAAAGTGTTCCAAACCTTTAATCATTCTAGTTGCCCTTTTCTGGACTTTTTCCAATGCTATATTATGCTTTTTGAGGTGCGGTGACCAGAATCGCACACAGTATTCCACCGAGCAGCATCGTCTGTGGGTGGGTGCACAGCAGGTGTCTCTAATTATTTGATGGGTTTATTTCTCATGACACTCTGGGAGTGAGCCCCAGGGTACAGTTAGAACCATAGAATCACAGAGCTGGAAAGGGCCCCAGAGGCCATCTAGTCCAACCCTCTGCTCAATGCAGGGTCAGCCTGAAGCATCCTTGACAAGGGTTTGTCCAGTTGCTGCTTCAAGACTGCCAGTGAGGGGGAGCTCACCACCTTGCTCGATAGCTGACCCTAGTGGGGATTCGAACCTGGATTTCCCAGATCCTAGCTCAGGAAAGCTACAGGAAAAAAAGGCGCTTATTGCGACAAAATATTCATTCCAAAGATGAGTACAGAAGCAGACAAGGACATAAAGTTGTTGTTCTGGGAATGTATTTAGTGGCGTCAGATTGATGAGAATTTTTTTTTTTTAAAATGAAGGCCTGTTCTTATTCTCAAACCCAGCGCAGACGGACATTTAATGGAAGCTGTTTATTTGATGGCAGGAATCAAATTGGTGAGCGCAATTGTCTTGCAAGAATTTGGTCGGGAGTGTCATTGAATTCTGCCCATAAAGGCTCATCTTCATATTTTCAAATGGATTTTACAAGGGGATTTAATAACCCTTTAACAAGTTATATTAGCTCGATACAACCGCTCAGAACGGGGAGAAAATCTAAATTTTCCATGTAATTTTCCAATCAGAATATTTACAGAGCAGAAAAAAACAATTTAGGGTCTACAAATTGCGTCAACGGAGAGACAGGGAGAGGTTTCCAGAATGTTACAAAGGCGTAGGCCTGTCTGTTGTCTGCTTAAGACACTTTTAAAGAACAAAAAATCTCTCTGATGCTAAAACTAGGTCTTCTGGGGAATTCAAAACCAGTCCCAAAACCATAAGCCCAGGCCAGCCCTAGATTGTCTGGTATCCTAGGCAAGGCTAAATTCTGCCCCGCCCCCTGCACCAAGCCATAGGGTTGCCAATTCCAATTCAAGAAATATGTGGGGACTTTGGGGGCGGAGCCAGGAGACATTGGGGGTGGAGCCAGGAGCAAGGTCGTGACAAGCATAATTGGACTCCAAAGGGAGTTCCGGCCATCACATTTAAAGGGACCGCACACCTTTTCAAGTGCCTTCCCTCCATTGGAAATAATGAAGGACAGGGGCAGCTTTTTGGGGGTTCATAGAATTGGACCTGCTGGTCCGATCCTTTTGAAACTTGGAGGGTGTTTTGAGGAGAGGCACCGGATGCTATGCTGCAAATGTGGTGTCTCTAGCTCAAAAAACAGGGGCCCCCAGAGCCCCGGATACCCACAGATGAATTCTCCATTATACCGTATGGGAATTGGTCTCCATAGAGAATAATGGCGTGCCCAGCAGACATTTCCCTCTCCCCTCCCCCCCTCCCCGCTTTCTGACGATCCTGAAGCGGGGAGAGGGCCTCCAAACCGGGGGATCCCCTGCCCCCACCTGGGGATTGGCAACCCTACCAAGCCACATGGGGGACACCCGATTTGGCACCCCCGGAAGGTCAGGGCCCTAGGCAATTGCCTAGTTTGCTTAGTGGCAGGGCCGGCCCTGCATGAGCCTCACACCATCCTTTTGGTGTAGTGGTTTGGTGGAGTGTAGCCAGTTTGACGTTGCTGGAAAATGTCACACATCACACATAATTCTGTTTTCACACAACAGGCTTTCAGGGGTTGGATGAATTGTCAACGGTGAGCAGCAATCTCTACACCGTGTGCATTGCTGCCTGGCCAACTGCCGGCATTAAGCCTCAGAGGAAACTGTTACCTGGCTTTTCAGCTGTCCTGTTGAAAACTTGCTTCTTTATTCCTAAAGTCATACGGTGATTAATAGTGAGTGGCAATGTGATGCTGGATATGGCATCACATCAATTCCAGTAAAAATTGATTTGTAAGGTATATAAATTTGACAAAGGGGAAGGCACTATATAGTAATAAATTATTAAACAAACTAATCAGGAAATAAGTAGAAAAACTGGAAGTCATGTAGGTAGCTCTAAGAATCGCCAGAAACTCTATGGTGAAACCATAGATTCTGGTGATTCCTAAAGCTATCTAAATCACTTGGTTTTTTTTAACCAGAAAATTCATGGTACTAGGTTCCATTTCCATTTCCTTTATTGGCTTCTATGACCAAAGGTCTTAAGCTCAACCAGAATGCTCAATTATCAAATTAAACTAAATTATCAAACATACATAGATATACATTACTCACAAAATTCACAGAATTACAGTCTAAATATTCAAATCTAAAAAGTAAATAATTTTTTTTAAAAACCATGGTACATTCATAGAGTTTCTGGCAATTCCTAAAGCTACCTTATGTCACTTCCTTATTCATAAAGGAAGTAATGCAATGCTACAGCCAGCGTAGCAAATTTAAACAACTTTTCTCTCATTGTCCAGCAGAGGGAAGGGAATCCTTTGCCCTCACTGGAGGCCTTGGTTGCCCTGAGCTCTTTGAAAGAAGAATGTGGTTGAAATGCAGGGGTGGAATTCTAGCAGGAGCTCCTTTGCATATTAGGCCACACATACTGATGTAGCCAATCCTTCAAGAGCTTACAAGGCTCTTTTTTGTAAGCTTTTGGAAGACTGGCTACATCAGGGGTGTGTGGTCTAATATGCAAAGGAGCTCCTGCTAGAATTCCACCCCTGTTGAAATGTAATAAACATGAGCTGACATACCAAAATGAAATTGCCACCCCCAACAACGCATTGTCTTTACTGCTTGCTTAACATCACAGTGAAGAAGAAAAAGAAAAGGCTTTTTAATATTCCACTTTTCTCCATCGTAAGGAATCTCAAAGCAGCCCACGATTGCCTTCCCTTGCTCTCCTTACAACAGACACCCTGTGAGGCAGGTGGGGCTGACTGAGAGAACGGTGATTGACCCAGCAGGCTTCATGTGGAGGAAGAGTGGGGAATCAAATCCGGCACTCCAGATTAGAGTCCGCAGCTCTTAACCACTATACTAAACTAGCTCTCTACACCACTACACCAAGCTTCAGGGAAAAACTTCCTCCAATCCTTCCCCAGTCTTAGCAAAGCCAACGCGTTGTGTATATAGAATCATGATATGTTCCTATATGACTGTTCCTGCCTGGCTCATTGGAGCCTGTGGACAGAGTTTGGGGACTCTGGAACAATGGGCGGTAGGATCCAGATCCCTGCTGCCCTGGCCCAATCAGAGGCCCCCCTGCTGGTTCAAATGACCCAATGGTGTTCCAGCGCGGGAACCTTGAACTATATATAGTTGGCCCTAGTTTCCAGTCTTCTTCTTCAGTCGTTGCCATGCTGTACTAAATAGAGTTACAACTGCATCTCCTTCATGCATTGAAACTGGCCAAGGGTGTCGAACTCACTTGCTATGAGGGCCGGATCTGACATAAATGAGATCTTGTTGGGCCGGGCCATGTTGGGTTTGGCCAGGCCAGGCCATGTGTATACCTATTTTAGACTAGGTAGCAGAGATATAAACTTTATAAACAACATAGACTAACACAATTAAATATATTTTTTAAAAAACATAAAACATGCTCAAAACGTTAGCACTTGTTGGTCTTAAAGCTGCTTTCTTTGTATTTCTCCCATGGGATCCAGGGAACTGGACAGAGGAAGCTCTGGCTCTTTCCTTCCTTCCCCAGGGGACTGGGGGGAGCCTCAGCCAATAGAAGGAAGAGAGGCTTGGCTCAGTAGCTCTGCTGTGTGATTGAGAGAGCCTGGAAACAAGCTCTGCCTCCCCCCCCCTTCCTCCCCAAGGGAGGAGCCTGAGCCAATGGAAAAAATAGAGGTTTTGCTCTGTATCTCCTGTGCAACTGAGCAAACACTGCAAAGCAAAATGTTTTGCAGAAGGAAGCAAGATATAGGGAGAAGGAAGCAGATGACAGCCAGTTGCTTAGGGGCCTGATAGGAGCCCTACAGGGGCCTGATTCGGCCCCTAGACTGCATGTTTGACACCCCTGCACTATATTATACAACGACAAACTGCGGGGTAGTTTTGGAAGCGTATTGCCCAGTGTAGATGGCCTGTTGGGGGGGGGGGGGAATCTTGAGATGCATCTTTGCATGTGTGTTTCTGTTTGCCTACTAGAGCACGCATTTTTGTGTTACGGAAAAGGAGTCCAGCTGTGCTGTTCCCAGCAACCGGATGGAGACCACAGAGTCACTCTTCACTTGCAGTGAAAGGGAGCTATAAAGAAGCCAATGTTTTATCACCGCGGTGATTAGATTAGAGGCGAACCCGCTTGGAGAGAGGTCCGCTCGTGCCTTCTGCGATGGGGTGGCAATCTCCCGGTGAACATTCAAGTGAGGTATCGGGCAGAGGATAAATCATTTACATCCATTCCTCAATAAGTGGAGGGGAGGCAAATTAGTATGCAAAACGGTGCTGTTGGCAAGTGGAGCCCTGTCAGCCCAAACAGAGTCAAATGAGTTGACGCTTTTCCAAGAACAAATTTACATACTGGGGGGGGGCAGGGGGAGGAGGGAAAGAAACACCCAACCTGCTTGCAGGCCGCACGTCCAGGTTATCTGAAGGGGAGCAGAATATTCTTCTGAAATGTTCCCTGGAAGAATGTGATTAGGAAGAAATGGATGGGCAATTTCTACCTTTGCCAGTGGAAGAAGCTTTTCCTAGACTTTATCAGACAAAATTAGGTTGCCAAGTCTAACTTGAAAAATATCTGGGGACTTTGGGGGTGGAGCCAGGAGACTTTCACATTCCCTAAAATAAATACTGTAAGTAAAAATACAGCAGAGCAGTTCCCCAAATACTGTCCTCATTTCCTTATCCCCCAGCAGCTGGATGTCCCATGCTCCCTCTCTCTCTCTCTCTCTCACACACACACACACACACTCACACACGTGCACACACACACACACAGAATGCAGTCAAAATAAACAGTTTGCAATCCCACACTTGTGTGGTCTCACTGGGGCAGTTTACTCACGAGCTGCTGAAGTTCCTAGTTTTAAAGACTAACACATGGAAATCAAAGGTTCTACTTTATATTTCACTATGCAAACGGCTTCTGAAAAGATTGTAAAAAACCCAGAGGGTCTTGGCTGCTTTCCTCCTTCCCTTCTTACAGCCTCACACCTCACTGGGAGCAGCCATGTTACTCTGCTGGCTCACCCCACCCCCATTCAGCCTGGCTTCTACAGATTTAAAGGCACAGAAAGACCATCCAAAAAGCAAGCCTTTCCAAGCTTCTCCTAGGGTGTTTTCGCACTTACGTTTTACTGGCGCGACGACCCTCCTCACGCCGGCGGATCTGCAGTGATTTCGCACTAGAAGCGCCGGCGCAGCCCAAAGAGCCGGCTACTTCCGTCGCTAAGCCAGCGCAAACGTTTTCCAGCTTCTTGGCGGTTTCCGTTTGCGCTGGCTTAGCGACGGAAGTAGCCGGCGCAATGGGCTGCGCCGGCGCTTCTAGTGCGAAATCACTGCAGATCCGCCGGCGTGAGGAGGGTCGTCGCGCCAGTAAAAGGTAAGTGCGAAAACACCACTAGCGTTCCAAAGTGGAAAGGCACATGGTGGCTGTGGGGGCGGGGCTTCCCTCCACTGGCCAGCTGACCGGGGGCAGGAAGGAGCCTGCAAAACCGGGGGATCCCCTGCTGGGACCTGGGGATTGGCAAGCCTAGACGGAATGTGGTTATTATTGGGATATTTGGCTAATACAGCAGAGTTTAGTGTGATAAACAGGGCTTTTTTGTAACAGGAACTCCTTTGCATATTAGGCCACTCCCCACTGGTGTAGCCAATCCTTCTGGAGCTTACAGTAGGCCCTGTAAGAAGAGCCTTGTAAGCTCTTGGAGGATTGGCTACATGACGGGTGTGTGGCCTAATATGCAAAGGATTTCCTGCTACAAAAAAAGCGCTGGTGATAAATACATCTCCAAAGAAATATAAATTGGCCTAGGCCTCTCTTTACTGTCAGTAAGTCCCTCCACCCCTGCCTGTTGCTGGAGGCGGACCTAGGAATCCTACATAGAGTCCATCCTTCAAAGCAGCCATTTCCTCCAGGGGTACTTATTTCCGTGGCCTGGAGCTCAGCTGTAATTCCAGGAGATCTCCAGGTGCCACCTGGAGGTTGTGTAACCAAACAAGAGAATCGCGGCAAAACAGGCAGAGGAATAGAAAGCGATGCTCCCGTGAAACCCAGCCTCCAAAAAATTACTAATTGAATGTTAG
Source organism: Heteronotia binoei (assembly GCF_032191835.1). Classification (NCBI taxonomy): domain Eukaryota; kingdom Metazoa; phylum Chordata; class Lepidosauria; order Squamata; family Gekkonidae; genus Heteronotia; species Heteronotia binoei. The sequence goes on along the minus strand of NC_083225.1, from coordinate 186,177,593 downwards.
AATAAATACAAATATATAATATATTCAAGTTTCATCAATGTGAACAATTCAGTCTCTTAAACAGCCCAAGGAACTCAAACATCAGAACGCCAGTCCCATTGCTTTTCAGCAAATTAATGCCCAGACTTCTTCGGGAAAGTTCTGACGGAAAATAATCAATGTTCAATCAGTCCACATTCATAACAAGTGCAGTGAGCAATCCAAAGGCTACAGGTTTGCACTAGTGCCCCTGTTTTGCATATAGCTTCTTCAAGTTTCCAATAAAGAATTTTATACACTCGGTAAGAACGCCACAAACTTTCATCAATGAATAACTGGCGAGCCAATTTGGTGTAGTGGTGAAGTGTGCGGACTTTTATCTGGGAGAACCGGGTTTGATTCCCCACCCCTCCTCTTGCAGCTGCTGCTGGAATGGCCTTGGGCCAGCCATAGCTCTGGCAGAGGTTGTCCTTGAAAGGGCAGCTGCTGTGAGAGCCCTCTCAGCCCCACCCACCTCACAGGGTGCCTGTTGTGGGGGAGGAAGGTAAAGGAGATTGTGAGCTGCTCTGAGACTCTTCGGAGTGGAGGGCGGGATATACATCCAGTATCTTCTTCAATGAATAGCATCAATGAATAACACCTTGTGACTTTCAAGCATCTGACGTTTATTCTACGTGGCTCTTACGTTAAGCAAGTTCGGCCACCCCTGCTCTAGGTTTGCCCTGTAGAGCAGAAAGAATAAAAGAGAGGAGCTGTGGCTCAGTGGGAGAGCATCTGCTTGGAATGTAGACGGCCCTAGGTTCAATCCCCAGTATCTTCAGTGAAGAATCTGGTGGTGATGAGAAAGACCATCAACTTGAAATCCCGGAGAGCTGCTTCCAGTCTTAGATGATACTGACCCTTACATGCAGAGACCATGTGACTGTGGAAGAAAGGAAGTAGAAAGTATTGAACGTGTTCTTCTGTATTGTGATTATTACTCTGACATTCGTGTCAAGTATTTAGAAAGGTTGTTGATGGATTTAATAGGCCAGTCGGATAACTATAAATCCCTTTTTCTTCCTCCCTCCAAAAACACTGTAACTATTGAAATGATGGCAATTTTTTTTGTATTTGGCTTCAACAAAGTGTGATTTGCTTTAATTGTATTAAGTACTCCTTATCTCCTGTATACTTCTTAGTGCCATTAAAGGTTGTTGTTGTTGTCTAATTAATATAAGGCTGCTTCATGGCCTCTTTTGAGGCAGCCCTTCAGTTATGTCTCCCTTTAAACTTCTCTACACTCAGTGCAACCAGTGCTCCTCAACCTTTCTTTCCTGGACTTGTTTTCCAGACCACTGCCATGGAGAGCTAGTTTGGTGGTTAAGTGCATGCAGTCTTCTCTGGGAGAACCGGGTTTGATTCCCCACTCCTCCACTTGCAGCTGCTGGAATGGCCTTGGGTCAACCAGAGCTCTCTTCTCTGGGAGAACCGGGTTTGATTCCCCACTCCTCCACTTGCAGCTGCTGGAATGCCCTTGGGTTAGCCATAGCTCTCGCAGAGTTGTCCTTGAAAGGGCAGCTTTTGGGAGAGCTCTCTCAGCCTCCCCACCTCACAGGGTATCTGTTGTGGGGGAGGAAGATAAAGGAGATTGTGAGCCGCTTGGAGATTCTGAGATTCAGAGTGGAGGGCAAGATACAAATCCAATATCATCATCTTCTCTGAACACATTCTAATTGATGTATGCTTATTTGGGGATATGTGAGCGTATGGTTGCCAGCTCCAGGTTGGGAAGCTCCTGGTGATTGAGGATGGAGCCTGGAGAGGACAGGGACCTCACAGTGCCATAGAGTCCACTCTCCAAATTATCCATTTTCTCCAGAGGAAATGATCTCTGTAGTCTAGAGATGAGCTGTAATTCCAAGGGATCACCAGGTCCTGTCTGGAGGCTTTCATCTCTATCAGTGGAGAAGAAGTGGATGTGACCGGAGAACAGAACCACAACAGGAGGAAAATGTGTATATGAACAAGAAGTGGGAGAAGGAAGATTGGGATGGATGTTCATGGATACCCTGGATGCATTGACATGGAGGTTCTTCTCTATTTTGGTATCCAAACTCACCCATGAAACTGCTTTATGATGAATCAGAGCATCCGTCCATCAAAGTTAATATTGTCTACTCAGACTGGTAGTGGCTCTCCAGAAAGGCAGAGATCTTTCCCATCACCTCCTGTCTGGTCTTTTTAACTGGAGATGCTGGGGATGGAACCTGGGACCTCCTGTATGCCAAGCAGAGGCTCTTCTGCAAAACAACCGCCCCTCCCCAAACTGCAACAATTTCTTCTTTATATACTATCCACACAACATCATCCTCCAATAGTCCACTTCCCAGACATGCCCATTCCCCTGTACATTGTTTCTCACACCTGATTTTGGTAACAAGTCTAAGCATGTTAGGAAGCTGTGTGGACAGGAAGGTATGGATTTTAGAACATAAGAACATAAGAGAAGCCATGTTGGATCAGGCCAACGGCCCATCCAGTCCAACACTCTGTGTCACACAGTGGCAAAAAATTTTATATATACACACACACTGTGGCTAATAGCCACTGATGGACCTCTGCTCCATATTTTTATCTAAACCCCTCTTGAAGGTGGCTATGCTTGTGACCGCCACCACCTCCTGTGGCAGTGAATTCCACATGTTAATCACCCTTTGGGTGAAGAAGTACTTCCTTTTATCTGTTTTAACCTGTCTGCTCAGCAATTTCATCGAATGCCCACGAATTCTTGTATTGTGAGAAAGGGAGAAAAGTACTTCTTTCTCTACTTTCTCCATCCCATGCATTATCTTGTAAACCTCTATCATGTCACCCCGCAGTCGACGTTTCTCCAAGCTAAAGAGTCCCAAGCGTTTCAACCTTTCTTCATAGGGGAAGTGCTCCAGCCCTTTAATCATTCTAGTTGCCCTTTTCTGGACTTTCTCCAATGCTATAATATCCTTTTTGAGGTGCGGCGACCAGAACTGCACACAGTACTCCAAATGAGACCGCACCATCGATTTATACAGGGGCATTATGATACTGGCTGATTAGTTTTCAATTCCCTTCCTGATAATTCCCAGCATGGCGTTGGCCTTTTTTTATTGAAAACGCACACTGTCTTGACATTTTCAGTGAGTTATCTACCACGACCGCAAGATCTCTCTCTTGATTTTCAAAGGTTTGCGCATTTGGGTGCCGTTTTCCTTCCGTCAGGCCTTTGCAGCTGCCATTTTGCCCATTGGAGGGCTTTTAAAAGAATGGTAATTGCTATTGTACCTGGTGCAATAACATTATAATGATATATTGCCACAATCTCTTAGTCCCTCTAATCCCCAGTTTTTATTTTTAAGGGCTCCAGCCCTTTTCATTATGGAGATAACAAAAAGGACTCAAGGCTTTTTTGTTTTTAAAGTAAGCTAGCAGTTAGGGGAACTAGTGGATTGTGGCAATATAATTCTATTATGTATTGTGCAATAGCAATTGCCCATTTTTTGAAAAGCCCTCCAGTGGTGTGGCAGGATTAAAATGTGGGGAAATGCATGACTGTTGGGGGAAAGTGTGCACAAAGCTGAGCCACGTAAACAGGGGTAGAAGTCTAGCAGGAGCTCCTTTGCATATTAGGTCACACATCCCTGATGTAGCCAATCCTCCAAGAGCTTACGAAAAAGAGCCTTGTAAGCTCTTGGAGGATTGGCTACATCAGGGGGAGGTGGCCTAATATGCAAAGGAGCTCCTGCTAGAATTACATCCCTGCATATGAATTTCTCTGCATTTGCTGCAATGATGACTGGGGAACAGAAGCCTCGCTGTGTGGAGGAAGTAGGGTTGCCAAGTCCAATTCATGAAATATCTGGGGACTTTGGGGGTGGAGCCAGGAGACTTTGGGGGTGGAGCCAGGAGACATTAGGGGTGGAGCCAAGAACAAGGCTGTGACAAGCATAACTGAACTCCAAAGGGAGTCCTGGCCATCATATTTAAAGGGACGGCACACCTTTTCAATTCCTTCCTTCCATAGGAAATAATGAAGGATAGGGGCACCTTCTTTTGGGGCTCATAGAATTGGAACCCCTGGTCCAATCTTTTTGAAACCTGGGGGGTATTTTGGGGAGAGCCACTAGATGCTATACTGAAAATTTGTTGCCTCTATCCCAAAGAAACAGCCCCTCCAGAGCCCCAGATACCCACGGATCAATTCTCCATGATTTTCTATGGGAATAAATCTCCATAGGGAATAACAGAGTTCCCAGCAGACATTTCCCTCCCCTCCCCCCGCTTTCTGAGGACCCTGAAGCAGGGGGAGGGTCCCCAAACCGGGAGATCCCCTGCCCCCACCTTGGGATTGGCAACCCTAGGAGGAAGTCAAGGGCCCCCAAAGATCCACAGCTGCTTCTTACTCGCTACTTTCCAAAGTCTCCCTACTGACAAAGGGTTGGATTCTTCTATCTCGCTTTTCTCTACCCTGAGGAGTCTCAAAGTGGCTTACAATTGTTTTCCTTTCCTCTCCCCGCAACAACCACATTGTGAGGTAGCTGCATGGCAATCCCTGGATTAGGAAAGCAGGCAGTCATTCAGCAGGAACTTTGCCACGCCCCCAGCAGCCCTCATTAACCCCTGGAGAAGCCCGCACCACCCTTTCTCCACTTCTTCTGTGATTTTGGGTGGCGGGCGGCTTGCTGGCCTTTTGACTAGGGGGTGGCAGCCAAGGAGAGCCCCAGATGAGTGAGGCCTGCTGGATCTCTAGCCAGCCCAAGCAGGCCTCGCTCGCCTGGGGCTCTCCTTTCTTGTGTGGGGTTGCTTTTCGGCTGGTGTGGGGGAAGGCAGCATATGCTAATGAGTTATGCTAATGAGCTCCACCACCTATTTTTCTACAAAATAACCCCTGCCTAAGAGGATGGTACGATGGTAAAGGCAAAGCAAAGAGAGGGGCCGCTTAGAAACAAACGCCCTTTTTTTTTAAATGCCAATCTGACGTGAAGCAATCTATACACAGAGCCCTCGATGTTGTAGTGTAAGGTTCCATTGCAGAGCTCTCAGGAAGCCGGGCTCGCCTAGAAAATTCTTCCTGCCCTGGATGGGAGCAATAAACCAAATGATTTTACGGCAGACAGTAATTAGACAGGAGGGCTGCTAGTAAAAAGGAGGGGGGGGGAAATCCCTTCCCCAAGCACTGGCTTGCCCTAGCAACCCTCTGCCTGGCTTTTATAGTGCTCTGTGGAGCTGCCGTTTCCTGTCCCTCTTGAGCACGCCTCGCTCGTTTTTTTGCAGCAGCAGCCAATCAGAGGCCGACATGCATATCGAGTGGATATTTACTGCACCAGAGCTGCCTTCCTAACGGCAGGCCTGTGGGAAGCTCTCCGGTTTCTGTCTTGGAAACGGCAGCTGAGCAAGGCTGGTCGGGAAACAAAGGAAAGGGGGGTCTGCAATGGAAAGGAGAACCCATGGATACTTCCAGGCAGGCCTCGGATTCAGTGGGAGCTCACAGGAGCGCAGCTCCTGAACCTTTCTGAGAGTTCCACCTCCTCCTTCTGAGAGTTCCACCTCCTTGTCCATTGAATAGCAGGCGCAGCTGCATAACAATCCCTGGATGAGCTCCACCACCTGTTTTTCTACAAAATGACCCCTGCTTCCAGGCCAAACACTAGAGTTTGTGATCGTTGAGTTAAATAATCTGATTTAGGGATGCCAACTCCTGTTTGGGAAATACTAGGGTTGCTAGTTCCAATTCAAGGAATATCTGGGGACTTTGGGGGTGGAGCCAGACTTTGGGGGTGGAGCCAAGGGTTTGACAAGCATAACTGAACTCCAAAGGGAGTTCTGGCTATCGCATTTAAAAGGGTCGCAGAATGAAGGAAAGGGGCACCTTTCCAGTTGCCAGTTTGGTGTAGCCAGTTTGGTGTAGTGGTTAAGTGTGCAGACTCTTATCTGGGAGAACCAGGTTTGATTCCCCACTCCTCCACTTGCACCTGCTAGCATGGCCTTGGGTCAGCCATAGCTCTGGCAGAGGTTGTCCTTGAAAGGGCAGCTGCTGTGAGAGCCCTCTCCAGCCCCACCCACCTCACAGGGTGTCTGTTATGGGGGAGGAAGGTAAAGGAGGTTGTGAGCCGCTCTGAGACTCTTCAGAGTGGAGGGCGGGATATAAATCCAATATCTTCATCTACCTCACAGGGTGTCTGTTGTGGGGGAGGAAGGTAAAGGAGATTGTGAGCCGCTCTGAGACTCTTCGGAGTGGAGGGCGGGATATAAATCCAATATCTTCATCTACCTCACAGGGTGTCTGTTGTGGGGGAGTAAGGTAAAGGAGATTGTGAGCCTCTCTGAGACTCTTCGGAGTGGAGGGCGGGATATAAATCCAATATCTTCATCTACCTCACAGGGTGTCTGTTGTGGGGGAGTAAGGTAAAGGAGATTGTGAGCCTCTCTGAGACTCTTCGGAGTGGAGGGCGGGATATAAATCCAATATCTTCTTCTTCATCTTCTTCACCTTCTTTTGGGGCTCATAGAATTGGACCTCCTGGTCTGGTCCAATCCTTTTGAAATTTGGAGGGTGTTTTGAGGAGAGGCATCAGAGGCTATGCTCCAAATTTGATGCCTCCACCTGAAAACACCCCCCACCCCAGAGCCCCGTATATCTGTGGATCAATTCTCCATTATACCCTATGGGAATCAGCCTCCATAGGGAATAATGGAGTGCCCAGCAGACATCCCCCCCACCCGCTTTCTGATGACCCTGAAGTGGGGGGAGGGCCTCCAAACTGGGGGATCCCCTGTGCCCACCTGAGTATTGGCAGCCCTAAGAAATACCTGGAGACTTGGGAGGTGGAACCTGGAGAAGGTGGCGTTTGGGGATTGGAGGGACTCCAGCAGGGTAAAATGCCACAGAGTCCACCCTCCAAAGCAGCCATTTACTCTATTAGAACTGATCTCTGTTATCTGGAGAGCAATTGTAATTCTGGGATGTCTCCAGGCCCCACCTTGAGGTTGAGAACCCTACCAGTGATTTCTTCCCTGAAGTTTACAGAACTACATTTGGATAACCACCAACCCACCCACCCCACAGAGTTTTGGTTTTTTTTTTGCTATATCCAGGGGTGGAATTCTAGCAGGAGCTGCTTTGCATATTAGGCCCCACCCCCTGATGTAGCCAATCCTCCAAGAGCTTTCAAAAAAAGAGCCTTGTAAGCTGTTGGAGGACTGGCTACATCAGGGGTTTGTGGCCTAATATGCAAAGCAGCTCCTGCTAGAATTCCACCCCCGGCTATGTCTACAACACAATTGAGCAGGGGAGGATTGAAACAAGCTAGTCTGACCTTGTCAGGTATTGGAAGCTAAGCAAGATCAGCCTGGTTAGTATTGGGATGAACATCAAGGAAGTTCAAGGGTTGCTACAGAGAGGCAGACAATGGCAACCAGCTCTCAGCATCTCTCGCTATGACCTAGATGGCCCAGGCTAGAGTGGCAGATTCTAATCTAGATTCCCCACTCCTCCTCCACATGCAGCCAGCTGGATGACTTTGGGTCAATCACAGTTCTCTAAGAGTTCTCTCAGCCTCATCTACCTCACAGGGTGTCTGTTGTGGGGAAAGGAATGGGAGGGGATTGTAACCCACTCCAAGACTCTTTCAGGTAGTAAAGAGCAGGGTATAAAACTCTTCTTCCACCACCACTGATCTATGACCCCTCCCCTGCTAGGCAGCCTTATGGCCAAATGCAAATGAAAGAACCATTTCCTAACACTATACCCGGGACAGCAACATTTCTTCCAATATCAGAGGTTCCCAAACTGATTTGGCCTAACGCCCCCTTTTCAGAAAAAAAGTTACGCAGCGCTCCCCTGGAAATCTACCTTCAAGAAGTGGACTAAAAGGGACTTCCGGGGGAGGAAAATGCCGAGTTGAGCTGCTTCTTATAACGAGAGCAGGCTGAAACGTCTGTTCGGGGTAGTGGAAGGCAAATTAATGCCTATTGCCTACTTTTCTCAGTCAGAGATTAGTCCAAGATATGCACAGAAAACGTTGAGGAGATTTACCTTGGCTAAAAGAGAGTCCCGGGGGGGGGGCTCCTTTGAGGGGTCTCCGGAGACGAGTTGCACATTCATCATCTGTAGAAGTTCTCAGAGTCATTTATTTGACATAAGCTCGACAGAATCCTAACCTTCTTGGACATTGCTAAACATCTAAAGCTACACAAGACCGGTGTGGATCTGGATAATTGGCAGAAAAGGTACAGATTACTATCTTTCATTCCGGGACTATTTACAGTTAAACAGAATAAACTCAGAAGGTGGAAAATGGAAATATAGAAAGTTTGGAAGAAGAAGGGAGGAAGAGGTGAAATTTGGACTTTTTAAATTTAAAGGACAGTGCTAAAAAGTGTGAAGGAATTTATTGTTTGGTCTACTTGCGGTTTTGAAAAAAGAGCACCATCGTCACAGACCTGCAGCATATACAATCAACATAGGAAGTACGTCAAGTATTGTGAGATCTCCTTATCAGTGAAAACGAGATTTGGTGGCAAGTAAAGCAGGAAGTAGCAGATGAAAAGCCTACTCTAGGACTATAATACCATAGAGAAACATCGGCGGCCATTGCAAGGAGGTTAAAATTAAAATATTTTTTTAAAGTGTTCGGGACATTAAAAATTGTTGGAAATAATTGAGGTGATGATAAGAAGATAAATATTACTGGACATATTGTTTATAATGGACCTTAGAAGCCTTTAAAAGAAAAGAGAAAAAAATTTTTTTAGAGAGAAGCAAAAAGTTGCGACCGCCATTTTGAAGGATTTAAAAACTTTAAAAATTAATATCTCGGTCTGGAAAGCTCTGAGAACGGCAAAATTAGGCTTGTTGTAAAAAGCAAGCTCTAATCTTTTGAATCTGATAGTCAAATTTGAAATTGGTGAGATCAAAATTTTTGGTGTTTTTAAATGTCATAACACAAGCAAACCCGTGCAAGGGCTACCTCATTGGAGAAAATGCAGGACCAATTAGAGGCAATGGAGGCTAGAATGATGTAACGTATGAAAGAGATGATAACTGCATCTAAAAAAGAAATTATAGAAGAGATTTAAAAAGATATTGAAGATCTCAGAAATGAAACAGAAGAAACATCTAAGAAAGTGCAGGAGGTAGAAGAGAGAATGAAAGCACATGACTCCACCTTGTTGAAAATACAAGAAAAAGTGGCAATACATGACTGCAAATTGATGGAGTCTCAGATACGTCTGAGAGGAGTACCTGAGAAGGAAGATGGTGACTTGAAAGAATATATAATAAAAATAATTGCAGAATTTTAAGAGGAAGATCCTGAAGAGACTAAAAGTATGTATGATTATAACATATAATCATATAAACTCAGTCTATGCCATAAAAAAAACTTACCAAGAGATGTTGTTATAAGATATATGACAAAAGAAATGGTGGGAAAGATCATGAACAAAATTTTTGAAAAAACATTGATAGTGGGAGGCAGTAGAGTGAGAATTATGAAGGAGTTGCCAAGGCAAGTGATAAATGACAGAAGAACATATTAAAAACTGACAAAAATTACGGGACAATCAAATGAGGTATAGATGGATAATACCTGAAGGCTTGAGCTCTGAAATTCAGGAGAAAAGAACCACAATTACAAATGCACAGGAACTGCGTAGCTTTTATGAAGAACATAAAGAATTTGCACCATGATGGATTACGAATTATTGTCTTGGAATGTAAATGGACTAAATTCACCACAAAAAAAGAAGGGCAATGTTTCATTGGATTAAAAAGCAAAATTGTAATATAGTTTGTTTACAAGAAGTGCATATTAAACAAAAGGATTATAAATTATTATGGAATAAACAATTGGGACTAGAATTTTATTCATTGGCTGAACAGAAGAAAAGGGGAGTGATTTTTTATATTAAACAAGAATTGGAGCCAAAATTAGTGTTTAAAGACAAAGATGGAAGATTTGTTGCAGTAGAAATTATATTAAATGCAAAAAACCCGTTGTTATTAGGACAGTATGCACCAACCGCAGTGCCCCAGACACAGAGACCAATTTCCCACTCACCTTACGCCACTCTCAAGTTCCTCTTCTCAGTAGGGCTTCCCTCCAATTTCACACTATCTGACCCGGGGCTGCAGCTAACTTTGGCTTTTTTGTGCTACAAACAGAAACCTCTAAAACCCAGTTTCTGTTTGTGATGTGAAAAAGCGGACGCTAGCTGCAGCCCCGGGTCAGATAGTGTGAAATTGGAGAGAAGCCCTACTGAGAAGAGGAACTTGAGAGTGGTGTAAGGTGAGTGGGAAATTGGTCTCTGTGTCTGGGGCACTGCGGTTGGCTGAAATCCACAGAAACAACCAGAGGACTGTAAGAAGCTTGATGCTTTGCAGAAAACCTTGTTAGGAGCAAGCTGCAGGTTGAAACTCTTCTCTGGTTTGTGTAATTCCCTCAGTGCTTCCACTGTCCTGACTTGAACTGTATTGCTGAGAGAGAAACTGCAAGCAACCTTGAGAAGCTGCTAGCTATAGCAAGTATTGGCTAGGATAGACTAGTAAGGTTTTTTGTTTCTGTCTTTCTTGTTTGTCTGTACACCTCTTTTTTTTTATTCTGCCTTGTAAATAAACTGCATCCTTCTTATATTTTAATTGGAAGGAGTTCTGGTCCTCATTACTAGTCTAATTGGGTGAATTTGCATTAACAGACAAAAAGGAACCCTCTATTTTTGTTAATTGGAATTTTGCTCTAAATTAGAAATTCTGGACCTCTCCCAGAAACATGATGTTTTGACACCTTCCAGTCTCTTCTCTTCTCTTCTCTTCTCTTCTCTTCTCTTCTCTTCTCTTCTCTTCTCTTCTCTTCTCTTCTCTTCTCTTCTCTTCTCTTCTCTTCCTCTATGCTTCCACCGCCCCCTTATTTTTACTCACTGCCCCCCCAATTGCACCCAAGGCTGGATTGCACCCCCAATTGCACCCCCTGGATCATTCCAGTGACCCCAAGGAAGCAATATTGCCCACTTTGGGAAACACTGCCCTATACAAACAGGACGGTGTGTTGCTTTCATGCAGAATCTCATGCTGCCAGCGCACTCCCTGCTGATATTCTTGTTAGTGCAGGAGTTGAAGCCAGATGATGCTCACTGGCTTAGAAAGGAAGTGAAATTTCCAAGAATCCAAGCACTGATGAGAATTTGGTGGTTTGCCAGACATCAAGTTTCATCTTGAGTGAGTTGGGGTTTTTTTTTTTTTTAAAGTCCCCAGTCCTGCTTAAGGAACACTCAGGACTTCTTTCCATTTTGAAGGAAAAACAAGAGAGCTCGACTGGATTATCCCAACCAGTGAGCTATCAAGCTGTACCTAGCCAACTAGCCAGGAGTTGTGGCCTATCAGGTTGACAACATCCTCCATTTTGTTATTCCAAACAGGCAGCAGAACTGGCTTACTGGGCTGCTGCTGGTATAACAGGTATAAATAGTAATGCTGGCTTGGGAAATTCTTGGAGGTTTGGGGCCTTTGCCTGAGGAGAGTGGAGTCTGGGGAGTTCAAACGGCTCACCGAGGGTGTGATGTAATTCTAGAGAGCCAGTTTGATGTAGTGGTTAAGTGTGCGGACTCTTATCTGGGAGAACCGGGTTTGATTCCCCACTCCTTTACTTGCACCTGCTGGAATGGCCTTGAGTCAGCCAGAGCTCTCTTATCTGGGAGAACCGGGTTTGATTCCCCACTCCTCGACTTGCACCTGCTGGAATGGCCTTGGGTCAGCCATAGCTCTCTTATCTGGGAGAACCGGGTTTGATTCTCCACTCCTCCACTTGCAGCTGCTGGAATGGCCTTGGGTCAGCCATCGCTCTCGCAGAGTTGTCCTTGAAAGGTTAGATTCTGTGAGAGCTCTCTCAGCCCCACCTACCTCACAGGATGTCTGTTATGGGGGAAGACGGGAAAGGAGATTGCAAGCCACTCTGAGACTCTGAGATTCAGAGTGAAATGTGGGGTATAAATCCAATATCATCATCATCATCTCCTCCTCCTCCTCCTTCTCATGGTATTTCCTCCAAAACAGCCATTTTCTGCAAAATAACTGACCTCTGTAATCTGGAGATCAGCTGTAACTCCAGGAGAACTCCAGGCCCCACCTGGAGGTTGCCAACCCCAGCTTGTTCTGCTCACATGCCAGGATGGACAAAAGGAAATTCTACGTTACGTAGGGCGTGATTAAAGTGTGGAATTCACTGCCAGTGGATGTAGCGATGTCTGCAGAAATAAACAGCCTTAAATGGGGATTAGAAAAAGTGTGTGTGCACATGAAATCTCATGCCTTGAATAAAACTCTGTTAATCTTAAAGGTGCCCCTGGACAAAAACTTTGTTCTTTGCATATTAGGCCACACCCCTTGATGCCACCATTGTTTCACACAGGGCTTTTTTGCAGGAAAAGCCCAGCAGGAACTCATTTGCATATTAGGCCACACACCCTGATGCCACCATTGTTTCACACAGGGCTTTTTTTGCAGGAAAAGCCCAGCAGGAACTCATTTGCATATTAGGCCACACACCCTGCTGCCACCATTGTATCACACAGGATTTTTTTGCAGGAAAAGCCTAGCAGGAACTCATTTGCATATCAGGCCACACACCCCTGATGCCACCATTATTTCACACTGGGCTTTCTTTGCAGGAAAAGCCGAGCAAGAACTTATTTTCACGTTAGGTCACACCCCCTGATGCCACCATTGTTTCACACTGAGCTTTTTTCCGCAGGAAAAGTCCAGCAGGAACTCATTTGCATATTGGGCCACCCCCCTGATGCCACCATCATTTCACACAGGGCATTATGCTTGGAATGCAATCAGAGCATGCATAGATTCCCTGTAATGATCAAAACTATGTCCAAAACTCAAGGGCTATGCAATCCCCAGCCCCCAACTATGAGCATGATCCAAAGGCATACTAGCACGGGAACCTTAAAGTGTATATAAGTTGGCCCCATTGGCCGAGTTACTCAGTCTTTGAGTGCAGCCCTATACTATGCTGTACAGAAATAAAGAGCTATGATCACTACCACCTCACTTCTTCCTTGTGTCGAACCCACTAAATTATAGACACAGTGCAGAAGATTACAATGAGAGACCACATTTCAGGCATTCTTCTTGGGTACCGAAAGAGTGCCTTTGCATGATAAGAATGCGGGGTTAACATCTGTTAGCTGCTGGCAGTCACCCCATATTTCTCAAGGCACTCACAAATAGTGACAGCGTGTGCTCTTCTCCCTAACAAACTGCCAGGAGTTGAGTCCTCACTCATTTGCCAATAACTGGGCCCCATTTCTCAGTCTAAAAAAATGCACATCACTCTCTCTGTCTGGACAAGGGTTCCGGGGTTTCCAAGTTCATCCAGCCCTCCGGGGTATATTTAGTCAGGTGCGGCTGACTTAAATTAAGTCATGGGGATTTGGGGCTGCTTTGACCTCATCCTTCCCTATGCAGATCCGCATTTCTTCCTTATCTTTATTTGTATTTTCTTAACCTATTGCCAGCCGTCTGTTTTCCTTCTGTTTGTCCCCCGTAGCCCATGGCGACACACAACAAATGGTTCTCCTAGTCCGTATATAACCTGCAGAATTTAGCAGGTCAACTCTCAACTTCCTTGTAATGAAGAAGAAGAAGAAGATGATATTGGATTTATATCCCGCCCTCCACTCCGAAGAGTCTCAGAGCAGCTCACAATCTCCTTTACCTTCCTCCCCCACAACAGTCACCCTGTGAGGTGGGTGGGGCTGGAGAGGGCTCTCACAGCAGCTGCCCTTTCAAGGACAACCTCTGCAAGAGCTATGGCTGACCCAAGGCCATTCCAGCAGGTGCAAGTGGAGGAGTGGGGAATCAAACCCGGTTCTCCCAGATAAGAGTCCGCACACTTAACCACTACACCAAAACAGCTCTCCATGCTTCTCTTTCAGTCCAGAAACTTTTGCCAGCTGGTATTTAAGAGACGGGGCAGAAATGTTTTGATTGTTTTGATTTTTTTAAAATAAAGTATTATCTGTTCTTGGAGGGAAGGTGGCATGTTAAAGCGGGATCTTGTCAGATTTCAGAAGAACATAAGACGAACCCTGCTAGATCAGACCAGTGGCCCATCTAGTCCAGCTTCCTGTCTCACATGGTGGCCAACAAATTCCTCTGGAGGGCTAACAACAGGGCATGGAGGCGAGGCCTTCATAAGAAGAGCCCTGCTGGATCAGACCAGGGATCCATCTAGTCCAGCATCCTGTCTCACACAGTGGCCAACCAGTTCCTCTGGACAGCCAACAGCAGGGCACAGAGACCGAGGCCTTTCCCTATTAAGAACATCAGAAGAGCCCTGCTGGATCAGACCAGAGGTCCATCTAGTCCAACATCTTATCTCACACATTGGCCAACCAGTTCCTCTGGAGGACCAACAAGAGGGCATAGAGACTGAGTGGAGCTGCCAGTCCCCAAGTTTGAGTGTGGGATTCCCCCATTCAGGAGCTCCTCCCTGTGGACCAGCTGGCTGCCAGGGCAAACCCCATCCCTAAACAGGGATGTTGTGTGGGGATCACTCTTTTTGGATTGCCACCCACCTGATCTCAGAAGGTGTGTGGCGGAGGGACATCTGAAGCAGGGCCACGGAAGAATGGCAAGGTCATGTTTCCCTACAGAGATCTCTTCTCCAGGCTAAAGAGATCCGGTTTCTGTAGTTTTTCTTCAGGGGATGTTTTCCTGACCCCTGTGAACCCATATCCATTCATCTTCTTTAAGTTATGCCTCTCAAAATTGGAGACAGCCGTCTAGATGCAGTTTGATTCATGAGGCACAACCTAAATCTGCTTACTCCCCCCCCCCCCAATTTTGCAGGTTGCAAATCTGAGTCAGCACAATTGGCCCAATTTGGTGACCTAGGTGGACTACGATGACCTTAATGCCCCCCCTCCCCAATTCAATAGACATAGAATTGTAGAATGAATGTTTTACTTTTCAGGCATTTAAAATGAACCACGTATAAATAAAAATAGATAAGCTCTGCAAAAGTCCTCCATGTTTCATCATGGAAGCTGTCGAAAACCAGAGTCAACTTGTGTGGAGGTTGTAGAAGCCAGCTATCACAAAGCTTCCCTTCAAACCAGTAAATGATGCTTCTTATCCGTTTTTGGTCACTCACAAAATCTGGCGGCCTAGGTGATTTCAGTTTTGGCTGAATGCTACAGCTGGTTTGGTACAGTGGTGAAGTGTGAGGACTCTTATCTGGGAGAACCGGGTTTGATTCCCCACTCCTCCACTAGCACCTGCTGGAATGGCCTTGGGTCAGCCATAGCTCTGGCAGAGGTTGTCCTTGAAAGGGCAGCTGCCGTGAGAGCCCTCTCCAGCCCCATCCACCTCACAGGGTGTCTGTTGTGGGGGGAGAAGATATGGGAGATTGTAAACCGCTCTGAGTCTCTGATTCAGAGAGAAGAGCGGGGTATAAATCTGCAATTCTTCTTCTTCTGGTAGGGTACCAGCCCCAAGCTGGGAAATACATGGAGATTTGGAAATGAAGCCTGAGAAGGGCGGGATTTGGGGAGGGAAAGGACTTCAGTGAGGTATAATGCCATAGAGTCCATCTTCCAAAGCAACCATCTTCTCCAGAGGAACTGGTTTCTGTCACCTGGGGATCAGGTGTAATTCCAGGACATTTCCAGTTTAGCACAGGACTGGAAACCATTAGTACAGAGTAACAGATATGGTTTGGAGGCCATCTCTGAGGATATTAAAGGTAAAGGTGGACCCCTGTGCAAGCACCAGTCGTTTTCAACTCTGGGGTGACGTTGCTTTCACAACGTTTTCACGGCAGACTTTTTTACGGGGTGGTTTGCCATTGCCTTCCCCATTCATCTACACTTTCCCCCCAGCAAGCTGGCTACTCATTTTACCGACCTCGGACGGAAGGCTGAGTCAATCTGGAGCCGGATACCTGAAACAGCTTCCGCTGGGATCGAACTCAGGTTGTGAGCAGAGGGATCCGACTGCAGTACTGCAGCTTTACCACTTCTGAGGACACTAGAGGTTTATAAAGCTATGCATGGAGGAGAGAGAGATGACAAAGAGAACTTTTTCTCCCTCTCCCTAAATGCTAGAACTTGAGGGCATCCTGTGAAGTTGATGGGAAGAAGTTTTAGGATGGACTTTTGTGAAGCTGATGGGAAGTAGGTCTAAGATGGACAGAGGATGCTGGCAGAGGGTGTTGTGATGGTCACAGGAAGAAACAGCTTTAAATGGGGGTTAGATAGATTCATCGCGGAGAGGTCTATCAGTGACTGAGGAAAGCCTCCAAATTCCGAAGCACTAATCCTCTGAATCCCAGAGTCAGGAGGCAACATCAGGAAAAGGCCTCAGCTGCTATGTCCTGGATGGGAGCACCTGTGAACTCTATGCTGGTGGTGGGGGAAAGTGTTGTCAAGTCACAGTGGATTTATGGTGAGTCTGTAGGGTCTTCAAGGCAAGAGACGTTCAGAGGTGGCTTGCCATTGCCCACCTCCGCATCACAACCCTGGAATTCCTTAGTGGTCTCCCATCCAAATGCTAACCAGGGTTTACCTCACTTAGCTTCTGAGATCTGATGAGATTGGCCAAGCCTGGGCCGTCCAGATTAGGACAGATGAACACAGGTAGTTAGCCATCGCCTATCTCTGCTTCACAACCCTAGACTTTCTTGGTGGTCTCCCATCGAAGCGCAAACCAAAGTTTACTCTGCTTAGCTGTTGAGGTCATCTTACCCAGAATTCCAAAGGGGAAAAGTGGGCTCTCAGTTCAGTTGGACAAGAAATGAACGAGTCTCTTCTTCACCTGTTAATTGAGCTCCTTTCCCTCTCGTCTCACAGGGCTTGACAAACTGACATTTGGGGGGTATTGTCTCATCGTGATTCACCTCACCTGCAAATTCCTCTGCGTGCCGCATCCTGCCCTCTCCTGGCTCGCCGCGTCGTCTGTCTCGAGACGCAGGAAAGTGATTGACCACCTGCCCACTTGGAAATATTAATTCAGGGCCCACCTTCTCCCCCCCCCCCCCACACCCACCCCGAAGCGCTGCACTTGATAGATTGGCAATTAATATGCAGGAGCGAGAAAAGCACTGCGTGATGAGTAGATTACAAAGCCGGCCCTTTCATCATGCATATGATTTCTGCCTCCCCTTGCCAATGGCTGTGATTACAACTCAGGTGCCATTTCCATATTTCCTTAAGCGCTTTCAAGGAGCGCGCTGATTTGAGGCCTTTTTTTTGCTGCTGCTGTTGTCGATGTGCCGCAGGTGTTTGGAGACAATCAGGCCGCAACTGTAGGTTGTGTGTTGCAGGAGAGAGGTTCGTTTGGAGCCATAGGTCACGTCGCCCTCCCTCGAGGAAGCAGCAGAGGCCTATGGCAATAGATGATATTTTGCTAGGGAAAGGCTTCAGTTCTCGCTCGTCCCAAACTTTACTGCTTGTCAGGAATCCACTGATTTTTTTTTAGCAGGAATGCATTTCTGGCTGGCTTGGGTGTCAGGGGGTACGGCCTAATATGCAGATGAGTTCCAGCTGGGCCTTTTCTTCAAAAAGCCCGGTGTGAAACCCCAAAATCTCCCTTTTTTTGGTCTCAAGCCATCACTGAAATTTATTTTATTAAAGGTGTCTGGATCCCACGATCCCTTAAAATTTGCCTTCTCAATCTCTGGGAGGACTTTAAGATATCTGAGCAGCAAAAGGAGTTGATATCTTTGCTCCTAACTTCGGCAAAGTTTGCAATACCAACAAATTGGAGGTTAAAATCGCCTCCCTCATTGGGTGTGTGGCTGAGTATGTGCTGGGAATATTTTACCTTGGATAAAATTGCTCGCAATCTGGGTGGTAGGATGACAGCAGGTCGCAGGAATACCCTTCTTCTTAAGTGATCCCCTTCTCTAGATTGTTTTGCTTATGGTATTTTTGGACTGGGCGTGCCTAGTTCTAGTTTATTGGTTTGGCATTAATAAGTACCAATTTTTTTATATCTTATATTAACATGTAACAATCTATTTGTAAACTGTCAATTTCGGCTTTGTATATTTATCTTTTATATGATTTCTGAAACAAAATTATTCTGAACTAGAGAGAGAGAGAGATGGACAAGAGAAGGAAAGGAAAGGTCCCCTGTGCAAGCACCAGTCGTTTCCGACTGTGGGGTGACATTGCTTTCACAACGTTTTCACGGCAGACTTTTTCACGGGGTGGTTTGCCCTTGCCTTCCCCAGTCATCTACACTTTCCCCCCAGCAAACTGGGGACTCATTTGACCGACCTCGGAAGGATGGAAGGCTGAGTCAACCTCAAGCCGGCTACCTGAAAACCCAGCTTCCACAGGGGATCGAACTCAGGTCGTGAGCAGAGCTTAGGACTGCAGTACTGCAGCTTTAACACTCCGCACTACGGGGCTCTCATGGACAAGAGAGTCAAGCAGAAAATTTCTGTTTCCAGCCACATCCTTGCTACCTTTTCTTAGCATCCCTGCGGTTTTTCTCTTCAACTTACCCTGACAGGTACGTTCCTACTCCACAACCGTCCTCTAACTTTGGTTCCTGTTTACTTCTCTCCTCGGAGATGACCCCAAACCATAACGGTTACTTTATACTAATGGTTTCCAATCCTGCGCTGACCTCGACATTGATTCTGCAAACCCGACGGCTTGTGGTTTCGACAGAGACTCCAGCTTTCTTTATCGGTTCTAAAAGTAGACGTAGGAGGGTACAGTTCATACCCTGACAGGTGGAGCTCCGACCCCATACTTGTGATTAATGCCAATGCAGACACCGTGGGTAACTCATCTCTTTTGCACAGGGGAGACTGTGGATTAGATAACTGTAACTGCTACAAGTACACAAACATAGAGGCCTGTATCCCATTGTCCCATGCACAAAAAAGTACAGTTATCCTTTGGGACACTGTAAATTTTGCTATGAACATGTTTAGCTGTGGAAATTACTGGGCTAGCTCAAAGCCATTAGGAGGGTTCTGTTGGATGGCAATTGGCACTGTTCTGATAAACAATATATATATAAATAAAACAAATACCAGACAACTAAGGTCTTAAAACTTACAGATAAAAGCCACAACGTCTGCTAAGAATGTCTTAAAATGTCTTTAAAAGCCAAATTTGTCAGAGCCAACGCCGTAGCCGACTGCACTCCGCCATGTTGTTCCTTGCCTACCTGTCCGGCACCGCTATAGCTTGATGTCATCGGGTCTTGGAAGCTAAGTAGAAATTGTCCCAGGTTCCTACTTGGATGGGAGAACAGTCCCACAGCTTTTTCTGAGCAGGAACACACAGGAACGCAGTTCTGGCTGGCTTGGCATCAGGGGGTGTGGCCTAATATGCAAATAAATCCCTGCTGGGCTTTTTCTACAAAAAAGCCCGGCGTGAAACAATGGTGGCATCAGGGGGTGTGGCCTAATATGCAAATGAGTTCCCGCTGGGCTTTTTCTATTAAAAAAAGCTCTGGAGACCACCGAGGAGGTCCAGGGTTGCTATGCAGAAGCAGGCAATAGCAAGCCGCTTCTTAGTGTCTTGCCCTGACCTGAATGGCTCTGGCTATCCTGATTTCATCAGATCTTGGAAGCTAAGCAGGGTCAGCTCTGGATAGTATTTGGATGGGAGACCACCTAGAAAGGCCAGGGTAGCTACAAAGACAATGGCAAACCAACTCCAAATGTCTCTTGCCTTGAAAACCCTATAGTAGAGATGTCAAACTGGTTTGTTACAAGGACGGGATCTGACATAAAGGTTATTTTATTGGGCTGGGCTAGGGGGTAGGGAACATTGGCTCTCCAGATGTTTTTTGCCTACAACTCCCATCAGTCCCCGCTATTGGCCATGCTGGCTGGGGCTGATGGGAGTTGTAGGCAAAAAACATCTGGAGAGTCAACGTTCCCTACTCCTGGCTGGGCCATCTTGTCAGAACTTGTAACTTTTCTATATGCTGTTAGCCTAACTGACTCCATATTGAAAGCAAACACTAACCCAAGCAGCTTTGCGTAAACAACTAACCAGTTCACATATTGTGTGTGCCTCTGCATTTCAAACAAACTGTGATCACTGAAGTGTAACAGATAGCCCAGGGTCAACATCTGCAGATGGCCTTTGAAGCCAGGCCGGCCCGCACTTTCCCAGCCGGGATTCCATCCTCCCTACCTGATAACGAACTCTGAGAAACAGACTGTTGTCTCCACCCGTGTGAACGATCGTTTTATTGTTGTCAACAGAACCACATAAAGTGTATCGAATACTAGCTATTGTTATCAGTGTTATTCTGCACCTCAAGCTCTGGAGTTCTCTAATAAATGCCTATACTTGCAACTAAGTCTTGGGCTTTTCTTGAAGTTCTGCCAGTTCTGACACATCTCTGCCATAAAATGAAATGCTAAGTCCTAGAGCAGGGGTGGCCAAACTGTGGCTCAGGAGCCACATATCATCATCATCATCATCATCATCATCATCATCATCATCATCATCATCATCATCATCATCATCATCATCATCATCATCATCTGTTTATAGTCCGCCCATTCCCCATAGGGGCTCAGAGTAGAGCACAACATGAATAATAAAATCAACATAACAATAAAACAGCACAACAGCTAAAACCAATTAGGTAGTTCAGTCCAACAGAATAGTTCAGCAGGATCAGATGGCAGAACAATACGATGCAGCCAAAAAATGCAGTAGGATAGTACAGTAGGGGAGGCCAACCGATCTAGTGAATAGACGCCTGCTGCCTCACCCAAAAACCTGGTGGAACTACTCAAAGTAATCAAAGTAACAAACAAAGTAATGGAAGCTGTAAAAGGTAAGAAGGACTCCTTTAAGCGGTGGAAAACCAGTCCAAGTGAGATTAATAAAAGGGAACACAGGCAGTGGCAAATCAAATGCAAGACTGTGATCAGGCAGGCAAAAAGGGACTATGAGGAGCATATTGCAAAAAACATAAAGACCAACAATAAAAATTTCTTCAAATATATTAGAAGTAGGAAACTAGCCAGGGAAGCAGTGGGGCCCTTGGATGACCATGGGGTAAAAGGATTACTGAAGGAGGATGGGGAAATGGCTGAGAAGCTGAATGCATTTTTTGCCTCCGTCTTCACCGTGGAAGATGAGAAGTGTTTGCCCGCCCCAGAACCACTAATATTGGAAGGGGTGTTGAAAGACCTGAGTCAGATTGAGGTGACAAAAGAGGAGGTCCTACAACTAATAGACAAATTAAAAACTAATAAGTCACCGGGTCCGGATGGCATACATCCGAGAGTTCTGAAAGAACTCAAAGTTGAACTTGTGGATCTTCTAACAAAAATCTGTAATCTTTCATTGAAATCTGCCTCCGTTCCTGAGGACTGGAAGGTAGCAAATGTCACCCCCATCTTTAAAAAGGGTTCCAGAGGAGATCCGGGAAATTACAGGCCAGTCAGTCTGACTTCAATACCGGGAAAGTTGGTAGAAACCATTATCAAGGACAGAATGAGTAGGCACATTGATGAACACGGGTTATTGAGGAAGACTCAGCATGGGTTCTGCAAGGGAAGATCTTGCCTCACTAATCTGTTACATTTCTTTGAGGGGGTGAACAAACATGTGGACAAAGGAGACCCGATAGATGTTGTTTACCTTGACTTCCAGAAAGCTTTTGATAAAGTTCCTCATCAAAAGCTCCTTAGAAAGCTTGAGAGTCATGGAGTAAAAGGACAGGTCCTCTTGTGGATCAAAAACTGGCTGAGTAATAGGAAGCAGAGAGTGAGTATAAATGGGCAGTCTTCGCAGTGGAGGACGGTAAGCAGTGGGGTGCCGCAGGGCTCGGTACTGGGTCCCATCCTCTTTAACTTGTTCATAAATGATTTAGAGTTGGGAGTGAGCAGTGAAGTGGCCAAATTTGCGGATGACACTAAATTGTTCAGGGTGGTGAGAACCAGAGAGGATTGTGAGGAACTCCAAAGGGATCTGTTGAGGCTGGGTGAGTGGGCGTCAACGTGGCAGATGCGGTTCAATGTGGCCAAGTGCAAAGTAATGCACATTGGGGCCAAGAATCCCAGCTACAAATACAAGTTGATGGGGTGTGAACTGGCAGAGACAGACCAAGAGAGAGATCTTGGGGTCATGGTAGATAATTCACTGAAAATGTCAAGACAGTGTGCGTTTGCAATAAAAAAGGCCAACGCCATGCTGGGAATTATTAGGAACGGAATTGAAAACAAATCAGCCAGTATCATAATGCCTCTGTATAAATCGATGGTGCGGTCTCATTTGGAGTACTGTGTGCAGTTCTGGTCGCCGCACCTCAAAAAGGATATTATAGCATTGGAGAAAGTTCAGAAAAGGGCAACTAAAATGATTAAAGGGCTGGAACACCTTCCCTATGAAGAAAGGTTGAAACGCTTAGGGCTCTTTAGCTTGGAGAAACGTCGACTGAGGGGTGACATGATAGAAGTTTACAAGATAATGCATGGGATGGGGAAAGTAGAGAAAGAAGTACTTTTCTCCCTTTCTCACAATACAAGAACTCGTGGGCATTCGATGAAATTGCTGAGCAGACAGGTTAAAACGGATAAAAGGAAGTACTTCTTCACCCAAAGGGTGATTAACATGTGGAATTCACTGCCACAGGAGGTGGTGGCGTCCACAAGCATAGCCACCTTCAAGAAGGGGTTAGATAAAAATATGGAGCAGAGGTCCATCAGTGGCTATTAGCCACAGTGTGTGTGTGTGTGTGTGTGTGTGTGTATATATATATATATTTGGCCGCTGTGTGACACAGAATGTTGGACTGGATGGGCCATTGGCCTGATCTAACATGGCTTCTCTTATGTTCTTACGTTCTTATGTTCTTATGTACTCCATTTTACAGGCCCTACGAAAGGCTAACAAGCCAGGTAGGGCCCGGATCTCCGTAGGGAGCTGATTCCACCAGGTTGGGGCCAGGTGGCTCTTTCACACATCCTATGTAGCTCTCGAAGCCCCCACTGCCCAGCTGGCTGGCTGGGAGAAGACATTTCTATCTTTAAGCCACTTCTCCAAGCCAAACCATGCAGCAGCTTGGAGAATGTATTTAATGTTAAAATTGCTTTCTTTCCACCTCTCCCTCCCAATCCATTTGCTTTCCTTCCTTCCTTGCGCCTCTCAAACATCTAACGTTAATGTCTTGTGAGCTCTCCAACATCTGATATTGAGTTTGTGCGGCTCTTACATTAAGCAAGTTTGGCCATCCCTGGGGTAGAGATATAAACTTTATAAATGGCGGAGACAAACCTAATTAACCTGAGCCTGCCTTGGCAGGGAGGGTGGGGTATAAATTTAATAAACTAAAACTAACTAAACTTAGTCTTATGCAAGACTAGGTTCCCCCCAGCCCTGACAAAAAAAAAGAAGATACAAATGCCCACTTCCTAGTCACTTCCTTTCATTTCCTGACAGCTTTGATCACACACACTTCACTGTGTGCACCTGTACACCTGTTCCCTCCCTCCCAACCAGCCTCCTGCCTTCCCTCTCATGCACCAGTTGTTTGCAGGCCAGATAAGTGCCTTGGATGGGCTGGTTCTGGCCCCCAGATCACACACTTGACACCCCTGCCCTATAGGGCAACCATAAGTTGCTGTGTGACAGTCAGGGGTGGAATTCTAGCAGGAGCTCCTTCGCATATTAGGCCACCCCCCCCCCCCGATGTAGCCAATCCTTCAAGAACTTACAAGGCCTTTTTTTTGTAAGCTCTTGGAGGTTTGGCTACATCAGGGGTGTGTGGCCTAATATGCAAAGGAGCGCCTGCTAGAATTCCACCCCTGGTGCCAACAGTTAACTACTGTCATTCTGGACCTGAATAGCCCACTCTCATCAGATTGTGGAAGTTTTCATGATGAAACCCGAAGCAGTGAGCAGTGACTTATGAAAGTTCCTGCCCTGCCACAGGTTTTCTTAGCCTTGAAGGTGCTTCTGGACTCGGGTTCTTTTCTACTACTACAGACAGACTAATGTGGCTCCCCGTCTTGATCTTTTTCCACGGAAGTCACTACATATAGATGCACAGAACGGGAATCCATCAAACTTGTGATATAAGGACCGAGGGACTCTCATTCTAGCTGTCTCTGAAGAAGTGAGCAGTGACTCATGAAAGCTGCCACAAATTTTGTTAGTCTTTAAGGTGCTCCTGGATTCTTTTCTGCTGCTATAGAGAGACTAATGCGCCCTCCTGGGGATGGAATTCTAGTGGGAGTTCCTTTGCATATTAGGCCACACCCTGCTGATGTAGCCAATCCTCTGAGAGCTTACAAGGCTCTTTTCTGTAAGCTCTTGGAGGATTGGCTACATCAGGGAGGTGTGGCCTAATATGCAAAGGAGCTCCTGCTAGAATTCCACCCCTGTGCCCAACCATCTCGATCTGTCTCCATGGAAGGCACCAAATTTAGCTGTACAGAAGCGAAATCCATCAACTATGTGAAGAAACTTGCACAGGTTTAGACATCATCTTTCTTACCAAACGCAGAAGACTTAACATTACACCAAAGGGACTGAGAATAAACCCTCCCTCCCACAATATACTTGCCCAGGGGACTTGACGGACTAGTGGTTTGATCCAGTATAAGGCAGCTTCACAGGCTCATGTGTTTTCACATGTACTTCATCCGACCAAGTTCTCTCTCCACCGGATAGGTTTGCTAATCCTCCAGTTAGGGTGGGGGATTTGCTACCCCCAGGTTCCATTGCCCACTGCTACTAGAAGCAGCAGCAGGGGTGGGAATAAAAATGATGATATGATTTGCATTGCTGTGTCACTTCCTGAAGAAACCAGAAGTGACATAGAGTATCTCTAGGAATGTCTGGGAAATCTATGGTTTTACCAATGAGCTTCTAGTGATTCCTAGAGCTATCCTATATTACTTCCAGATTTTTCCTGTAAGTGACATGAGGATGCAGCCAATATCATTCCCCCCCTCAAAAAAAAAAATGGCAAGTTATCCCTAGGCTGCAGAATATATAATAATAATAATAACAACAACAACAACAACAACTTTATATTTCTATCCTGCCCTCCCTGCCAAGGCAGGCTCAGGGCGGCTCACAGCATAAAAATACATTATACATCGAGTTATACTTATAAAATCATGGTTAATATTAATAATCATGGATTATATTAATATTAATTATTAATTATTAATAATATTAATAATCATGGATTATATTAAAATTAACATTAACAATATGGTGCTATAAATATTAGATCTTCGATAGAATTCAGTACTAAAAGCATTTTCAACGGCACTTCCTAGCTTGTCGTTAGTTGAAGGCTATTTTGAAGAGGTGGGTCTTACAGGCCCACAGATAGATAGATAGATAGATAGATAGATAGATAGATAGATAGATAGATAGATAGATAGATAGATAGATAGATAGATAGATAGATAGATAGATAGATAGATAGATAGATAGATAGAACATAAGAGAAGCCATGTTAGATCAGGCCAATGGCTCATCCAGTCCAGCACTCTGTGCTACACAGCGGCCAAAAAACCCAAGTGCCATCAGGAGGTCCACCAGTGGGGCTAGAAACCCTTCCACTGTGCACCTCCCCCAAGCACAAGAATACAGAGCATCACTGCCCCAGACAGAGAGTTCCAACAATAAGCTGTGGCTAATTTATATATATATATATATATATATATATACACATACACACACAAACATATATATACACACACAAATATACATATATTTATTTGTTTGTTCTTTCCAGGTGCCACAGGAAATTGTGTGCAGTTAGATATGAAGAACCTAGAGAATGGAAGCAATATTCTAAGAACCCTGTTTCAAAACAGCTGAGCAGTGAAGAGGTTCCCACAGGCTCAGAAAGTGCACCAGCTGCCAGTCAATTCCAGCCACCCATCACTGCACATGCTTGGCTTAAGGAGCACCAGGTCAGCTGGAGTCAGGAGCTGGGCTTTCTCTCTCCAAACCCCGAGGCACTTGAGCTGAAGGACT
This sequence comes from Heteronotia binoei, assembly GCF_032191835.1. NCBI lineage: Eukaryota > Metazoa > Chordata > Lepidosauria > Squamata > Gekkonidae > Heteronotia > Heteronotia binoei. The sequence goes on along the minus strand of NC_083225.1, from coordinate 186,151,598 downwards.
GAGAGAGTGTCTGTGAAGAAAGGCATGCAGAGTGAAGAGACGGGATTATGGACTTCTCACGTTTGCTGCGACATGTGCCAGCTGGCGCTTAAAGCTTTCTGTGGAGCATGCGCTGGCCGCTCCAGTGAAGATGGCAAGGCATATCAGGGCACTAAAGAAGCTGAAATGTTTTCTTAAAAGATTGCTTCTGCAGATGGGAGCCAAGTTCAGTGAGCTTTTTCTTGATCAGTTTCTGTTTCTGCTACAAGATGCCGACCGAATGTTTCAGTAGCTTCTTGGAGAATGCATGACACAAACTCTCACCATAGCGAGAAAAAGCCCTGTAAGCTCTTGGAGGATTGGCTACACCAGGGGTGTGTGGCCTAATATGCAAAGGAGCTCCTGCTACAAAAAAAGCCCTGAAGGTCAGTTTTGTCTATTCAAAATGGCAGCAGCTCTCCAGGGACTCAGGCAGAGGTCTTTCACATCACCTCCTGCCTGGTCCTTTCAGCTGAAGATGCCAGGGATTGAACCTGGGAACATCTGCATGCCAGGCACATGCTCTACCACTGAGCCACAGTTCCTCCATTACACCTGCAACTCTTCATCAATGAGTGTAATAAAATGTCAAAGGCCAGAAGGTCCTCTGGTTCATCCTGCTGCTCAGGATTAAGAATAAGGAAAGGGACTGTGGCTCAGTGGAAGAGCCTCTGCTTTGAGAGAGCCAGTTTGGTGCAGACTCTTATCTGGGAGAACCGGGTTTGATTCCCCACTCCTCCACTTGCACCTGCTGGAATGGCCTTGGGTCAGCCATAGCTCTCTTATTTGGGAGAACCGGGTTTGCTTCCCCACTCCTCCACTTGCACCTGCTGCAATGGCCTTGGGTCAGCCAGAGCTCTCTTATCTGGGAGAACCGGGTTTGATTCCCCCACTCCTCCACTTGCAGCTGCTGGAATGGCCTTGGGTCAGCCAGAGCTCTTATCTGGGAGAACCGGGTTTGATTCCCCACTCCTCCACTTGCAGCTGCTGGAATGGTCTTGGGTCAGCCATAGCTCTCTTATTTGGGAGAACCGGATTTGATTCCCCACTCCTCCACCTGCACCTGCTGGAATGGCCTGGGGTCAGCCACAGCTCTCTTCTCTGGGAGAATCGGGTTTGATTCCCCTTCCTCCACTTGCAGCTGCTGGAATGGCCTTGGGTCAGCCACAGCTCTCTTATCTGGGAGAACCGGGTTTGATTCCCCACTCCTCCACTTGCAGCTGCTGGAATGGCCTTGGGTCAGCCATAGCTCTCTTATTTGGGAGAACCGGGTTTGATTCCCCACTCCTCCACTTGCAGCTGCTGGAATGGCCTTGGGTCAGCCATAGCTCTCTTATTTTGGAGAACCGGGTTTGATTCCCCACTCCTCCACTTGCACTTGCTGGAATGGCCTTGGTTCAGCCATAGCTCTGGCAGAGGTTGTCCTTGAAAGGGCAGCTGCTGTGAGAGCCCTCTCAGCCCCACCCACCTCACAGGGTGTCTGTTGTGGGGGAGGAAGATAAAGGAGATTGTGAGCCGCTCTGAGACTCCTGAGTGGAGGGCGGAATATAAATCCAATGTCTTTTTCTTCTTCTTTGCATGCAGAAGGTCCCAGGGTTCAGTCCCCAGCATCTGCCACTAAAAGCACCAGGCGGTAGGTCATGTTAAAAACCTGAGATCCTGGAGAGCTGCTGCCTGTCTGAGAAGACAATACTGACATTGGTGAACCAATGGTCTGATTTAGTATAAGGCAGCTTCTCAATTGAGTTCCCTGCTACTCTCCACAAACCTAACCACAGTAACGCACCCCATATATTAAAACATTATTTTTTGGTTGGATATTCTTAGAGAAAAATATTATTTAGCAAAGTTTGAAATTAGCAGCACAGCAAAGAATACGCAGAGAACATGTGTGTGTTTAAAAGAATATGATTGCTTTGTTTAAAACTACAAGGGAAGGGTAAACTGGGAAGAAAATAACAGACACCAATTGATACATCTTTACAGTTAGAGAACAAAACTAGGAATGGCTTCTCTTCTCTAAACTTAGACAAAGATGGGGAAGAGAACCATGAAATGCAGAATAGCCAATACATTGATTTCTAACCACAACACTCAATTCCAGGTGATTTAACTAAGGCCTTCTACAGACATTCGTGGGCTTTCTCTTTAGCTAACAAGATTGGTTACAGTGAATGCAAGTGACTTCCTGTTGACTAACAAAGTTAACTCTATAATTACTGTAGTGTTGCTAACTTGCTAAGAAGAAGATTTTGGATTTATATCCCGCCCTATACTCTGAATCTCAGAGTGGTCACAATCTCCTCTACCTTCCCACCCCCCACAACAAACACCCTGTGAGGTAGGTGGGGCTGAGAATGCTTTTACAGCAGCTGCCCTTTCAAGGACAGCTTCTATGAAAGCTATGGCTGACCCAAGGCCATCTCAACAGGTGCAAGTGGAGGAGTGGGGAATCAAACCCGGTTCTCCCAGATAAGAATCTGCGCACTTATCCACTACACCAAACTGGCTCTCAACATTTCACAGAAAGAGGCTGTGTGATCATTGAGACGTTTCATCTAGAGATGACTCTGAAATGTCCCTCGGCTGGTTTTTAAGGAGATAAAGAAGATATTGGATTTATATCCCACCCTATACTCTGAATCTCAGAGTGGTCACAATCTCCTTTACCTCCCCCTGCCCCCACAACATTTCACAGAAAGAGGCTGTGTGGTCATTGAGACATTTCATCTAGAGATGACTCTGAAATGTCCCTCGGCTGGTTTTTAAGGAGATAAAGAAGATATTGGATTTATATCCCACCCTATACTCTGAATCTCAGAGTGGTCACAATCTCCTTTACCTCCCCCCCCCCCAGACACCCTGTGAGCTGGTGGGGCTGAGAGAGCTTTCCCGAACCTGCCCTTTCTTGGACAGCTCTGCGAGAGCTACGGCTGACCCAAGGCCATTCCAGCAGCTGCAAGTGGAGGAGTGGGAAATCAAACCTGGTTTTCCCAGATAAGAGAGCTATGGCTGACCCAAGGCCATTCCAGCAGCTGCAAGTGGAGGAGTGGGAAATCAAACCCGGTTCTCCAAGATAAGAGAGCTCTGGCTGACCCAAGGCCATTCCAGCAGCTGCAAGTGGAGGAGTGGGGTATCAAACCCAGTTCTCCCAGATAAGAGAGCTACGGCTGACCCAAGGCCATTCCAGCAGCTGCAAGTGAGGAGTGGGGAATCAAACCCAGTTCTCCCAGATAAGAGAGCTACGGCTGACCCAAGGCCATTCCAGCAGCTGCAAGTGGAGGAGTGGGGAATCAAACCCAGTTCTCCCAGATAAGAGAGCTACGGCTGACCCAAGGCCATTCCAGCAGCTGCAAGTGGAGGAGTGGGGAATCAAACCCAGTTCTCCCAGATAAGAGAGCTATGGCTGACCCAAGGCCATTCCAGCAGCTGCAAGTGGAGGAGTGGGGAATCAAACCCAGTTCTCCCAGATAAGAGAGCTACGGCTGACCCAAGGCCTTTCCAGCAGCTGCAAGCGGAGGAGTGGGGAATCAAACCCGGTTTTCCCAGATAAGAGAGCTCTGGCTGACCCAAGGCCGTGCCAGCAGGTGCAAGTGGAGGAGTGGGGAATCAAACCCGGTTTTCCCAGATAAGAGTCTGCACACTTAACCACTACACCAAACTGGTTTCTCCACAGATGCTGGATTTTTTGTTTTGTGCTCAACCCGTTGCCCCAGACAGTCGAACAAATGGCACAGAGGCATTGATGGACCAGTTCTCCATGAGCCTCATTCTCCCTCTTTAAAGCTATGTATCTGTGTCATTGCCATTACTACATCCTCTGGCAGTGAACACCACAGTTAAATTCCTGACCTGGATGGCCAAGGCTAGCCCGATCTCATCAGATGTGGGAAGCTAAGCAGGGTTTCTCCTGGCTAATATTTGGAAGAGAGACTGCCAAGCAGGGGTGGGATTCTAGCAGGACCTCCTTTGCATATTAGGCCACACACCCCTGCTGTAGCCAATCCTCTAACTTACAAGGCTCTTTTTTCTAAGCTCTTAGAGCAGTGGTCCTCAACCTTCTTGGTACCGGGGACCGGCACCAGGGCTGGCCCACCCACCACAGCCCTAGGGCCGGCAGGGTGGGGGCACCAAATCCCCCCTCCCGTCCCCTGTGGTGCTCTCACAGCAGCTGCCCTTTTAAGGGCAACCTCTGCCAGAGCGATGGCTAACCCAAGGCCATTCCAGCAGGTGCAAGTGGAGGAGTGGGGAATCAAACCTGCCCACAACAGACACCCTGTGAGGTGGGTGGGGCTGAGAGGGCTCTCTCAGCAGCTGCCCTTTCAAGGACAACATCGCCAGAGCTATGGCTGACCCAAGGCCATTCCCACAGGTGCAAGTGGAGGAGTGGGGAATCATACCCGCCCACAACAGACACCCTGTGAGTTGGGTGGAGCTGAGAGGGCTCTCACAGCAGCTGCCCTTTCAAGGACAACCTCTGCCAGAGCTATGACTGACCCAAGGCCATTCCAGCAGGTGCAAGTGGAGGAGTGGGGAATCAAACCCGGTTCTCCTAGATAAGAGTCCATGCACTTAAACACTACACCAAACTGGCTATCGTATTTTTTGCTCCATGAGACGCACTTTTTCCCATAAAAAAGTGTGGGGGGGGAAGTGTTTGTGTCTTACGGAGCGAATACTGCAAAAAATTCACACAAACGCCTCTAAAAACTAGGTGCTTCTTATGGCCAGGTGCATCTAACGGAGCGAAAAATACGGTACTTCCTTTTTTCTGTCCTAAACTATTTGTCAACAAATTCAGGTCGGTAGCCCTCTTGGTCTGAAGCAATAGAGTCCGGTGGCACCTTTAAGACCAGCAAAGTTTAATTGTGGGCATAAGCTTCCATTTGCAAACACGCCTTGTATGCACACTGGAGAGCCAGTTTGGTGTAGTGGTTAAGTGTGCGGACTCTTATCTGGGAGAACTGGGTTTGATTCCCCACTCCTCCACTTGCAGCTGCTGGAATGGCCTTGGGTCAGCCATAGCTCTGGCAGAGGTTGTCCTTGAAAGGGCAGCTGCTGGGAGAGCTCTCTCAGCCCCACCCACCTCAAAGGGTGTCTGTTGTGGGGGAGGAAGGGAAAGGAGATTGTGAGCCGCTCTGAGACTCTTCGGAGTGGAGGGCGGGATATAAATCCAATATCTTCATCTTCTTCACACGGAAGCTAATACCCAAAATTAAAGTTTATTGGTCTTAAGGGTGCCACCGAACTCAAACTTTATTTTCTGTTTGACAACAATATCCTCAGACATCATGGGAATACAGATGTATCCTATCACACATACAAAAATATCAAACATTGCAACCATATGTAATATTATTCCTGAGAGTCTAAGGTGTAGCATGGCGCAGAACAACAAGAATTTTAAGATTGCGATTTAGCAACAGCAACACTGTGATATCCTTTCTAAATTTTTAACTTTAGAGCCTGGCAGCAAACCTAATCCTTAACACAATTATCTCTCTCCCCACCCCCCAACCCTTTGGTTAAGAAGTAGAAGTGTGCTACAAACTGGATCATTATGTCCTTTAATCATTTTATTCATTTCCTTTATTACGGTAATTACACCTGCTCGCTTTCATTATTCTTTATTCATTTCAGTTGGTTTCTACAGGAAACACACTCCTGGTGGCAACTTTTTTGTTTGCCCAGTTAGAGTGACATCAGGAACTGCATCTCTCGATCATGAAATTTCTCGAAGATAAAGGAGAGTGTTCCCACGGTGCAGGGCCTTTACAGTGCAATTACTTGTACCCAATTAACTCTGTGGGGATGGATGACAGCATGGGACAGTCCAGTCTTGTCAGATTTTGGAAGCTACGCTGGTTGGGTACTTGGAAGGGAAACCACCACTAAGGAAGGCTCTGCAGAGGAAGCCAATGGCCAATCACCTCTGCTTCTCACTTGCCTTCAAAGTTCCTTGCTGGTGTCACCATAAATTGGAAGCTAAGCTGGGTTGGTACTTGGATGGGAGACCTACCAAGGAGCTCAATGGCCAACCACCTCTGCTTCTCACTTGCCTTGGAAGTCCCTTGTTGGAGTCACCATAAGTTGGAAGCTAAGCTGAATTTGAACTTGGAGGGGAGACCACCAAGGAAAGCTCTGCAGAGGAAGGCAATGACAAGCCACCTCTGCTTCTCACTTGCCTTGAAAACCCCTAGCTGGGGTTACCATAGGTTGGAAGCTAAGCAGGGTCAGTTCTTGGAAGAAGACTACAAAGGAAGACTCTGCAGAGGAGGAGGAGGAGGAAGAAGAAGACGACATTGGATTTATATCCCGCCCTCCACTCCGAATCTCAGAGCGGCTCACAATCTCCTTTATCTTCCTCTCCCACAACAGACACCTGTGAGGTGGGTGGGGCTGAGAGGACTCTCACAGCAGCTGCCCTTTCAAGGACAACCTCTGCCGGAGCAATGGCTGACGCAAAGCCATTCCAGCAGGTGCAAGTGGAGGAGTGGGGAATCAAACCCGGTTCTCCCAGATAAGAGTCTGCACATTTAACCACTACGCCAAACTGGCTCTCCAGTGGCCAACCCCCTCTGCTTCTCACTTGCCTTGAAAGCCCTTTGCTGCAGTTGCCATAAGTGATTTGTGACCTCACAGCACTTACATACTATGTAATCACTCTATCAGAGGGAAGGTGGCACAGTATGGCCAGCACCCTAGGCAGTTCTCTTGTTTGCCTAGTTCAAAGAAGAAGAAGATATTGGATTTATATCCTGCCCTCCACACCTTCCTCCCCCACAACAGACACCCTGTGAGGTGGGTGGGGCTGGAGAGGGCTCTCACAGCAGCTGCCCTTTCAAAGACAACCTCTGCCAGAGCTATGGGTGACCCAAGGCCATTCCAGCAGGTGCAAGTGGAGGAGTGGGGAATCAAACCCGGTTCTCCCAGATAAGAGTCTGCACATTTAACCACTACGCCAAACTGGCTCTCCAGTGGCCAACCCCCTCTGCTTCTCACTTGCCTTGAAAGCCCTTTGCTGCAGTTGCCATAAGTGATTTGTGACCTCACAGCACTTACATACTATGTAATCACTCTATCAGAGGGAAGGTGGCACAGTATGGCCAGCACCCTAGGCAGTTCTCTTGTTTGCCTAGTTCAAAGAAGAAGAAGATATTGGATTTATATCCTGCCCTCCACACCTTCCTCCCCCACAACAGACACCCTGTGAGGTGGGTGGGGCTGGAGAGGGCTCTCACAGCAGCTGCCCTTTCAAGGACAATCTCTGGCAGGGCTATGGCTGACCCAAGCCCATTCCAGCAGGTGCAAGTGGAGGAGTGGGGAATCAACACCAAACTGGCTCTCCAGTTCAGGACCACATCTACATGTTTTTTGAGGGGGGGGGGGGCAAAATTAAAAAATGATGCCCCTTTATGGGCCCATTCTATCTTATGGGCCCATAGAATAGAATGGACTCCATACCCAATTTGACGCCCCCTCCTATGGCGGCACCTGGGCAAGCGCCCCTCAGCTCCCCCTAGATCTGGCCCTGGCCTAGTGCGTCGGCCCTGAGGCTCAGGATATCCAAATGGAATTAATTTTCCAAGTTGGAGTCATGAGAACAAGCATATTAAAGAACAGGAAATGTTCATTTTGGATTTTGGTTAATTACATTCGGGAAGCACGTCCCACTTATGTAGCTGCTTGCTCCGTCGCGCATAGAGTGACCTGGTTCTCTCCTTCCTGCCGAGTTAAAGTAGGAGTAAAACGAAAACATGTACATATGAATTTGATGCCATCTTGGGCACCTGGAGGCTTCCGTCTTATCTTGGCCTTCCTTAACGTGAAATAGAACAGATGGAGATTAAAATCAATGATCGGTATTTGATTGAACCACTGAAAGCCTTCCAGAAAACATACCCTGAAATTTTTATGAAGGCATCCTATGGGGGTCTGTCAGTTCTGTTGAAGGCTTACATCTGTCTTTCCTGGCCCACTCTCTTGCTCCTCTATTTTTAGTCCCGCATGTGTCAATATCTCCGATGATGTGTCACATACTGGAAAACACTCAAACGTGGCTGGACCCCAGGGAACTGTTGAGCGAGGAGAGGGACTTTCTACAGCTGCATTAGGTTATAATAAACCCTTGCTTCCTGTCACTCAACTTCTTTCTGGTCAAAAACGATCAGTAGTACAAGTTTTAGAACAATCTGGACACATTATACAACAGGGAGCCTCTCTCATCCTACAAACCCTGTCCTTCTCTAAGGTCAAAGAGGGCCACCAGAAATACATCCAAATCCAAGTGGTAAAGTTCATAGAATCATAGAGTTGGAAGGGGGCCATACAGACCATCTAAACCAGGGGTGTCAAATCATTTGTTTTGAGGGCCAAATTTCACACAAATGAGAGATTCTCGGGCTGTGTGTCGTAAAATGTAATGCTAGGTGGCAGAGATATAAACTTTATAATGGACATAGACAAACACAATTAAGGATTTTTTAAAAACTTAAAAGATGCTTAAAAGATTAGCATCCTTGCAATATTTTGTTTATTTATCAGTTTCTGATAACTGGCACCTCTTTCTTTGAATTATTACATCGAAATCTGGAGTCAATGTTTGTGCTGTAGCAATCTTGAGTATGCCGTTCAGGTGTTGTTGTGGTGCATGCCTGTAAATTGCAAACCTACTTTTGATTGATTAAGATTCATTACAGAAATCTCATGATCAATGCTTTGAGCCTAAGACCCAGGGGAAAACATTAAATGACTGGGCATTGCAAGTTTTTGTACATAAGTTGCTTCACGTGCGTGTCAGCCAATGGAAAAATAGAGGCTTTGCTCTGTAGCTCCTGTGCGACTGAGCATGCCTGGCAAAGCAAGATGTGATGCAGAAGGAAGAGAGAGAAAAGAAAGCAGATGAGAGCTAGTTGCTTGCTGGCCTGATAGGAGGCTTCTGGGGGCCTGATCTGGCCCCCAGACCGCATGTTGAACACCCCTGATCTAGACCAACACCCTGCTCAAGGCAGGATCCATGACAAGTATTCGTCCAGCTGCTGACTGAAGACTGTCAGTGAGGGAAGTTGATAGGGAAGGGAAGTGAAACAAGAGCTCTTTAGTGGTGGCCCCTAACATGATCTCAAAATTGTCTCACAGCTTGTCAATGAACAATACTGCAAGGGTCCCCAGCCTTTCTGAGTCCACAGGCACCTTTGGAATTTTTGAGACTGTGGTGGGCAACATGACTGCTGCAAGGAGGCGGAGCCAACACACAATGCCTGGAAGTGAGGTCAGCATTTCAGGCGGAATGTCTGTTTAATGGGATGCCTTTTAAAAGGAAGATACTACTTAGAAGTATTCAGTTATACAGTGAAGATTCTTGTCCTGGGGATGCAGCAGCTACCAAAGCAATTTTTAAAAGATCTACTCAGGAATAGGGTAATAGATACCATTAGCAAGATGTGGGACAACAAATTCCCAAAACACCCAAATCTGTTTTACTCAAAATGTGGCCAAACAATCCAAAATGACAGCTGAATTTATTTCACTACTTTTATAAGCTGGGAAAGTAGTTACAGCTCAGTGCTTGAAAACAAATAAAACCCCTGCCTTTCACATTTGGTTTTCAAAAATTTGGGACATTGTGCTCCAAGATAAACTAGCCATTCAGTTAACCCAGATGGAAGAGCCTCAACTCTCAGACTGTTTTATGGGGAAATGGTCTGCTTTCTTTGAATCTGTTACTGAGCAAATGTCAAAGCAATATGAACTACCCCAGGGATGTCAAACATGTGGCTCAGGGGCCAAATCAGGCCCCCTGGAGGGCTCCTATCAGGCCCCCAAGACTGCTTCCTTTCTCCCTCTCTCTTGTTTCCTTCAATTATCAGAGGCTTTTAAACAGGGCTTTCTTTGTAAAAAAAAAAGCCCAGCAGGAACTCATTTGCATATTAGGTCACACCCCTGACATCACCATTGTTTCACACAGGGCTTTCTGTAGAAAAAGCTCAGCGAGACCTCATTTGCATATTAGGCCACACACCCCTGGCGCCAAGCCAGCTGGAACTGCGTTCCTGTGCATTCCTGCTCAAAAAAGCCCTGCTTTTAAATAATATATTGCAAGAGTGCTAATCTTTTAAGCATGATTAGGGTTTGTAGAATCTTTTGGGCTCAAGTGCCGTGTTCTACTGGAGAAAGTTTTTCTTCCAGACGTTTCGTTCTCAGCTGCGGAGAACATCCTCAGTGGCGTTGCAGCCGGAGCAGGCGCTCAGACCTTCTTGGCTGCTGTGTGTTGAGTCAGAGACTGACAGAGACTGACCAAGAGAGAGATCTTGGGGTCATGGTAGATAACTCACTGAAAATGTCAAGACAATGTGCAATTGCAATAAAAGCATGTTTTATTTTAAGCATGTTTTATTTAAAGCTTTTTTTTAAAAAAAAAATCTTTCATTCTGCTTGTCTGTGTCTTTTATAAAGTGTATGTCTTCGATACTTGGCATTACATTTTATGATACACATCGCCTGGCCCAACAAGGTCTCATTTATGTCAGAATTTGACACCCCTGATCTTGATATAAGGATTTTGTTTTCTATTGAATACCACTGTAAGCTCTTCCATCTGGGTTAACTGAATGGCTAGTTTATCTTGGGGCAGTCTTCACAGTGGAGGACGGTAAGCAGTGGGGTGCTGCAGGGCTCAGTACTGGGTCCCATGCTCTTTAACTTGTTCATTAATGATCTGGAGTAGGGAGTAAGCAGTGAAGTGGCCAAGTTTGCAGATGACACTAAATTGTTCAGGGTGCTGAGAACCAGAGAGGATTGTGGGGCACGCCAAAGGGATCTGTTGAGGCTGGGTGAATGGGCATCAACGTGGCAGATGAGGTTCAATGTGGCCAAGTGCAAAGTAATGCACATTGGGGCCAAAAATCCCAGCTACAAATACAAGTTGATGAGGTGTGAACTGGCAGAGACTGACCAAGAGAGAGATCTTGGGGTCATGGTAGATAACTCACTGAATATGTCAAGACAATGTGCGATTGCAATAAAAAAAGGCCAACGCCGTGCTGGGAATTATTAGGAAGGGAATTGAAAACAAATCAGCTAGTATCATAATGCCCCTGTATAAATCGATGGTGCGGTCTCATTTGGAATACTGTGTGCAATTCTGGTCACCGCACCTCAAAAAGGATATTATAGCATTGGAAAAAGTGAAGAAAAGGGCAACTAGAATGATTAAAGGTTTGGAATACTTTCCCTATGAAGAAAGGTTAAAACGCTTGGGGCTCTTTAGCTTGGAGAAACGTCGACTGCGGGGTGACATGATAGAGGTTTACAAGATTATGCATGGGATGGAGAAAGTAGAGAAAGAAGTACTTTTCTCCCTTTCTCACAATACAAGAACTTGTGGCCATTCAATGAAATTGCTGAGCAGTCAGGTCAAAACGGATAAAAGGAAGTACTTCTTCACCCAAAGCGTGATTAACATGTTTGAATTCATTGCTACAGGAGATGGTGGCGGCTACAAGCACAGCCAGCTTTAAGAGGGGATTGGATAAGAATATGGAGCAGAGGTCCATCAGTGGCTATTAGCCACGGTGTGTGTGTATATATATATACACACACACACACACACACAAACACACACACACACACATATTTTGGCCACTGTGTGACACAGAGTGTTGGACTGGATGGGCCATTGGCCTGATCCAACATGGCTTCTCTTATGTTCTTATGTAAGAATTCCTTTTCTTTTGTGTGTTTGCTTCGTTTAATATTATTTGTATACATTTTTATATTGTATTGCAGGGGTGGCCAACGGTAGCTCTCCAGATGTTTTTTGCCTACAACTCCCTGTTGATGCGCCAGTGTTTAGTGAGGGTGGTCTTTAGTGACTCAAAGAATGAAGGCTTGCACACAGCAGTGGTCGAACTACTACCGTATTTGCCGGCGTATAAGACGACTTTTTTGCCCTGAAAAACATGCCTCCAAGTGGGGGGTCGTCTTATATGCCGGGTGCACTTCAGTTGGGATAGACATAGCTGCCCACAGTGGCCTTCCGATGCTCGCCTGGTGCCCATAGTGACCTCCCGATGGCCGCCCACCTCATTCTACATACCGTCCAGTAATGCACGGTATCCAGCGCGGCCGCGGCAGGTCATCAGCGTGGCTGCGGCGAGCATCAGCAGCAAGACAGGGGTGCCAGCCTTTTCGGCGTGACCGGCCCGTTCTGCTCGGCGGGAAGCAGCGGCGCTCCGGCCTGCCCCTTGTCTACGCAGAGCTCGCACATGCGCACTTGCGCACTAGTGCTGGTCACAGGAAGATGCAGGGGCGGGCCGGAGGTGCTGCGGTCGGGCTGCGGCCGTACAATGGTGACAATTTTGAGTGGAAATGTTGGGGGGTCGTCTTATACGCCCAGTCGTCTTATACGCTGGGAAATACGGTACATACAATTTATTTACACCTCCACTCTCCAAACCGACAGAATGCTCTGCTGCAACTCCACCATACATAACCCACATACAGTAAAGTGTCTCTGTACATTTATACAATTCAAGGTCCCCAGGTGACCAATCAGCTTGCTGCTGAGTCATGCTGACATTGTCCAGGCTGATGCAATCTGGCAAGCAGCCACCTCCTGTCACCTAGATGATCTACCTGGCAGATCAGTTACTTTCACTTTCCCAGCATGTGCTTAGAAACTGTCATTGTCTTCCACAATACTGACACTCCCATTAGCCGCAGCCAGCATGGCCAATGGCTGAGGCTGATGAGAGTTGGAGGCAAAAAACATCTGGAGAGCTACTGTTGGCCACCCCTGTATTGCATTGTTAACCAAAAACAAAATTGAAATATTTTTTTTTTTAAAAAAGATCTACTCAGGCAATCAGATCTTCAGTGGCCAATCAGAAGCCTTGCTGGACAAAATACTCATGAGGGCCCACCTACTTTCTAAAAACACTTTGTGGGCACCAGGAAAGGTGTTGGTGGATACCACATTGAGGCTGCTCTGCATATTAGGCCATGCCCCCCTGAGGTAGCCAATCCTCCCGCAGCTTACAGTAGGCCCTGTACTAAGAACCTTCTAAGCTCTTGGAGGATTGGCTGCATCAGGGGGGCGTGGCCTAATAAGCAGAGGCGCTCCTGCTAGAAAAAGAGCCCTGTTGTATGTTAAATAGTGAAATTCTGAACTGCCCACTCTTGGGGGTGGGGGGTGGAAATGGTTAAGCTCAGCTCAATTTGAAACAGGAAATCCAAACATTTGCAACTGGTGGAAACTGCTACTAAGTCATACCTGACTTATGGCAACCTCTAGGGCAGAAGTGTCAAACATGTCGCCCGGGGGCCGAATCAGGCCCTCAGAGGGTTCCTATCAGGTCCACGAGCAATTGGCTGTCATCTTCTCCCACTCTCTTGCTTCCTTCTGCATAACAGCTTGCTTTGCAAGGCTTGCTCAGTCACACAGGAACTATAGAGCAAAACCTCTATTTTCTCCATTGGCCGAGGCTCCTCCCTTGGAAAGGAAGGGGGGAGGGAGAGCTTGCTTTGCCAGGTTCTCTCAATTGCACAGCAGAGCTACTGAGCTAAGCCTCTCTTCCTTCTATTGCCTGAGGCTCCTCCCCCTCCTGGTTCCCTGGGGAAAGAAGGAAAGAACCAGAGCTTCCTTTGCCCTGTTCCCTGGATCCCGTGGGAGAGATACAAAGAAACCACCTTTAAGACCAATGAGTGTTAATGTTCTAAGCATGTTTTAAGTTGCTTTTTTTTAAAAAAATCTTCAATTGTGCTTGTCTGTGTCCTTTTAAAAGTTTATATACCTGCTACCTAATCTTGAAAAGGTACACCTACAGCCCTGCCCAACACAGCCTCATTTATGGCAGATCTGGCCCTCGTAACAAATGTGTTTGACTCCTGTGCTCTGGGGTTTCCATGGCACAACACAAGCAGAAGTGGTTTGCCATCACCTCCATCTGTCCAGGGGGCCGCACGTTGCTATTAGATATATGGATTATCAAAACACCAGGAGAATGCCTGTCCACAATTTCTAAACACACTGAGAGGCATAAGTGATGTGAGGAAAAGAGAGGCACACACAGAAAGAAAAGGGCAGCAGGAAACCTTGGACCAAGATGAGAGGATGGGTTCGATAGGCGTATGAATTTGAAAAACAGCCTCGTCATTTGCAAACACAGGAGCCATAATGAGAGGAAGGAGAGTTAACAAACAATATTTATAATAAAAGCATAATACAAAGAAAGTGGTATCTCTTCATGGTTTAAAAAAAAGGCATGAACTGTAAGGGGAAAAAATGTAAAAGGAAAGGTACACATAGCATTCTCCCCAGTCTCTCTACTCACATATTTTATTATGTAACTGAGAATCTACGAATTGCTATTTAACCTCCACATGCAGAGGATTCTGCATTACAAATGCCAAAAGCATAATCTGCATATTCACCAATCAAGCAAGAAAGCGGTATGTCGGAATCTAAATGTGAGTTCAGTCAAAGTCGGAATCCAAACTAATCAACATTCCGGAAATCGTTCTGGTTTGAACTTTGGTCCCAAATGATTAATTTGGCTGTAAAATCCAGAGGCTGCCAAAAGAAAAAAAAAAAAATGGAGACATCTGAAGCTTGTCAAGCCATGGCATGCGCTACCTGGGAGACAAACAAGCCTCTTTTTTATTCACCCATTCAAATGCCAATCAAACGACTTCTTCCTGGAACAGCTTCATCATCTTACTTCATCGGAAAGGCATTCCAGAATAGCAAGGCGCTCAGCTCACTGAGTTTTCATTAGTTATGCTCAAACACCCACTGGTTTGGCTCGCATCCTGCTTGCCTGTTGCAAGCAGAGAGCTGAGCACTTGGTGAGCCGTTCAGATGAATCATTCTGAGTAAACATGGATGTATCTAATTTGCACCAACGTCTTACACCGCTAGACCGCTTTCTAACAGCTGTTGCTCCCCTGCCATCTGTCTGCTGCTCTTGCAACCAATTCCAATTTCAAAAGGCACAGAATAAAAAGGAGAAAAGATCAGTTTTGAGGTGACACTTCCTACTTAGATGTTTCCTTATGCAAAAAAGGTTTCGAGTTGACACTTCCTACTTAGATGTCTCTCTAGTCTGTTGGTGTCCGCCAATGAATATCCAGCTAATCTTGTGATTATGTTTTACTATCACTTCTTGAATAGATGCCGGTTATTGCTCAAGAACAAATAGGCAGTGCAGCCAACGTCAGGAAAGTAGACGATGCGTCTGACTGCTCAAAGAGGGCAACTGATGCTGTATACAAGTTAGTCAATTTAATCGCCCAAACCACCATGACTCTGGGAAACAATAATTATTCTCTGCTACATCCAATTTAGTTCCCGGATTAGGCACAAGTTACTGCAAACTGCAACAAACAAGAATCTTCTGTGCCGATGCAAAGAGGTTCGGAATAGTACTACGCTTAAGATGCGCTTTGTCAAGAAGAGGAGGAGGTGGAGGTTGGATTTATACCCCTCCCTTCACTTGGAGTCTCAAAGCGGTTTACAATCTCCTTCCCCTCCCCACAGCTACGGTGCCGGGGGTGCTATGGTGCTAGAACTCCACATCCTTTCTCACTTTCTAGTGCCTCCAGATGTTTTAAGCTGGAAGACGCACTACCATTTGCAACTGGAGTGCAACTGAAGTTTTCCAACATTTCTAAATCCATTAGTCCCATTTAGTCTAATTTAGTCTAATTAATCAATTAGAAACAGTAAGTGAACTCGAGGCTCCGAGCACGTCTTTAGGATCATTTTTGAATCACTTTGACCCACTTAGCCTGGAGGAAGTTGACAGGATTCTCATCTCTGGGCGCCCTACAACTTGCGTTTTGGATCCGTGCCCGTCCTGGCTGATAAAAGCTTGACGGACGGTGTTATGTGATCCACTTCGTTCTATTGTCAACAGATCCCTCATAGAGGGGGTCTTCCCCATACCTCTTAAAGAGGCTGTGATCCGCCCTCTCTTGAAACCATCTTTAGATCCGCCCTCTCTTGAAACCTCTGCCAGAGCTATGGATGACCCAAGGTCATGCTAGCAGGTGCAAGTGGAGGAGTGGAGAATCAAACCCCATTCTCCCAGATAAGAGAACCACTACACCAAACTGCACGGCACCATTGCAAGAACCGGCACTTTAATTCGTCCGCAGGAGCGGCAGAATTGTTCTTCAGCGTCTCAAGTCGGAAACCGACATGCACGAATAGACTTCGAAATTTTGACATATGAACTCACACTATCGGAAGTTGTATTTTGTGAGATTTCTAACTTTATATACTGTCAGTGTAAATTGTGAATATTGCGAAAGGTTGTTAAAATATATTTTTCATAGCATTTGTATGGTTGGTTTAACTCCTTATTCATAACGACGGTTCGTTATTTTCCCACGGTTTTTTTGTAGTTGGTTTAACCTCCAGGTGGTGCCCTGAGATCTCCGAAGATGGCAACCGATCTCGAGATGACAGAGGTCCGTTCCTGTGGAGAAAATGGCTGCTCTGGAGGGGAGGCCTCTATTGCATTATACCCTGCTTAGGTCCCTCTCCTCGCTTTGCTCCACCATCCCCAGGTACCATCTTCAAATCTCCAGGCATTTCCCAACCCAGAGCTGACAATGCTAGCTATGGATCTAGAACAAGGGCTCTGCTACTGAGACGAGGACCCTTCTTATTTTCAGATTGGCTAAGTACCGTTCTCAAATAGGACGCTGGATGATTTGTAGGCCCAACACCATCCACCAGAAGAAGAAGACTGCAGATTTATACCCCACCCTTCTCCCTGAATCAGAGACTCAAGAGTGGCTTACAATCTCCTATATCTTCTCCCCCCCCCCAACAGACACCCTGTGAGGTGGGTGAGACTGAGAGGGCTCTGACAGAACCTGTCCTTTCAAGGACAACTCCTACGAGAGCTATGGCTGACCCAAGGACATTCCAGCAGCTGCAAGTGGAGGAGTGGGGAATCAAGCCCGGTTCTCCCAGATAAGAGTCCGTACAATTAACCATTACACCAAACTGGCTCTCCAGGAGGAAGCCCTGTCCTGCATATTATTCATGAGCACAGGAACCAAGCGGGAACTTAAAATGTTCAAGGAAAAACAGGCCCAGGCTAGCCTGATCTAATCGGATCTCAGAATCGGTGGGGTCAGCCCTGGTTCATACTTGGATGGGAGACCACCAAGGACGTCCAGGGTTGCTATGCAGAGGCAGGCACTGGCTAGCCACTTCTGGATGTCTCTTGCCTGGATGGTGCAGGCTAGCCTCATCAGATCTCAGGATCAGTGGGGTCAGCGCTGGTTAATACTTGCATGGGAGGCCACCCAGGAAGTCCAGGGTTGTTATGCAGAGGCAGGCAATGGCAAACCACCTCTCTTCACCTCTTAACTTTAAAAACCTTATGGGGTCACCAGGGGTGGAATTCTAGCAGGAGCTCCTTTGCATATTAGGCCACACACCCCTGATGTAAGCCAGTCCTCCAAGAGCTCACAAGGCTCTTTTTTGTAAGCTCTTGGACGATTGGCTACATCAAGAAGAAGAAGATATTGGATTTATATCCCGCCCTCCACTCTGAAGAGTCTCAGAGCGGCTCACAATCTCCTTTACCTTCCCCCCACCCACAACAGACACCCTGTGAGGTGGGTGGGGCTGGAGAGGGCTCTCACAGCAGCTGCCCTTTCAAGGACAACCTCTGCCAGAGCTATGGCTGACCCAAGGCCATGCTAGCAGGTGCAAGTGGAGGAGTGGGGAATCAAACCTGGTTCTCCCAGAGAAGAGAGCTATGGCTGACCCAAGGCCATTCCAGCAGCTGCGAGTGGAGGAGTGGGGAATCAAACCCGGCTCTCCCAGATAAGAGTCCGCACACTTAACCACTGCACCAAACTGGCTCTCCGCACCAAACTGGCTCTCAGGGGTGTGTGGCCTAATATGCAAAGGAGCTCCTGCTAGAATCCCATCCTGGGGGTCACCATAAGTTGGTGGCACTTTCCACCATCATGGAAGTCAACAGTGGCCTGAACAGCCCAATCTCATCTGATCTCAGAAGCTAAAGGAGGGTCAGGCCTTATTAACACTAGGACAGGGGAGCACCAAGGAAGTCTGACATCACTACACAGAGGCAGGTAATGGCAAATCCCTTCTGTTCAACTCTTGCTTTGAAAACTCTACAGGGGTTGCCATATCTTATAATAATAATAATAATAATAATAATAATAATAATAATAATAATAATAATAATAATAATAATAATAATAATAATAATAAATTTTATTTATACCCCGCCCTCCCCTGCCGAAGCAGGCTCAGGGCGGCTAACAATACGGTGCCCAATGGTGCACCAACAATAAAACAGTTACATTGGAAACATTAAATTAAACATTAAATTAACCTTAAAAGCCTGAATTAAAACAATTAACTAAAACATATTATAACGCTATCCTTGACACTCTTCTAGTTGATGCTGATGGCGGATTTCCAGTTATTCATAAGCTAATTTAAAAAGGGTGGTCTTGCAGGCCCTGCGGAACTGATCTTGGCTGTAATTTGACAATACTTCCCACCAGCAATGCTGCTAGGGTTGCCAAGTCCCTCGTGGCCTCTGGCGGGAGACTGATTACGCGCATGCAGTGCGATGACGTCACTCGCAAGTGACAGCATCGAGCCAGCAACATCACGCGCCGGCCACTCTAGGAGCTTCCAGGAAAACTCTATGGTTTCCCGGACACTCTAGCAATTTGGGTGGGGAAACTATAGTACCTATTGTACCATAGAGTTTTCCCTCCAAAATTGCTAGAGCATCCGGGAAAACCATAGAGTTTCCCCGGAAGCTCCTAGAGCAGCCAGCGCACGACATCGCCAGAGCGATGACATCACTGCGAGTGACATCATCATGCCGGCAACATTGGGGGAGGATCTCCACCCAGCCCGAGAGTTTGGCAACCCTAGATGCTGCTTAGAAATGAACTGATAGTTCAAACAGTTAGTTGGGTTATAGTGCTACTGTTTCATTAAAAGGTATCTGAATATTGTTTCAGAATAATGTTTTTTGTATTGACATACTCAAATTAGGGATATTGGCTGTTTATCTCACTACATGTACTTAACCCATTTTCACTATATTTTAATGTATTCTCTTTTTCTCTAATGGCAAACTAGAATTATGTGTTTATAATGTATGTTACAGGTTAAAAAGCAAATTAGGTGGGCAGGAACATCAGTAGGAAAAATGTCCTTTTCTTTAACGCAGACTTGTAGCAATACAGTAATTAACAGGCAACTTATATTACTTTTTATTGGTTTCCCATGCAAATGCTATCCAGACCAAATGTTCTTTCCATTTGTTTATTTCACTATTTTGCCATTGGATCCCAACCTTGTATCACTTTGCATTCTTAGTCACTGCCCACCAGCTGTAAGTAGCTCTGCTCATTGTAAGCATTCCATTGTCTGATGAAGTCTGTGCATGCATACGAAAGCCAGTTTGGTGTTGTGGTCAAGTGAGCGGACTCTTATCTGGGGGAACGGGGTTTGATTCCCCACTCCTCCACTTGCACCTGCTAGCATGGCCTTGGGTCAGCCATAGCTCTGGCAGAGGTTGTCCTTGAAAGGGCAGCTGCTGTGAGAGCCCTCTCCAGCCCCACCCACCTCACAGGGTGTCTGTTGTGGGGGAGGAAGGTAAAGGAGATTGCAGCTGCTGGAATGGCCTTGGGTCAGCCATAGCTCTCTTATCTGGGAGAACCGGGTTTGATTCCCCACTCCGCTTGCAGCTGCTGGAATACTCTTGGGTCAGCCATAGCTCTCTTCTCTGGGAGAACTGGGTTTGATTCCGCACTCCTCCACTTGCAGCTGCTGGAATGGCCTTGGGTCAGCCATAGCTCTCTTATCTGGGAGAACCAGGTTTGATTCCCCACTCCTCCACTTGCAGCTGCTGGAATGGCCTTGGGTCAGCCAGAGCTCTGGCAGAGGTTGTCCTTGAAAGGGCAGCTTCTGGGAGAGCTCTCTCAACCCCACCTACCTCACAGGATATCTGTTGCGGGGGAGATTGCAAACCGCTCTGAGTCTCTGATTCAGAGAGAAGGGCGAAGTATAAATCCGCAGTCGTCGTCTTCTACATTCCGAATAAAAGTTGGTTGGTCTTCAAGGTGCTACTGGGCTCCTACTTTGTAATGAAATAAGTGATTAGATGAGTCCAGAGGAACCTATGAGGGGAAAGTCATAATCTACACTGAAAACCAGTTTAAAATTTTAAAAAGGTAAAGGTAGTCCCCTGTGCAAGCACCAGTCATTTTTGACTCTAGGGTGACGTTGCTTTCAAAACTTTTTTTTTTAGTAATTAACATTTTCACAACGTTTTCACGGCAGACTTTTTAATGGGGTGGTTTGCCAGTCATCTACACTTCCCCCCCAGCAAGCTGGGACTCATTTGACCGACCTCGGAAGGATGGAAGGCTGAGTCAATCTGGAGCCAGATACCTGAACCAGCTTCTGCTGGGATCGAACTCAGGTCGTGAGCAGAGGGCTTCGACTGCAGTACTGCAGCTTTACCACTCTGCTTCCTGTTAAAAAAAAAAAAAAGGCGGAGTTGCCTTCTTCAAGGAGTCAAGAGCATTGAATTAGCACATGTTTGCATACACCTTTTCAAAGTGCAATGGTTTAATGTTGTATTCAGGTGAAGAGCAATTTGTTAATTTATGGCTGACACTGTTCAGCGGGGATTAGCGACTATTGTGATTTTGATGAGGAGAAAGCAGTGTTACTGCTGTCAGTCAGAAAATATTGCAAACCCCCCCCCCCCCACACACAAATTAACAAGAGAAAAGAGCAGAGAGGCTTCCTCTAACCAAGGCTCTTTTTCATGCGACAAGTAATAGGACCTGGCAGGCGTGGAATTCTAGCAAGAGCTCTTTTGCATATTAGGCCACACACCCCTGATTTAGCCAATCCTCCAAGAGCTTACAAAAAAGAGCCTTGTAAGCTCTCGGAGGATTGGTATATCAGAGGGGTGTGGCCTAATATGCAAAGGAGCTCCTGCTAGAATTCCAACCCTGGGACTTGGGATCGTATGCATGTATGGCTGTCTAGATTCAGGGTAGGCAGTGAATAATTCAAGTGTGAAATCTGCTACCAGAGGATGTCATGATGGCCACTGGCATAGACAGCTTTGAATGGGGATTAGCTTCATGGAGGAGGGGTCCATCAGTGGCTTCTAGCCATGTGACTAAAGGGAACTTCCACATCCAGAGGCAGTAAACCTCTGAATCCCAGAGCCAGGAGGCAACAGCACTGGAAAGCTTGGGCCTCTATGCCCTGTTGTTGGCCCTCTAGAGCACGGGTATCAAACTCATTTGTTAGAATGGTCAGATTTGACATAAATGAGACCAGGGCTTTTTAATGAACAGGAACGCACAGGAACGCAAGCTTGGCATCAGGGGGTGTGGCTTAATATGCAAATGAGTTCCTGCTGGACTTTTTCTACCAAAAAAGGCTTGAATGAGACCTTGTCGGGCCGGGCCATTTGTGTACCTATTTAAGATTAGGTAGTAGAGATATAAACTTTTTAAAGGACACAGACAAACATGACTAAAGTTTTTTTTTTATTATTTTTTAAAAACCTTAAAATAAAACATGCTTAAAACATTAACCCTTGTTGGTCTTAAAGGTGCCTTCTTCGTATTTCTCCCATGGGATCAGAGAACTGGGGAAAGGAAGCTTTGGCTCTTTCCCTCCCTTCCTAGGGTACCAAGAGGGGGAGGAGCCTCAACCAATGAGGCTTTGCTCTGTAGCTCCTGTGCGATTGAGCAAGCCTGGCAAAGCAAGTTGAGATGCAGAAGAAAGCAAGGGAGAGGGAGAAGGAAGCAGACAAGAGCCAACAACTAGGCATAGAGATGGAGACTTTTCCCTGAGGTTCCCTCCTGGAGAAGGGATTTAGAGGCTTAGTGCCTCTGAATGTGGAGATTCCTCTCAGTCACCATGGCTAGCAGCCATTGATACCTTTATCCTCCATTAATCTATGTAATCCCCTTTCAAAGGTCTTTATTCCTGTGACCATCACTACATCTTCTGGCAGCAAATGCCACATTTTAGTCACTTGTGTAAAGAAGCGTTTCCTTTCGTCGGTCCTGTTAAGGCGCTGGGGGAACTAAGACTTCCATTTGGTTGTTTGAGATCACGCATAGGTGAAATCGTGGCAACGGAACTGTACTGCTTGAAAAGACAAAGAAGTAATGTACTGAATGAAACATTGGTCCCTTCTTACTGAACAGCGAGCAGAACATCATCCAAACCAGTGGGTTTTTGAGCTACATCCCAACAAAAGTCCATATAGTCAAAGCGATGGTATTCCCAGTAGTAACGTATGGCTGTGAGAGTTGGACCATAAGGAAGGCCGAGCGCAGAAGAATAGTTGCTTCCGAGCTGTGGTGCTGGAGAAGACTCTTGAGAGCCCCTTGGACTGCAAGAAGATCAAATCAGTCAGTCCTAAGGGAAATCAACCCTGACTGTTCCCTGGAAGGTCAGATGCTGAAGCTGAAGCTCAAATACTTTGGCCACCAAATGAGAAGGCAGCACTCACTGGAGAAGACCCTGATGCTGGGAAAGACAGAAGGCAAAAGAAGAAGGGGACGGCAAAAGAGGAGATGGCTGGACAGCATTACTGATGTAACTAATATGACTTGGAGTGGACTTCGGAGGATGGTGGAAGACAGGAGGGCCTGGTGTGACTTTGCCCATGAGGTCGCAAAGAGTCGGACTTGACTGTACGACTGAACAACAACAAGCTACATCCCTCCATTCATAAATGGGTAACAGATCTTAATTTACACCTTGAACCAATTAATGTTTTAGCAAGCTACCTGGCTGCCCAATACCAAGGCAATTTCCATCCTTACCAGTGTGTACTGTGGTACTCTTCTAGTTGGAAATCTCAAGGTGCTAGCAGTTAGGACGAAAGTATGAGAAAACCACCTTAGTTAATTTGCTCCTGGGTTAAAGTCCCATCATTTCTCTCCCTCATTTCCACTGCACAGTTTTAAACTTACCACGTGCAACAGCAGCCTATGGGCCACTGATGGTCGGTGGTGCATTTCCAAATGGCCTCTGAGACCAAAAGGCTAAATTAAGCCTCAGATCCTTGGATGCTCTGATGAAATAGTGCCAAGTGAAAAAAAGGAAGAAATATTTAATGTCTATAAGGCACTAAGCCTCTGAATCACAGAGCCAGGAGGCAACCTTGGGGGAAGAACCTAGTCTCTATGCCCTGTTGTTCAACCTCCAGAGGAACTGGTTGGCCACTGTGTGAGACAGGATGCTGGACTAGATGGTCTCATCCAGCAGGGCTCTTCTGATGTTCTTAACAGGGAAAGGCCTCAGTCTCTGTGCCCTGCTGTTGGCTGTCCAGAGGAACTGGTTTGGCCACTGTGTGAGACAGGATGCTGGACTAGATGGACCTCTGGTCTGATCCAGCAGGGTTCTTCTGATGTTCTTATGAGGGCCTCGGCCTCTATGTCCTATTGTTGGCCCTCCAGAAGAACTGGTTGGCCACTATGTGAGACAGGTTGCTGGACTAGATGGATCACTGGTCTGATCCAGCAGGGCTCTTCTTATGTTCTTAACAGGGGAAAGGCCTCGGTCTCTGTGCCCTGCTGTTGGCTGTCCAGAGGAACTGGTTGGCCACTGCATGAGACAGGATGCTGGACTAGATGGACTGATCCAGCAGGGCTCTTCTTAGTCCTCAGTCTCTAGGTGCTACAGAGCAACAGGTTGGTCATTGTGTGAGAGAGGATGATGGACCAGATGGACTACTGGCCTGATCCAACAGGGCTCCTTTAGGTTCTTATTAGGGGAAAGCCTGAGCCTCTATGTCATGTTATTGGCCCTCCAGAGGAACTGGTTGGCCAATGTGTGAGATAAGATGCCGGACCAGATGGACCTCTGGTCTGATACAGCAGGGCTCTTCTGATTGTATTAGGGGAAGGCCTCGGCCTCTATGCCCTGTTGCTGGCCCTCCAGAGGAACTGGTTGGGCACTGTATGAGACAGGATGCTGGACTAGATGGACTATCGGTGTGACCCAGCAGGGCTCTTCTGATTGTATTAGGGGAAGGTCTCAGCCTCTATGTCCTGTTGTTGGCCCTCCAGAGGAACTGACTGGTTACTATTTAAGAGACAGGATGCTGGACCAGATGGACAATTGGTCTGATCCAGCAGGGTTCTTCTTATGTTCCTATGACGGGCTGCTAGTGACCACAGTTACCTTCAGCTTTAAATTGCCTGCCACTGTTGATGGAGGAGAAACCTTAAGAACATCAGAGAAGCCATGTTGGATCAGGCCAATGGCCCATTCAGTCCAACACTCTGTGTCACGCATAAGAACATAAGAGAAGCCATGTTGGATCAGGCCAATGGCCTTGTCATTCTTCAGGAAAGAAAAAAGACAAGAGTTGATGTTCCTTCCCCTGAGTGGTAATGGGGAGAGGGAACTGCTCAGGAGGATGAGTGAGCAGCTAACATAGGTTAATAAAAGTGTGGCATTGAAACCCTGACCTCTCTCCCCTGATCATGTCTGGGGGAGGACTAGTCTGGTACCTTGGACAAGGTGATGCGGGCAACCTTCTTTCTTAACATCTCACAGGGTCATGCCAAGTCTAGACTGTTACCTGGTCTGCAAATAGGATCAAAATAGGTCCTACAATCACATGGAATGAGTGTCATCAAATACTGGCCATAGGCTTGTCTAGGAAAAGTGATCCTAAAGATGCAAAGGTCTGGCTTTTGACACTTCTCTTCCCTCTTTTAAATCCATCAATGCCAAAGTTTAATTTCCAGAAAAGGCAGTACAACTAACTCATTATAATGAAATTTCTGAGCCGTCGGGTTAGAACAGATAAAAGGAAGTACTTCTTCACTCAAAGGGTGATTAACATGTGGAATTCACTGCCACAGGAGGTGGCGGAGGCTACAAGCATAGACAGCTTCAAGGGAGGATTGGATAAGCATATGGAGCAGAGGTCCATAAGTGGCTATTAGCCACAGCTTATCGTTGGAACTCTCTGTTTGGGGCAGGGATGCTTTGTATTCTAGTGCTTTTGGGGAGGGGGGCACAGTGGAAGGGCTTTTAGCCCCACTGGTTGACTTCTTGATGGCACTTGGTTTTGGGGGTTTTTTTTGGTCACTGTGTGACACAGAGTGTTGGACTGGATGGGCCACTGGCCTGAACCAACATGGCTTCTCTGATGTTCTTATGTGACACAGAGTGTTGGACTGGATGGGCCACTGGCCTGATCCAACATGGCTTCTCTTATGTTCTTATGTGACACAGAGTGTTGGACTGATGGGCCATTGGCCTGATCCAACATGGCTTCTCTTATGTTCTTATGTGACACAGAGTGTTGGACTGGATGGGTCATTGGCCTGATGCAACATGGCTTCTCTTTGTTCTTATCTTGCCTGATTTTCCTTACCTGGTTCATCCTATGTGAGTCTGTAGTTAATTTTAATCCCCTTTGTAATAGTTCTCTTGTCCCGTCTATTAGAGGTCACCAAGCACAATGATGTTTTCACATGAACGTTACATTGCATTCACAACCCAGGGGAAAGCTGTGCAGCTTCCCTGATTCAAATAAATTGTTTCATTCACACCATCACAGCATTGTTCTAGGAGCGATCACGTTATGCTCAAAGTTATATCAACCACCCTCTGTCCAAGTGTGTGTGTGTGTGTTTGTGTGTGTGTGTTTGGACGTCCACAGCCTTACACCCCTACCAGCCACAAGGCTGGGTAAACGTGAGCGGAACGCTGCTTTGTTTTGCTCATCCTTCCACTTGGATCTGTGTTCTCTGGACGGGTAATATAGTCCCATAGAATAAGTTCCTTTTTGTCTCTATAAGCGACTACCTTTATTTTCTGAACCTGTGTGTGTGTTTAGAGCCCTCTTCAAGTGATAACTTTTTTATTTTTATTTCTTTAACTTTTCTTAATAATAAAAAAAATCCTTTCATTAATTAAGGCCTGGTTCATTCGAGAGTTCTACTGAGGGAAAAATCCCCATAAACATAGGAGGAGATCCTGCTTGTTACCCACTCTCTCATTGTCTGGGTCTCTTAGCTAATTCCCCCAACAAACTCAGGAGACCCTCACAACCCCTTAGGGTAACAGAAGGCCTCCCCTGGACTCAAATTCTTTCCATGGTTCATGGGCAGGGGGTGACTCTGGACTCCCCAGGAAATGCCCGAGGGCACCAAACTCTATGACCCAATGGACAATGCTGCCTTGTCAGATAACTCCGTGGCACTATCTGTGCAAGCCAAACAACACCTGCCTGCTTGAGGTACATGCCGATCCAGCGACCTTTGACCCGGGCTTTTGGTTTTAATGGTTTTCTCACCTTGTGAAGGACACAGTGACTTCTGAGCAAATTTATTTTCGTACCTCGAAGTCACTGGCAGCTCGTTGTTTTGGTTGTGAATTCTCGGCTGAGAGTCAAGGCTAGAAGTGTCGGGCGGTGATGGGATGCCGCTGAAAGGGTGAGATGAACTTCCTGACTCAATAAGGCTGTATTTATTAAGGGAGGATCCGAACTGAGGGGTGCAGGCAGGGGAGAAAGATGGACTTGCAGAGGAGACAGAAAACCTGTAATTCTTAAAATATGTGCCTACATTTTTTGGGGGGGAATACTTATTCTAAACGATGTGTCTAACTTGAACCCCAAGTTTCATTCATCTAGGACAGGGATGGCCGAACTGCAGCTTGGGAGCCACATGTGGCTCACACATATTGTGTGGCTCTCAAAGTCCCCACTGCCCCGTGAGCTGGCATTTCTCTCTTTGAATCACTTCTCTAAGCCAAGCCAAGCCCAGCTTGGCAGCTTGGAGAATGCATTTAAAGTTAAAGTTGCTTTCTTTCCACCTCTCCTCTCCCCCTCCCATCTATGAAGAAAGATTGAAGGAGCTGGGCATGTTTAGCCTGGAGAGGAGGCGGCTGAGAGGTGATAGGATCACCATCTTCAAGGACTGTCATCTAGAGGATGGTGTGAAATTGTTTTCTGTGGGTTGAAATTAAACCAGGGGGTTGAAATTAAATCAAAAAGAATTTCCGGCTCAGCATTAGGAAGAACTTCCTGACCGTTAGAGTGGTTCATCAGTGGAACAGGCTTCCTCCTTGGGAGGTGGTGAGCTCTCCTTCCTTGGAGATTTTTAAACAAAGGCTAGATGGCCATCTGACAGCAATGAGGGTCCTGTGAATTTAGGGGGGGGGGGGTATCTGTGAGTTTAGAGTGGTTCCTCAGTGGAACAGACTTCCTCGGGAGGTGGTGGGCTCTCCTTCCTTGGAGGTTTTTAAACAAAGGCTAGATGGCCATCTGACAGCAATGGAGGTCCCTGTGGCTTCAGGGGGAGGTATTTGTGAGTTTCCTGCATTGTTGACCCTGGAGGTTCCTTCCAACTCTATGATTCTATGATCTGTCATAGTCCTGCCGTACACTGCATTGGTCAGGCTATAGCTGTGGTACTGTTTGCACTTCTGGAGAACGCACTTTAAAAACACTGTGGGTAGAATGGAGTGGGTGCAGAAGAAAGAGATGAAGAGGATCAGGGGCCTGAAACACCAAGCCCTACTGCAATAGGCTGAGGGACTTGGGAATGTTCATTCTGGAGAAGAGGAGGTTGAGCAGGGGACATGATGGCTCTCTTGAAGTCTTTGAAGAGCCAGTTTGGTGTAGTGGTTAAGTGTGCAGACTCTTATCTGGGAGAACCGGGTTTGATTCCCCACTCCTCCACTTGCACCTGCCAGCATGGCCTTGGGTCAGCCATAGCTCTGGCAGAGGTTGTCCTTGAAAGGGCAGCTGCTGTGAGAGCCCTCTCCAGCCCCACCCACCTCACAGGGTGTCTGTTGTGGGGGAGGAAGGTAAAGGAGATTGTGAGCCGCTCTGAGACTCTTCGGAGTGGAGGGCGGGATATAAATCCAATATCTTCTTCTTCTAAGAAGGTGGTGAGCTCCCTCTCTATGGCCACCTCCAAGCAGCGGCTGGACAAACACTTGTAAGGGATGCTTTTGGGACTGCCAGCCACCAGGTGGGGCCTGGAGATCGCCCGCTTTCACAACTGATCTCCAGCTGGCAGAGATCAGCTCCACTGGAGAAAATGATTAGAACAACTGGGACCGGTGTATATAGAAAGAGCTGCAAAAAGCACCAGAAGCAATAATACTATCACACTGTAAGTGTGTAAATGAGTTCTTGTTTAGTGCCAAATAAAATAAGACCAGGGAACACGTATTGTTTGAAAACCCCCACAAAGTCACTGCATCAGTCTCTCACTGGCAGCACTGGCAGTTGCCTCTTCGAAACAAACTGTAGACACGGGTGGAGTCTTTTGGTGTTCCGTTCGTGATTTAGAAGGAGAGAATAAGGAACCGCTTATTAAAGGAATCTTCACGGTTTCACTTATCAAGTTCTTCTTCAGCCTTTTCTCCTGTACTTTTTCTATAATGCAGATCAATGAATTCTCTCAACATCTGCTATTGGCTCTTCAGCAGATGTTCCCATTTCTTTTATGTCAGATCCGGCCCTCATAACAAATGAGTTCGCCACCCCTGTCTTAGAGGATTAGCTACACCATGGGTATGTGGCCGGATACAGAACATGAAGGTCCCCATTCAAATTCTAGCTGATCTTGACCTCTGCAAAGAAGATGCAAGACACAAAAAACTCCGCAACCCCCCCGCCCCCATTTAACTCAATGTTTGTTTTCCCTTCTGAACGGTTAGTCAGCAGCAGGGTCCTTTGCGCTGACCTCCGGGCTGCTGGGGGAGACGCTTCTTATTCATCGCCTTCGTATCATCTGCCGCTAATCCAATATATAAATCAAAAGGAAGCCTTTTGCTCCTTTATCCTGTGGGGAGATTTATTTTCCTTAATACCGTTTTATGAGATGCCCCATCACCAAAAAAAAAGAAAGAGCCAAGCAAATTATATCCACCGGGTCACCTTTATCTGCTCTTTTTATGAACTTTCCCCCGCAACTTAAACAGGTGAGCAAGGTGGAATGCTCCCTCCGGGAACTGCCGGTGGTTTGACCCACGCTCTCTTCCCATCGCCCTGTCCTTTCCTTAATGAGATCCCCATCATCTTTAATTTGCAATTTACACCTCAGCAGAGGTGCTTTCACGTTTCATAATATGCTGGGGGGGGGGGGGGTTTGGGTAGCTAAGGTTGCTGGTCTTTCATGTCCTCCAACGTGTTGCAAATTTAAAAAAATGAAGCCGCTTCAGTGTTCTTACAACCAGCGGTAGAAAAATAGGTGGCGGAGCTCATTAGCATAACTCATTAGCATATGCCACCACCACCCCTACAAGCCAAAAGCAACATGATGCAAAAAGGAGAGCCTTGGGCAAGCGAGGCCTGCTTGGGCTGGCTAGAGATCCAGCCAGCCCAAGCAGGTGTTGCTCACCTGGGGCTCTCCTGGGCTGCCCCCCCTCAGTCAAAAGACCAGAAGCCACCCGCCGCCCAAAATCACATAAGAGGTGGAGAAAGGGTGGTGTGGGCTTCTCCAGGGGTTAATGAGGGCTGCTGGGGGGTGTGTGGCAAAGCCCCTGGGGGCTAGCTGGCTGCTTGCTCTCCTAATCCAGGGATTGTTATGCAGCTGCATCTCCTATTCAATGGACAAGGTAGGTGGGGAGAAAGAGGGGGAAGCCTCAGAAAGGCTCAGGAGCTGCACTCCTGTGAGCTTCTGCAGAATCTGAGGCCTGCTTATAACACTCTCATACAGGGCTTTTTTTGTAGCAGGAACTCCTTTGCATATTAGGCTATACCCCCCCCCCCGATGTAGCCAATCCTCCAAGAGTTTGCATGGCTCTTCTTAAACCCTTGGAGGATTGGCTACATCAGGGGTGTGTGGTCTAATATGCAAAGGAGTTCCTGCTACAGAAAAAAAGCCCTGCTCGCATTCTCACCCTGACGAGGACTATGGAAGGCTGTGGTTCTATGGAACAACCCCTGTTTTGCATGCTGAAGATCCCTGGCTCAATCCCCAGCTTCTCTAGTTAAAAGGAACAGGCAGTAGGAGTTGTGAAAGACCTCTTTCGGAGACCCTTGGAGAGCGGCTACCAGTCTGAGTAGACAGTATTGACCTTGATGGACCAAGGGTCTGATTCATGTGTTCATTTCAGGGCGCTTTTTTTGGTAGAAAAAGCCCAGCAGGAACTCATTTGCATATTAGGCCACACCTCCTGACAGCACCTTCATTTCTACAAAAAAAGCCCAGCAGGAAACTCATCTGCATATTAGGCCACACACCCCTGACACCAAGCCCGACGGAACTGCATTCCTGTGTGTTCCTGCTAAAAAAAAAGAGTGGGTATAAATCTAATCTCTTCACTACTCAAAGGAGTCTCGGAGCGGCTTACAATCTCCTTTCCTTTCCCCTCCCCACAACCAGAGATGTAAAATTTCCGGAAATTTTGAAGCTCGGAGAAAATCCCTGGTTTTTTTCCAGAAAAAAACAGAAATTTTTGGAAAAAATGAAAAAAAAATGCTACATTAGCGCTTCTTTTTTACATTTCCAGATTGAAAGTCATTCCGTTACTTATGGAATATGACTATGGACAATTTTACTTGGCATGAAATTATCACAACTAGCAAATTAAAAATATAATGTATCCAAACAATTATTACAAACTGAATTTAAATTTTAAATAATATTTATTTGTAAATGGAGCAACAGTTTCCAGTTATTAGTTTATGTGGAACAGACAAAAATACCTCCACAAAACAATTTTTAAAAATCCAGCAGTAACAATTATTCATATTTCCTCTCCACAGTATTAAATACAAATAAAAAACTCATTCTCATAAAAAGAATTGAAGAGGGGGGAAGTGTATAGAAGAGAGTGGAGGACTAAGTTTCAATGAATGGGCATGACCTAGGACTTGCTTGTGCTCAGTGCACAGAAATTAGAATAATCTGATACCATACACATTTTTTAGAAATGATTTGGAAAATATTTGAACACCTTGTCTTAAAATATTTTATTCATCATGTTAAAATAAAATGTTCCATAATTGATTCTTTTCTTTTCTTTCATTTTTTCAGAAAAATAACCAAAAAAAGCTTCAGAAAAAAAAAACAGAAAAAAACCCGTTTTTTTCTGAAATTTTCAGCTTTTTTTCCCGGGCCCTCACATCTCTACCCACAACAGACACCCTGTGAGGTAGTTAGAACTGAAAGAGCTCTCCCAGAAGCTGCCCTTTCAAGGACAACTCTGTGAGAGCTATGGCTAACCCAAGGCCATTCCAGCAGCTGCAAGTGGAGGAGTGGGGGAATCAAACCCGGTTCTCCCACATAAGAGTCCATGCACTAGGGTTGCCAAGTCCAATTCAAAAAATATCTGGGGACCTTGGGGTGGAGCCAAAAGACTTTGGGGTGGAGCCAGGTTGCGACAAGCATAATTGAACTCCAAGGGAGTTCTGCTTATCACATTTAATGGGACCACACACATTTTTAAATGCCTTCCATTCATGGGAAATAATGAAGGATGGAGGAATCTTCTTTTGGGGTTCATAGAATTGGATCCCCTGCTAGGAAGATACAAGCTTAATGGCTTCTTCTTCTTGCTCAGAAACAAAGAGCCAGCCAGAGGCTTGGAAAATGCATTTAAAGTTGCTTTCTTTCCACCTCTTCCATCCATCCATCCATCCATCTATCACCTGTCTTCCCTCCTCCTTCCTTCCTTCCTTCCTTCCTTCCTTCCTTCCTTCCTTCCTTCCTTCCTTCCTTCCTTCCTTCCTTCCTTCCTTCCTTCCTTCCTCTGGGCACAGAGCAGAGGATTAGCTGCGAATGACTCCCATTGTGCAAGGGGTTGGACTAGAATCTAGATGATCTTTGGGGTTCCTCCCAGCTCCATGTTTCAATGTCAGCCGCAGCGGCATCAGCGGCAAAGCCGATCCCTCGGCTAATCAGGGACGCAAGCTCAGTGTTTCCACAGGTGCCTTCCAAGCGCCGAAGGAGAGCATAAATCAGCAGGTAGCCCTGTTCTTTCCGCAAGACAGCCAAAGATGATGAATGCCCCGTTTCTTGGACAGCAGCTGCATTTGGAAACCTTGGCAAGCCGAAGAAGAGGCTGCCCTTTCCCTTCTGGCAAGCTCAGGATTAATTGCTTTCCCCTTGAACCGGGGGTCTCCCAGAATATACAACCTTGCATGTTGTATTCAAACAGGAGGAGGCCAGGGCCTCCGGCTTCTTGCCCTCGGTGATGTTCGGCTCTCCGTTTATTCAAAACAGTCCAGATGCAGCCGGGAGAGCTCTTTGTTCAATATTTATTATTGTTTAACCTGCCCCGGAATGGGAATACGGGAGGGCGCTGGGGGTCAATGTATTCAAGCTTGAAAGGCAGTTTTGGCCTGCCCTGCTGCTTCTCTTCCTTCGCAGCCTTTGCCGTTCTAACCGCGTCTCGTCAGCCAGGCGGCCTTGCAAAGGGGAAACGCGGAATAACAAGTCGCCTGAGGAGATTTTGCATTGCCTTGGCAGCTGGCCTATGTGGTGGAACCGCGGGGAGACTGATTCAGACAACGGCAGTTTCTTAACTCAGGGAAGTGGTGTCTCTGGGCCCTACGTGGCAGCCGGTAGGGGGATCCTAGGTCTTCTCCGGGATCTTCTGCCCCACTGCTGGACCTCCTGATGGCACTTGGTTTTTTTGGCCTCTGTGTGACACAGTGTTGGACTGGATGGGCCATTGGCCTGATCCAACATGGCTCCTCTTATGTTCTTATGTGACACAGAGTGTTCGACTGGATGGGCCACTGGCCTGATCCAACATGGCTCCTCTCACGTTCTTATGTGACACAGAGTGTTGGACTGGATGGGCCACTGGCCTGATCCAACATGGCTCCTCTTATGTTCTTATGTGACACAGAGTGTGGACTGGATGGGCCATTGGCCTGATCCAGCATGGCTTCTCTTATGTTCTTATGTGACACTGTGTTGGACTGGATGGGCCATTGGCCTGATCCAACGTGGCTTCTCTTATGTGACAGCGTGTTAGACTGGATGGGCCACTGGCCTGATCCAACATGGCTTCTCTTATGTTCTTATGTGACACAGAGTGTTGGACTGGATGGGCCACTGGCCTGATCCAACATGGCTCCTCTCACGTTCTTATGTGACACAGAGTGTTGGACTGGATGGGCCACTGGCCTGATCCAACATGGCTCCTCTTATGTTCTTATGTGACACAGAGTGTGGACTGGATGGGCCATTGGCCTGATCCAGCATGGCTTCTCTTATGTTCTTATGTGACACTGTGTTGGACTGGATGGGCCATTGGCCTGATCCAACGTGGCTTCTCTTATGTGACAGCGTGTTAGACTGGATGGGCCACTGGCCTGATCCAACATGGCTTCTCTTATGTTCTTATGTGACACAGAGTGTTGGACTGGATGGGCCACTGGCCTGATCCAACATGGCTCCTCTCACGTTCTTATGTGACACAGAGTGTTGGACTGGATGGGCCACTGGCCTGATCCAACATGGCTCCTCTTATGTTCTTATGTGACACAGAGTGTGGACTGGATGGGCCATTGGCCTGATCCAGCATGGCTTCTCTTTTGTTCTTATGTGACACAGTGTGTTGGACTGGATGGGCCATTGGCCTGATCCAACGTGGCTTCTCTTATGTGACACAGTGTTAGACTGGATGGGCCATTGGCCTGATCCAGCATGGCTTCTCTTATGTTCTTATGTGACACAGTGTGTTGGACTGGATGGGCCATTGGCCTGATCCAACGTGGCTTCTCTTATGTGACACAGTGTTAGACTGGATGGGCCACTGGCCTGATCCAACATGGCTTCTCTTATGTTCTTATGTGACTCAGAGTGTTGGACTGGATGGGCCATTGGCCTGATCCAACGTGGCTTCTCTTATGTGACACAGAGTGTTGGACTGGATGGGCCATTGGCCTGATCCAACAGGGCTTCTCTTATGTTCTTATGTGACACAGAGTGTTGGACTGGATGGGCCACTGGCCTGATCCATCAGGGCTTCTCTTATGTTCTTATGTGACAGAGAGTGTTGGACTGGATGGGCCATTGGCCTGATCCAACATGGCTCCTCTTATGTTCTTATGTGACACAGAGTGTTGGACTGGATGGGCCACTGGCCTGATCCAACATGGCTCCTCTTATGTTCTTATGTGACACAGAGTGTGGACTGGATGGGCCATTGGCCTGATCCAGCATGGCTTCTCTTGTGTTCTTAAGACACGTGGCATGACGACATCGCCTGGAAGTGAGTTCACTTCCTGCAAAAGCGAGGGTTCCCGACCCCAGTGGGGACCTGGCAACCCTACAGGGAATTTGGCAAAGGCAGGGGTGGAATTCTAGCAGGAGCTCCTTTGCATATTAGGCCACACCTCTCTGATGTAGCCAATCCTGCAAGAGCTTACAAAAAGAGCCTTGCAAGTTTCAGGAGGATTGGCTACATCAGGGGTGTGTGGCCTAATATGCAAAGGAGCTCTTGCTAGAATTCCACCCATTCTTTCAAGAGCTATATTCCAGTCCAGTGGCACCTTTGAGACTGGGATTGCCTGGTTCCCATCCCCCCCCCTCCAAGCCACAGGTAGGGTTCCCAGCTCCAGGTCGGGAAACTCCTGGATATTTGGGGGTAGAGCCAGGGGAGGACAGGGACCTCAGTGGTGTACAATGCTACAGTGTCCACCCTCCAAAGCATCCATTTTCTCCAGGAGAACTGACCTCTGTGGTCTGGAGATGAGCTGTAAAACCAGGAGATCCTCAGGTCCCAGCTGGAGGTTCACCCCCATCACAGGTACTGCCTCCCAATCTCCAGAGACTTCCCAGACTGGAGTTGGCAATCCTACGCTCCAGCTGCTCTCAAAAAACCAAACTCTGCATATTTTCCAAGCTGGAGTTAGCAACCACCTTGTGGACCCTGATCAGGTGAAAAGGCAACATAAAAATGTTTCGAATAGCCCTGACCTGGAAAGCCTAGGCAAGCCCAATCTCGTCAGATCTCAGAAACTAAGCAGAGTCGACTGTGGTTTTGTTATTTGGATGGGAGACTGTCTTGGAATACCCAAGGGGGCATCATCTGTAATGGCATAGATATTGAAGAAGATATTGGATTTATATCCTGCCCTATATTCTGAATCTCAGAGAGGTCACAATCTCCTTCACCACTACACCAAACATAGCATCTGTCAGGAGGAGGAGCAGTTCCTCGAAGGAGTCTCAGAGCAGCTTACAATCTCCCTCCCTTCCTTTCCCTGCAACTTGTGAGGCAGGTGTGGCTGAGAGAGCTCTGAGAGAACTGTGACTGGCTCAAGGTCACCCAGCTGGCTGCATGCGGAGGAGGAGTGTGGACACAAACCTGCCCTTAGCCGCTACTACTACACCAATCTGGCTCTCTCAAGCTCTCAAGGTGCCTTTTCCTCCAAAGATACTGATCTCTGTAGTCTTAAAATCAGTTCTAAATCTGGGAGATCTCCAGGCCCCACCCAAAGGCTGATAAGCCTAAACGTGGAGCAAAAAACATTGGAAAATTAACAATTCTTGCTTTCTCAGTTGATGGTAAAAGTATAAAAGCTGAAAAACAAATGACTTTTCTTTTACCAAAAATATGTGCAATTGGCTAAAGATGCAATATTCCCTACAAATCATTCCAGTGGCTTTTTTGCCAGATGGATTTCTATCCAAATGGCAGAAGGTAAAATCTGAATCCAGATTATTAAGTACAGAACACACACATGCACACACACACAAAGAATGATCTATGCTGCAAATCAACAGCAGATATATCGCCGGTTCATTCCTTGCCTGTTGAAGACCCATTCCATGGAATTTAGCACAATGATAAAATTAATCAACAACTTTAAAAATTAACCAAACAACAATTTTTTTTAAAAAAAAATTAAAATATTCATGCAGCTGCCTAAACCAGCATATAAAAACCCAAAGATAAAAGTGAAAGTTGCTCTTTAGTATGGAATTCAATTGAATAAAACAAACTACAGATAAGTCCAATAGGCAAACGAAAACAGAGTAGAGTGGATTAGAGGAAAAATCAAAAACTCTCTTTAACTGGTGCCTAAAAGTGTGTTGAGTACCGGGCAAACTTCCAGAGAAAGAACTGTTCACAGTGGGGGGTGCCACCACCAATAATCCCTGTCTCTGGTTGCTGTCCTCCTGATCTCCATAGGTGGGGTGCAAGGAGCAGGGCAATGGAGGTATTGACTGGCCAGTTGGACAGTACGGGAAGTGGCAGGATGATATGGCAGACAATGCCCCTTATTTATTTATTGGATTTGATTTGTTGGATGAGATTTTGCAGACCTGTGAAACTTCTCTTGACGCTTGCATAAACAGCTGCGTTACTTATTTACTCATTCACTTCCTCTACCTGCCCTTGATGGCAGTGAATGAGAACCCAAACTAATCAGGTTCCATACTCACTATGATGGAAACAGGTCCAGGATGCCACAAGCTTTTGGAATGCCATCTTGTTTAATTTTTTTTAAATATTTGTTGAAAAATCACTTGCAAAAATACAATACCCATAGAACTCACCGAGAACAATGAACATCACAAGTGAATCAACACCAACCAACCAACAGCAACCAACAAGATAAACTTTCTGTTACCGGGCATAGCCTCACTAATACCAATTCAAAGAGAAAAGAGAAAAAAATATGAATAATATGAAATATAAAAAATATGAATAAGGACAAGAATAA
The DNA here is from genome assembly GCF_032191835.1 of Heteronotia binoei. Taxonomy (NCBI): domain Eukaryota; kingdom Metazoa; phylum Chordata; class Lepidosauria; order Squamata; family Gekkonidae; genus Heteronotia; species Heteronotia binoei. The sequence continues at coordinate 186,114,849 of NC_083225.1, read as the reverse complement.
GAAAAGCATCAACCCATCCTTTAAAAATACATAATTTTAAAAAATATTAAAAATCCAATAACTTTCTATAGTAATAATAATAATAATAATAATAATAATAATAATAATTTTTTATTTATACCCCGCCCTCCCCGCCAAGGCAGGCTCAGGGCGGCTTACAGGACACGGCATAAGTCATGATGTAACAATAAAACAGGATAATACAGTTACATACAATTCACAATTAAACATTAACTAATCTAAAAACAGTCTAAAACAGTATAATTTAGTGGTGCTACTATCTCAGTTGTGCTAAAGATGGCGTGATGTTTATGCCAGGTTCCATCTTAGAAGGCTAGCTGGAAGAGGGCGGTTTTGCACGCCCTACGGAATTGATTAAAATCCCATGCATTATAAAGTGCATTATTAGGCAACACTTCGTGTTCTGTTAAGTAGTCTATAACTGGATACCAAAAGCCACTAAAATTTTCTTGCTAATGAGGGAATTTGGAATGGTTGTTTTTAGAGTGTTAAAGTTAACCGATCTGTGCTAGTATTTGTAGGTTGTGACCTGCCCGGAGCCCTCTTGCAGGGAGGGCAGGACAGAAGTAAAATAAAATATTATTTATTTATTTAGACACAAAATGGCTGCCACAGGAGGTGGAGCCCGCCACAAAATGGCTGCTGCAGTTTTCCTTCACTCACATATTGAAGATCCTTGTGCTACGGTGGCAGCTGCTGCTTCATCTTTTTTTTTTTTAAATCAACTCTCAAATGGCCAATGAGAAGTCTTGCTGGACAAAACTCCCCCCCTGTCCCCGTCCATTTTCTAAAAACACTTGTCGAGCATCAGAAAAGATGTTGGCGGGCACTATGGCATCCACAGGCACCATGTTGGGAACTCCTGATCTAACCAACCACAGTGACCTCGCACACAGATAAGGGCCAGATACGGTCAGTTCAATACATCTGCCAGACCTTGTGTCAGTTCTGGGATTTTTAAAGAAGGCTTCCAGTGTGATCAGAAAACTGGCATTATTGATAGATAGTAGTGATTAGGGCTGCCAAGCCCCCAGGCCAGACAGGAAAACTCAATGGTTTTCTCAGACGCTCTAGCGATTTGGGAGGGAAAGCGCTACAATAGGTACCATAGAGTTTTTCCTCCCAAATCGCTAGAGTGTCGGGGAAATACATAGAGTTTTCCTGGAAATGCCTAGAGCGGCCGGTGCAATGACGTCACTTCCAGGTGATGTCATTGCGCCGGGTGAGCGTTGTAATACATGACTGTGTCAGAACTGGCTCATCTGTGAAGTTACCAGTCTTATATTCCTTATCTGGGGCCGTTAAGCAGCCCGCCAAAACTACAGTGCAAAAAGCCCACGTAGAGTAATACAAATCGGTTCCCACCAACCTCCCTCTCACGCCAGGCAGCAGAGCTGTCTCTGCAAAGAGATAAAGCGGCCTTGAAAACCCAGCTGTGTTCTTCTTTGTAGGGCGTAAATGAATACTTATGACCATTGCAAAGCGAAAGGAAAGCATACGCAAAGCAGGCACAGTGCACCCTCCCCCATCCTCGATACCTCCGGTATACAGAAATAGCAAAATGGCAAGAGCCCGTGACACCTTGAATAATTGGAGAGCGGGTCAAGTCAAAGAACCCAGCACAAATAACCCAGTGGCCTACCTAAACTCTGTGTGGCTGATATTCTTGGCATGTTTCCTGTAATGAAGAGATAGGCATGGATCCCAGGAGATTGCATTGACTATAGTTTAGTCTCACTTTGTGATAAATCTCGATAGAAGCGCAAAGCATATAATCAAGAGCGTAATGATAAATCCAAAGGAACACATTAAATAAATAATAACAAAGTTAAAGTTGTAGTCAGTGGTCACAAAATTGTGACAAATAAGCAAAAAATGATATACAAATTGCTTCAGATGACATTCACACATTGCCTTAGCCGTCCTTCCCATGACGCGCGTTTCATAAAACCGTGGCTGTCCCAGAGAAAGTCTCACAAAAGGACACAAATTCCTCTGGTTTTATCTTTTGCATGAGGTGTTTGTGATTCAAAGCGGCGTTCGAGTAGCAAGTTATATACGCATATTGCAAACTCCAAAATTAAAATTTCAGAAGTCATACTCTCTAGTTAGCACCATAACACAAATGCGACAGCCCAAGGATCGATAAATAAGATAACAGCTTTACTGAGACAAAATATAATAGCTCTAATTGAACAACTCTGGGTTGCTAACCAAGCAGGTACTCTGCTGAGCCCTCAAATGAATCTGTTTTCTTTCAAGAAATTAGATCCCGGGCATGAAAAACGGACAAATTCCACATTCTGTCAGATGTCACCACAGATATACCCAATTCTGCTTGACGCACTCCATGATCTGCACATTTCTGGCCTGGCTTTGCCCATGATGGGAGAAATCCTGTCCTTGAGAGAGGTACCACATCTCAGAGTTTTAATCACCCTTGTCAGGAGAAAGACCAAAAGCCACAGGCTGAGGTGACAAAAAAAGAGAGACTATTTGCTATTCTGCCTCCATGTCTAGACCCACCATAGCAAAAATACTCTTTTCCTTGACCTACCAGGAACCATATTGTTAGGGTTGCCAAGTCCAATTCAAGAAATATCTGGGGACTTTGGGGGTGGAGCCAGGAGAATTTGGGGGTGGAGCCAGGAGACATTAGGGGTGGAGCCAAGATCAAGGCTGTGACAAGCATAATTGAACTCCAAAGGGAGTTTGGGCCATCACATTTAAAGGGACGGCACACCTTTTCAATTCATTCCTTCACTAGGAAATAATGAAGGATAGGGGCAGCTTCTTTTAGGGCTCATAGAATTGGACCCCCTGGTGCAATCGTTTTGAAACTTGGGGGGTATTTTGGGGAGAGGCACTAGATGCTATACTGAAAATTTGATGCCTCTATCCCAAAAAACAGCCCCTCCAGAGCCCCAGATACTCGCAGATCAACTCTCCATGATTTTCTATGGGAATAAATCTCCATAGGGAATAACAGAGTTCCCAGCAGACATTTCCCTCCCCTCCCCCTGCTTTCTGATGACCCTGAAGCGAGGGGAGGGCCTCCAAACCGGGGGATCCCCTGCCCCCACCTGGGGATTGGCAACCCTACATATTGTGCCTCCGGTAGGTTTCTCCCAAATCTCACCAGACTCCATCCCCAAGGGGTATGACCAGGGGTGAAATTCTAGCAAGAGCTCCTTTGCATTTTAGGCCTCACCCCAAGAGCTTCCAAGGCTCTTTTTTTTTGTAAGCTCTTAGGGGATTGGCTACATTAGGGGTGTGTGGCCTAATATGCAAAGGAGCTCCTGCTAGAATTCCACCCTGGGGTATGACCTATTACCAAACAAGGTTCCAGGTAGGGTTGCCAAGTCCAATTTAAGAAATATCTGGGGACTTTGGGGGTGGAGCCAGGAGACTTTGGGGGTGGAGCCAGGAGCAAGGAAGCGACATCACTTCCAAGTCAAAGGTCAAGTGATGTCACTTCCTGAACTTCACTCCTCTATATCACTTCCAGCACACTGCATCAAACCCCACCTCTAAAACCCTTCATGGGGGTTTAGGAATCCTAATTTCTACATCACTTAAATTGAATGTGTCCATCTAAAAAATTCAAACCCATGGGCAATGGCTATCCTCCTACACTTCAAAATGGGGTCTCTTCTAATACTAAATGTATATATCCCTCCCCAGCAAAAAATGATCAGATATAGCAAGGTGCTGTAATTAATCTGAATTTTTTATTGAAGAACTTTTATTAGATACTCCAGCACACCTGATTCTAAAGACTTTAGTGCTAGACTCAATTCAAATGATAAGATTCTAATTGACAAATTTGGATGAAAGCTTGCTAAATAATGTCACTTAATTCAAAACAGATATGGGCTTCCCTCTTAAACAGTGGAAGCCATTCCCAACCTAGTAAGACTTAGTTACTGCTGTCTTCTCAGGTCAAACACAATTACAAGCCTAAGTAGCTCTATCATACCTCTGGTAATTCTGTGGTCAGGTATTTCTCAGTTGCATTCTCTTTGCCACAAAAAAGAATTTGTAGCTCTTTATGCTTCAGGAACTTGGCAATTTGGAAGCTTAAGATAATTCACACCAGAGAAAATTCTTATATGCACACTAGAGCATATTATGTCCTCCTCTATGTCTAGCAATTGGGAGTGGAGGTTTGCATATATCACCCCTACCAAAAATCCTAATAAGCAGCTCTGGTTACCATCATGTAATAGAATAGCTCTAGGGTTGCCAGGACCTGTCACTGACCAGAGGCAGGAGTAGGGTTGCCAGCTCCAGGTTGGGGTATTCCTGGAGACTTGGAGGTGGAGCCTGGGGAGGACACGGAACTCAGTGGATTACAATGCTCCCAAAGTCCACCCTCCAAAGCATCCATTTTCTCCAGCAGAAATTGACTTTGTAATCTGGAGATATACCATAATTCCAGGAAATACTTTCAAGTATCAGTTATTCATCTTTTCATTTAGTGGGATTAGAAAAGAACACAATATCAAAACAATATCTGCAGTACTGCATTTAGAACACCTGAGACTCAGAAGCAATGTTCCCTCTAAGCTGTGGGGTCATGTGAGCAAAAAATCTACTTTGTGAGCTATTGGCATTGAAGTCATGAGCTCCTGCATAAATTAGTTTCATGTGGGGCCATTTTTCCTGAGCTAAGACCAAAATGTGTGAGCTGGAGACTAAAAACTGAACTAGCTCACACTAACTCAGCTTAGAGGAAACATTGCTCAAAAATATGTTTAAAAGTCATCTAGAACCAACATATTCATAATGCAATAAACTATATTGCTTCCTTTTCACAAAAAATACAATTCCTGTCAAACTATCTGATCTTTACCTGGAAAATCCTCCCCCCAGTCGTTATAGGATTGGTTTGTTTGGTGTGTTTGTTGTGATAAAAAACCTGCTATATCTTAAGGGGGGGGGGGGAAGGAGAGCAGGATAATTAACTCAGCAAAACAATGCTAGCAAATAAAAATAGGTTAGTTTTAACACCCATTTTCTCAAGTGAAAATGACTTCTGTAATCTGCAAATCAGTTGAATAAATATGCTTGCATATGAAAAAATATACCTTGAATTAAACTTTGTTGGTCTTAAAGGTGCCACTGGGTTCAAAGTTTTAGCAAGGTTTTAAAAATTAAGACAAATTTCTTCAGAATGTTCCAGACACCCGGGCCAGCATATACCAAAGTTAAGCTGAACATGGGGTAGCCAAAGGCAATAAAAGCAGAGGAGGCAATAAATCAGATAAGACAATGAAAAAATAAACAGTCTCCACAAGAACACAAGGCTGGGACTGCGCTTAGCCCAGCCCGGCTGAGAAGCACATAAAACGAAAACTTAAGCACTCTAAACCGATACCTTAAATCATTTAAAATCAAGCTTTAGAAAGCACCTTAGTCGCAGAGCAAAACAGCGTCAGAAGACTACTCCTTGCCTGCACTTCCTGTTCTGGAAGAGAGGCTTTTCTTCTTAAAGGCAAAACAACCCCAAAAGTTCTCAATAAGTATTCTACTGCAAAGTTCTGCAGAAGTTGCTGCTGACAGGTTGAGGGCAAGGCAGTTTATCAGTTCATGCATCATTCAAAATCTCATCAAGAACACCTCATGCCTTTCTGTTCTGCAGTGAAGGCACAGAGCAGGTTTGTGTGACGAGAAAATGTTTGCTAGATCTCCCTCTCTCTGTGCCTGGAAGGAATGTTTATTTACACACCAACCACCTCTACAAATCTTCTTTACTAACAGGACAGGACACACACACACACACCCTCCCTTCCCTTCTTTTTCGGCTCTTGCTTAGCATGCCTGGGTGAGGACTGGACTCCAGTGCCGAGCCTTCGGTGGGTGCAAGGAATCAGGCAGGCTCTCTCCGGAGAGTGGCATGAAGTTCCCCCCCTCCCCCCGCTTCTGGACTTTTGGAGACCAGGGGAGGAGGCTATAAATTCTGGAGTCCCCCGCCAGGGCGGGGGGGTTGGGAAGCCTAGTTCCAGGTGACCTGGAAAATACGGTTTCCCAAGTAGGCCTCAATCCTCTGGCCTAGCTGGAGGAGCATAAGGATGATTTGAGGCGACCAAGGTCACACCAAACTTCAGAGCAGGATTTAGGAGGCTTACAACTCCAACACTTCAGCTTCCCGCAGACAAACTTCTCTTTCTTTGATGCTTTACGGTGTCCTTCCCGAAGCATTTTAAGATCTCGGAGTATTGTTAACCAGACGGAAATAAAAACTGTCCTGGCGTTTATAGCCTCGCAAGCTTGCCTTGGTGTCAGACAACCGACAATATAGCACCTACAGTAAATGGGACATGCCAAGCAAACCTCTGGCAATGCTCCCAAACCGCTCGCTCGTGTGCTCACAAATACAAGGTGGCCCGCAAGAAGATAAAATACTGCTTAGTTACTTATCTCACAAAACATTCCAGCACAGCTTGCTGACCCACTGAAAGTGGTATCTCTCCAGAGACAGGGCATCCATGTAATTTGAGATTGCAGACACCGCAAAGAAGATCTGAGATATGTAAAGCCGGTTTTGATGTTAGGAAATAAATATCTGGGATTAGGTGCCATCTGTACGGTTTAAGACGGAAAAGGCGCTGAAGGAAGCAGTGGCTTACCGGGAACGCAGGACCAGTGTTGGTTGCTACTTGACAAAGAAGACCCTTCATTCAGTGCTTTTGAGGGAAGTTCATCCCGTAATTCTCTCGGGATTCGGCAGCTGTTAGGAAGAATCCTGAAATGAAAGAAGAACAACCCCCCCAAACATTAATTCTGACTATTGCATTAATTCGAGATGGGTAGCTCACTTTATAAGATGCACTGGAGTTGGGGTTGAGGACAAACTTGGCAACTGTAGTGAGGTTTGGGGGCAGGGAAAAAAGATTTGGGTGACATCACCAATATCACTATGTCTCTTCTGGGTACAACCCATACGTGATCATGGGTAGCTCCAGGAGTTGCCAAAAAACTGTATGGTAAAACCTGCAAGTGATAAAGGGTAGTTGGTTGTTATAGATTTTCTGGGCTGTGTGGCTGTGGTCTTGGCATTGGGAGACCTGACGTTTCGCCAGCAACTGTGACTGGCATCCTCAGAAGTATAACCCAGAAAACTGAAGTTCTCTCTGGGTCAAATTGAGAAGAAAATGGTAGGCAGGTAATTTATATCCACTCAGGCAGGTGGGGTAGGGCTGAGTCATTATCTTGTGGGAGCTTCCTGGGCTGTGGCATGCTAATGGAGGAGCTTTCCGGAGGGGGTTCTTTGGTATATGGATTGGCTACTGAAATTCTAATCTTATCTGTAGTGTTGTAGAGCATTCTGTGTTTTTCAGGACTGGAAGCCATGCCCTGTTCATTTTTAAACTTCCTTCCTTCCTGTTGAAATTGTGTTTATGTTTATGGATTTCAATGGCTTCTCTGTGTTATCCAACATGGTAAGTGGAGGTGTTGTCCAGCAAAGGATAGCTCATGAGGGGCACAAGGAAAGGTGCTAGCAGTCATCAGGATGCCCACAGGCACCATGATGGCGATGCCTGCTTTATGCCATCCCTAAACATGCATGCCAACATTTTCCCTCAGCTTGCCAGTTCCTCTTGGCACGTGGGGGATTCCCCAGTTTCTGGTGCTCCCCCCCCCCTTGGTGCTGGCCAGGCGGCTGACTAGGGAGAGTTAATATTCCAAAAGCGACATGCCTTTATCACTCAGAAGTGATGCAGGAATGTTGGTGACATCAGGGGCAACACTCTGGTTTTTTGAGCAAAACTCCATGGTAGAATTAGCTTCAAACCATAGAGTTTTGCCCAAAAACCAGAGCATCACCCCAATACCATCAACGTGCCTATGTCACTTCCCTGCCCTCTCCCGGAGTGTCCTGGAAAGTCCTCATGCCAGCTTGCCATTCGGACGTGGCAACCCTAATTTTCCCTGCCCTATCTAATAATAATAATAATAATAAAATTTTATTTATACCCCGCCCTCCCCGCCGAGGCAGGCTCAGGGCGGCTTACAAGGTATGGCAAAAGCCATGTTGAACAATAAAACAGTTATACAATTCAATACAATTTACCATTACATTTTTACATAATCTAAAACAGTCTAAAATCAGTCTAAAATAGTCTCATCTCATTGCTATCTCAGTTATATTAATGTTAATGATGGTGTGATGTTTATCTACCAGGCAGGATGTGACGTCTACAACAGTGACAAAAGTAAGCAAGCCGCCCTGTAGTCAATATCTCTTTCTTTGTGTTCCTCGTTATCAAAGTTCCCACTACCAGGGTCTTCTCACCTGCAGCCCCAGAAGTGCGATGTGTCATCAGCCAAAGAACTGAATTTTTCAATCACCCGAGCCCGTTCCGCAAAGCAACACAGATTGCGTGCCAGACTGCTGAACTAGAGTTCACTGACAGATCTGGCACCATTTTTGTCAGGTTTGAGCCATGATGACTCATGGCAAAAAGTCATTATCTCAGAAGCGGTGCCATGCCCTTGCCTATGATAGTGGGTGTGTCCAGAAACACCTTTGGACTTGTTGATCCATTGTGATGGAGTCTTGATGATTTCTGTTGGTTGACTCACCTCTACTCTTGATTTGTGCTTGTTCTCTCCGCTCCCCCCTTTAATTTCACCTTTCAGCGCCTTCCTCTTCCTGCATGTCTGAGAGAGGAAATCTTTCCGCACCCTCAGCGATCTGGAGACCATATTGCACAGATGTGTGCAAGATCGGTTATCCAAATGGCGTTGCCACGCCTTTTCTAAATAATACAAGTTCGAGTCCAACTTTCGACTCAAATTGGACTCCAACTTTTTTCTGTTGCTTCAGACCAATACGGCTATCCACCTGCCTGGTGGAATCAGCTCCCTGTGGAGATCACGGCCCTACCTGAACGACTACCATTTCGTAGGGCCTGCAAGATGGAGCTGTTCTGCTGGGTTTATGGTTGAGACGGCGGGCGCCCTATAATTCCATCATTTGGCTTCCCTTGTGGGGATATCGTGCCCTGTGGCGACATTGTACCTTATCGCAGCGCTACCACCATCACTTAAATGTGGGCTTATAACTGGCTACTTGACATGCTGTGCCTTTTTCACCGGTGGTGCGTTTTATTTACTGGTTATTGTGTTTACTGTTTAATTTTAATGTGGTATTTTAACTCTGTTTTATAGCTTTGTATTGTTTCTATTAGATGCTGTGATCCGCCTTGAGCCCGGTTACGGGAGAAGGCGGAATAGAAGCCTACAAAATAAATAAATAAATAGGAGGAATACCTTACATTTCCATACCTATTGCTTGCTTGTGGGCAGAGCTTTTCATTTTTGGTAGAAAAAGCCCAGCAGGAGCTGATTTGGATATTAGGCCACACCCCCTGACACCACGCCAGCCGGAACTGCGTTCCTGTGCATTCCTGCTAAAAAAAAAAAGCCCTGCTTGTGGGCCAGGTAAGAGCCCTAGATGGGCCAGTATTGCCCCCTGAGCCTTACGTTTGACACCCTAGTTGAAGTCTGTTCCAGCTGAAATGACACAGTGCTGTTGGTCTTCGTGGAACTAGGTGGGACCTGGAGATTCCCCAGAATTGCAGTCATCCCCAGTCTACAGAAATCAGTTCCCCTGGAGAAAATGGATGTTCTGGAGTGTGCACTCTGTGGCATTGTACTCCACTGAGGTCCCTATTCCCCACCCCCAGGCTCCATCCCCAAATCTCCAGGAGCTTCCTAACCTGGATCTGGCAACCTGACCCCCCATCCACCTGGAAAGACCTGGAAACCCTATGTGGAACAGACCTATGGATTCTCAAATCAGATTTTAAAAAAATCTCATTACATATGCTAAACCCACTCTCACCGAGTATAGCTATACATCCACAGTATTCCAATGTATTTCTCTTTTAGAATAGTGTATCAGAATAATGTTTTGTTTTTGTTTTGTATTGGCATACTCAAACAAGGGATATGGGCTGTTTATCTCATTGCATATACTAAACCCATCTTCCGTTATATTTTAATGTATTCTTTTTTTTTCCTACTGGCAAACTAGAATGATGTTTATAATGTATGTTACCATGTTAAAAAGTAAATCGGGTGGACAGGAACACCTCTGAGAAAGATACAACTTTAGTTTAACCCAAACTTCTACGCAATAAGAAGAAGATGATATTGGATTTATATCCCGCCCTCCGCTCCGAAGAGTCTCAGAGCAGTTCACAATCTCCTTTCCCTTCCTCCCCCACAACAGACACCCTGTGAGGTGGGTGGGGCTGGAAAGGGCTCTCACAGCAGCTGCCCTTTCAAGGACAACCTCTGCCAGAGCTGTGGCTGACCCAAGGCCATTCCAGCAGGTGCAAGTGGAGGAGTGGGGAATCAAACCCAGTTCTCCCAGATAAGAGACTGCACACTTAACTACTACACCAAACTGGCTCTCAGAGCAATAGAGCAATTAACGGACAACATTGAATTCCTCATTCTCCCATTCTGACATATTACCGTTTTATTGGTTTCCCATGCAGATGTTATCCACTTTGCATTCTTAACCACTGCCCATCAGCTGTAAGTAGCTCTGCTCACTGTGCCCCCATTCCATGGTCTGATGACATATGCATGCGTATGGAAGCTGACATTCTGAATAAAACTTTATTTGTCTTCAAGGGGTTACTGGACTCCTGTTTTGCTCTACTGCTTCAGACCAACAAGGCTGCCAACCTGGATCTATCAGTTATGCCCAGTGAGGCCTTAGAGTCCCTTAACAGAGAAGAAAAGAGGGCCACTCGTTAAGAAATTACTTCAACAGGACCGGGAGTTCCTGCTTAAAGATGACAGAAGGAAATGCTCTCTGTTTGACACAGGAATTAAATATCCAGCTGAATTTGAATCGCCGCATTATCTTCACTCGATGACGGTTCCTAAACCGAGAAGGCCGTACACGAATGCACGCTGGGATTTATTATCCACAGCTCAAAAGAAAGGGTCGCTTTCTCAGGACATCTCTGGAACAGCGCTTTTGTGACTGCTCTTTATCAGCAGTTGACCCCTTTATGCATGGTTCCTTTCTTGCCCCAAACACGCTGAGGGCCAGGTAGAAACTTCTTTTCAAATGGTTATCAAAACATTCAGCTACCGTGGATGCTCATGAGCTAAGATTACTTCTGAGTAGCCACAACAAAGCTCGTACTGTTGATGCAACTAATTTTCGCTTCGTTGTTGTCTTTAATGCTTAAATTATGGTGTTATGGCCTGTAGGCTTGTTAAACCCGAACAAAACAAACATCGAGAAGAAGTGTGATCTTTCACTTTACCCTTTCTGTTCCTTGCCTCTACGCTGTCAAAAAGACATCTCCATTAGGCTGAAAGACTATTCGCTTCGAGAACCAGCTGTGCTGTGTTAGGACTCCGGTAAGATACAACTAGGAGCCCCGTGGCGCAGAGTGGTAAAGCTGCAGTACTGCAGTCCGAGCTCTCTGCTCATGACCTGAGTTCGATCCCGGCAGAAGCTTGGTTCAGGTAGTCGGCTCATGGTTGACTCAGCCTTGCATCCTTCCGGGGTCAGTAAAATGAGCACCCAGCTTGCTGGGGGGGAAATGTAGATGACTGGGGAAGGCAATGGCAAACCACCCCGTAAAAAGTCTGCCGTGAAAATGTTGTGAAAGCAACGTCACCCCAGAGTCGGAAACGACTGGTGCTTGCACAGGGGACTACCTTTACCTTTTTAAAAAGAAACAACTAGGAGCCCCATGGTGCAGAGGGGTAAAGCTGCAGTATTGCATTCCGAGCTCTCTGTTCATGACCTGAGTTCGATCCCGGTAGAAGCTTGGTTCTGGTAGCTGGCTCAAGGTTGATTTAGCCTTCCATCCTTCCAAGGTCAGTAAAATGAGTAGCCAGCTTGCTGGCGGGAAAGTGTAGATGACTGGGGAAGGCAATGGCAAACCACCCATAAAAAGTCTGTGGAAAGGGATGGATATATTTATTTTATTTTATGGACAAGAAAGCATATAAATGGAACTAAATAAATAAAATGACTGGGCAAAACTCGACTATAGCAATGAAATATTGCTCCTAAGCTGCTGTAAGCCTCAACTGGGAAGAAAAACTGGGATATAAATCAATAAATGGCCATGCATCTCTACTGGGCAACCCTCAGGCATTTCAAGCCACTAGATAACAGAAACTCTAAGTAAAATATGAAGAAAGGGGCAAACACATCCAAGAAGATGCCAGCATGGCTGAACAGAAATAACAAGGAAACTATAAAAAGACAAGATGGCCCATAGGAAGCACAAACGTTATCCAAAGGAAGAGAACAAAATGGATTGCAAACTCCGGGGGAGAAAAATATAAGTTTTACCATACAGCAGTTGGAAAAAAGATGGAGGAGTTGGTTGCTAAAAGCAGTCAAACAATACAAATTCTTTAAATACACTGGCAGAGGGAAACCAGCCAAGGAGACAGCTGGGCCATTAGATAACAAAGGAGTGCTAATGGAGAGCAGGGAGATTATAGAGGAGCTGCACAAATTTTTATTTTTGTTGTTGTGCCAGTCTTTACTTCAGAAGATGTTGGACACAGGCCATGAATTGCTTGATGGGAACATGATGAATTTGCAATGACAAACATGAAGTTCTGGGGATGATCGAGAAATTAAAAATAAACAAAGAGGGAGTCACCTGCTCCAGGTGCCATCCAGCAAGGAATTCTTAGATAATTCAAATGTAAAATGGATGACCCTTCCAGACAAACATGTGCAATGCCCCGCCTCCCCCGTGGGAGCTTCATGGCTGGAGCTGTGTAGACTGGTAGAAAGCAGAGGAGGGAGCTAATTTAGGCTTGCTAGTCCCCAGATCCAGGCGGGGGGAGCCCCTGGCTTTGCAGGCTCCTTCCTGTCATCAGCCAGTTAGACAGAAGGAAGAAGCCTCACTCCAACAGCCACTAGCGTTGCCAGTCCCTCTGCTGCTCTGAAAACGTTCTAGGATTCACAGTAAAGCTCTATGGTACCATAGAGTTTTTAGCATGAGTCCTAGAGCATCCCCAGCGTGATGGTGTCACTTCTGGGTGATGTCATCATGCCGGGGACAGCATGTGCTGACGGGGCTCTTCAGAAGTGGGTATCCCCCCAGTGGCTTGCTCCCTGTTGACGGGTTGGTGCCCTCCTGGGCGGGAGATCCCCCACCCCCGGCAGAAGCTTGGCAGCCCTAACAGCCATCATGTGCCTTTAAATCTTAGCAGGCTTAGAAGAAGCTTGGAAACTACTTGTATTTTGGAAGGCGTTGTGCCTTTAAATCTCAGTGGGAGGAAAGCGGGATGGGGGCGGGGCAAGCAGGCGGCTCTTCCTGCTGAGTGTGAAACTGTGAGAAAGTAAGAGAGCAAAGTCCTTCAATTTGTTTTGCATTTGCTTCAGAAGTCGTTTGTGTAGTAAAATAAACTAGAACCTGATTGCGATATGGAGGAAAACTCCACCCGCTAGACTGCTTTGTTTACTTTTGTTTCCTGTGTTAGACTGAAGAAGTTGGTTGAAATTCAGCAGGCAGTTACATTCAACAACTCCCATGACTAAATTGCCCCAGTGAGATCACAAAAGTGTGTGCTTGCAAACTGTTTATTTTGTCTGCTTTGTGAGTGTGCATTTGTGTGTGTGTGTCCCTTAATAAAGCCATAGCAAGGGTCTTGTGGAGGGGTATGACAAATTTCACTTTCATTTAGTGGAAGTGCATCTGCCAGGGTAGTAGGCAAAAAATATGAGAAAAGAAGACTGAATTCAGGGGAACTGCAAGACTGTATTTTTTTTTGGGGGGGGGGGGGAATGGGAAAGTCCCCAGGCTCCATTCCAAAAATCCTCAGGTATTTCCTGAGTTGGATAAGGCAAGCCTAGGCTAACTATGGGGCATCCAGGGCAGCTGCCTTTGGCTCCAGGCTGGGGGGGGGGCATGGCTGTCCATGGACTCCTCCTGATGGAGGAGGAAAGAAGAGGAGCAGGCCCCTGTTGCCCCTCATCCCCATCCCATCGGGGGCTCAGGTAGCTGCTGTAGTGGTATGCCCGCCCACCCACCTTCCTTGCAGGGGGCAAAGGCCACTCCAAGCTTGGGACTGAGGTGTCCCTGCATGAGAGGTGGCAGCAGGGGTGTGGTAGTGAACATAACATAAGAGAAGCCATGTTGGTAGGGTTGCCAAGTCCAATTCAAGAAATATCTGGGGACTTTGGGGGTGGAGCCAGGAGCAAGGGTGTGACAAGCATAACTGAACTCCAAGGGAGTTCTGGCCATCACATTTAAAGGGACAGCACACCTTTTTAAATGCCTTCCTTCCATAGAAAATAATGGATAGGGGCACTTTTTTGGGGGGCTCACAGAATTGGACCCCCTGGTCCAATCATTTTGAAACTTGGGGGGCATTTTGCAGAGAGGCACTAGATGCTATACTGAATGTTTGGTGCCTCTACCTCAAAAAACAGCCCCCTCAGAGCCCCCGATACTTCCAGATCAATTCCCCATTATACCCTATGAAAATCGATCTCCATATAGGAAATGATGTAGTGCCCAGCAGACATTTCCCTCCCCCTTCCCGTTTCTGGCGACTCTCTACTCACGAGTTGCTGCCTACTTCTTCAAAGTAACACAGACACTCCATCCCAAGAGGAAGCCTTTCCAATCGGAGACTGAAGCCTCCGGAGGTGGAAAGTCACATGGGGGCTGTGAGGGCTGAGGCTTCCCCCCACGCTCTGCCGGCCAGCTGACTGGAGGTGGGAAGGAGCCTGGGAAAGCAGGAGAAGCCCCGCTGGGACCTGGGGATTGGCAAGTCTACATGTTGGATCAGGCCAATGGTCCATCCAGTCCAACACTGTGTCACGCAGTGGCCAAAAAAACCCCAAACAACCCGAGTGCCATCAAGAGGTCCACCAGTGGGGCCAGAAGCCCTTCCACTGTGCCCGCCCCCCCCCCAAGCACAAGAATACAGAGCATCACTGCCCCAGACAGAGAGTTCCAGAAATAAGCTGTGACTAATATCCACGGATGGACCTCTGCTCCATATGCTTATCCAATCCCCTCTTGAAGCTGCCTATGCTTGAAGCCGCCGCCACCTCCACCAGTGATTCTGGAACCTTAGTTTGAACGTTTGCCTAGGCAGGGTCCCCGAATCATACTGCCTCTGAGGGAAAGGATTATTAAAGAATATATTGATGAACATGCCTCGATAAGGAAGAACCAGCAGTGCCTCTGTTTCCTGCTGAAGAGAGCTGCCCCAGCCTTGTGCACGCTGATTTGGGAGCGCTCTTTGAAGTAGGCATGCTGAATTAAGGCTGCTGTTCTAAGCAGTGTTACTGGGTGAACTTGCCTTCTGAGCTTAGGGTTGCCAATCCCCAAATAGGGACAGGGGATCCCCTGATTTGGAGGCCCTCCCCCCACTTCAGGGTCATCAGAAAGCAGAAGGGGGGGGGGGAATGTCTGCTGGCCACTCCATTATTCCCTATGAAGATCAATTCCCATAGAATAATGGATAATTGATCTGTGGGTATCAGGTCTCTGGGGGGCTGTTTTTTTGAGATAGAGGCACCAAATTTGTATCATACCATCCAGTGCCTCTTCCCAAAATACCCTCCAAGTTTCAAAATGATTGGACCAGGGGGTCCAATTCTACGACCCCAAAAGAAGGTGCCCCTATCTTTCATTATTTCCAAAGGAGGGAAGGCATTTAAAAGGTGTGCAGTTCCTTTAAATACGATGGCCAGAACTTCCTTTGGAGTTCAAATATGCTTATCACGCCCTTGCTGCTGGCTCCACCCCAATGTCTCCTGGCTCCACCCCCAAAGTCTCCTGGCTCCACCCCCAAAGTCCCCAGATATTTCTTGAATTGGACTTGGCAACCCTACTCCTGGCTCTGGGATACAGATGGTTAGTGCCTCTGAATGTGGTAGCCCTTGATATCCTCCATGAATCGATTTAATTTCCTTTTAAAGCTGTCTGTTCCCGTGGCCATCACCACATTCCCCTGGTAGCGAATTCCACATTTCAATCACTCTCTGTATAAAGAAGTATGCTTTACAGACACCAGGGAGAAAATTTAAGAAAATGCAATGTTGACCATTTCAGCCTAATTTCATTTTTCCCACTCAATGCAAGCGGTGACAACAATGACCCTAATATCCTCAGAACATCCACCGCAATTTACAAAACATTTACAAGTGGGATAGCATTGAGGAATACACAGAACGAAAGAAAAGATATTATCAGTTTTTGTTCCACTTCTCAGAGCCAATTCGATCCCACTTTCCGTGAAGGGCTAGAATCAATTAAGGAGGTGTGAGCTACAGTGCAAACTGAAATTCTGGGACAATAGGAGAGCAGGCTGAAGGATATTGACTCACCTTTCTGAACAAGAAAGCTAATATTGCAGTTTTCCTGTGCTCTCTCGTCATAAGAACATAAGAGAAGCCATGTTGGATCAGGCCAGTGGCCCATCCAGTCCAACACTCTGTATCACATAAGAACATAAGAGAAGCCATGTTGGATCAGGCCAATGGCCCATCCAGTCCAACACTCTGTATCACATAAGAACATAAGAGAAGCCACGATGGATCAGGCCAGTGGCCCATCCAGTCCAACACTCTGTGTCACATAAGAACATAAGAGAAGCCATGTTGGATCAGGCCAATGGCCCATCCAGTCCAACACTCTGTGTCACATAAGAGAAGCCATGTTGGATCAGGCCAATGGCCCATCCAGTCCAACACTCTGTGTCACATAAGAACATAAGAGGAGCCATGTTGGATCAGGCCAATGGCCCATCCAGTCCAACACTCTGTGTCACACAAGAACATCAGAGAAGCCCTGTTGGATCAGGCCAATGGCCCATCCAGTCCAACACTCTGTGTCACATAAGAACATAAGAGAAGCCATGCTGGATCAGGCCAATGGCCCATCCGGTCCAACACTCTGTATCACATAAGAACATAAGAGAAGCCACGATGGATCAGGCCAGTGGCCCATCCAGTCCAACACTCTGTGTCACATAAGAACATAAGAGAAGCCATGTTGGATCAGGCCAATGGCCCATCCAGTCCAACACTTTGTATCACATAAGAACATAAGAGAAGCCATGTTGGATCAGGCCAATGGCCCATCCAGTCCAACACTCTGTGTCACATAAGAGAAGCCATGTTGGATCAGGCCAATGGCCCATCCAGTCCAACACTCTGTGTCACATAAGAACATAAGAGGAGCCATGTTGGATCAGGCCAGTGGCCCATCCAGTCCAACACTCTGTGTCACATAAGAACATAAGAGGAGCCATGTTGAATCAGGCCAATGGCCCATCCAGTCCAACACTCTGTGTCACATAAGAACATAAGAGAAGCCATGTTGGATCAGGCCAATGGCCCATCCAGTCCAACACTCTGTGTCACATAGTGGCCAGAAAAACCAAGTGCCATCAGGAGGTCCACCAGTGGGGCTAGAAGCCCTCCCACTGTGCCCCCCAAGCACCAAGAATACAGAGCTTCACTGCCCCATACATAGAGTTCCAACGATACGCTGTAGCTAATCTAACAGAAATTTGAAGTGTTCCTGCTGGCAGGACAAAAAGGGGCTCAGGACCCCTCATATCTTACACTTTCCAGCCAGGTTTAGACCCTTCCAGGGCTTTTTTTTTTGCAGAAAAAGCTCAGCAGGAACTTATCTGCATATTAGGCCACCCCCCCCTCCCGACACCAAGCCAGCTGGAACTGTGTTCCTGTGCGTTCCGACTCAAAAAAAGCCCCGGACCCTTCCTAAGTTTTTGGCAAGGAGACTATCTGGTGGCCCTTCTGCATAGTTAAAATTTGACGTGATTAAAAAGACAGCCGTGACTTAGCAGAGGACAGGGTTTCCCAGAGAACTGAAAAATACCCCCTTCTTGTTGCTTGAAAGCCAAGCACATGTCGTTCTGAGCACGGACAAGCGTTCCAGCCAGAAGCAGAGATCCAGATTGCTCAGGGAACATGTCAGTTCTCATTTTCCTTTCTGTAACCTTTCAAATAAAAATAAGTGACATCCTGACTCGTACAAGAATGCCTAATGAATCTCAAAGGCTGCAGTGATAATTAGATGGCAAATCAAAGTGTACGTGTGGGTATATATATCTACCTACAAGAAATCACACATGCTCCTTTTCATGTAAGCGCTTAACGTCTCCAATCCACTTTTGTATTAAGGCTGCATTCAGAAGATGGAAGAGGGCAGATTAATGTGAAGGCCAAAAACGGAGAATCAAATTAAAGGATGAAAATCTGGATTCCATCTTCCACTCCCCTGGTCCATTTTCTGAACCTGTACAACCAGAATTAACGCTACCAACCTCCAGGAAGTGGGTGGAGATCTCTTGGAATTACAACTGGTCTCCAGACAGTAGACATCAGTTTCCCTGTTGCTAATGCCCCGTGGCGCAGAGTGGTAAAGCTGCAGTACTGCAGTCGGAGCCCTCTGCTCACAACCTGAGTTCGATCCCAGCGGAAGCTGGTTCAGGTAGCTGGCCCCAGGTTGACTCAGCCGTCCATCCTTCCGAGGTCGGTCAAATGAGTCCCCAGCTTGCTGGGGCGGGGGGGAAGTGTAGATGACTGGGGAAGGCAATGGCGAACCACTCCGTAAAAAGTCTGCCATGAAAACGTTGTGAAAGCAACGTCACCCCAGAGTCTAAAATGACTGGTGCTTGCACAGGGGACTACCCTTTTTTTCAAATGGATCTTTGAAAGCTGGACTTACATCCCATTGGCCTTATGACCCATTGGGGAGAGGCACTGGATGCTAAAGTGAAAATTTGGTGCCTCTACCTCAAAAAACAGATCCCCCTCAGAGCCCCAGATACCCGTGGATCAATTCTTCATTATTTCCTATGGCAGGGGTGGCCAACGGTAGCTCGCCAGATTTTTTTTTTTTGCCTACAACTCCCATCAGCCCTAGCCAGCATGGCCAATGGCTGCGGCTGATGGAAGTTGTAGGCAAAAAACATCTGGAGAGCTACCGTTGGCCACCCCTGTCCTACGGGAATAAGTCTTCATAGGGAATAACAGAGTTCCCAGCAAACATTTCCCTCCCCATCCTCCCCGCTTTCTGATGACCCTGAAGTGGGGGGAGGGCTCCCCAAACTGGAGGGTCGCCTGCCCCCACCGAAAGGGAGTGCTTTCCCACTTGCAAAGTTGCCCTGGGGGAAGTGGGGCTCCCCTCCCCCCCATTTTTAAAGTCAAGACAGCCCTGGCAAAAAGGTACTTACATGAGTCAGACTGAGACAAGCGAAAACTGAGACAACGCTGAGCCAGTTTGGTGTGCCGGTTAAGAGCTGTGGACTCTAATGAGGAGAACCAGGCTTGATTCCACATGGAGCCACCTGGGCGACCTCTGGTCAGCCAGAGTTCCCTCAGGGCTGTCCTCTCAACAGCAGTTCTGTCAGAGCGCTCTCAGCCCCACCTGCCTCACAGGGTGTCTGTTGTGGGGAGAGGAAGGGAAAGGAGATTGTCAGCCACTCTGAGGGAAGGGTGAGGTATCAACCCAATCTCTTCTTCCTCCTTCTCTTCCTCCTCTCCTTCTCCCGTGGGGACTCCTCAGGAGCTTCAAGTAGTCAGCCCCGCAGAGGAGCTACAGACTAATCAAGGATCACGACCAACAGCTGACCCAAAGCCACCAGCACCTCTGTGAGACCAATTGAAGTGAGATCAGCTGACCAGGCTGAGCTCCACCCTTTGAGTGCTGGAGACAGAAGCTCATAAGGAGCAGGGAGACGGAGTGCACATCTCCTGGCCTGTCGCCAGTTGCTTGCTGTTGACACCCTGCAGTACTGCAGCAGTACTCCTAGTGCAGGGGTGGCCAATGGTAGTTCTCCAGATGTTTTTTTTGCCTACAACTCCCATCAGCCCCAGCCAGCATGGCCAATGGCTGGGGCTGATGGGAGTTGCAGGCAAAAAAAAAATCTGGCGAGCTACTGTTAGCCACCCCTGATAGTGGATTCAATGCAAGGAGGAGACGTGGTAGTAGTGAAAAGGGCTTTTTTTTTTAGCAGGAATGCGCAGAAACACAGTTCTGGCTGGCTTGGCACCAGGGGTGTGGCCTAATATTCAAATGAGCCCCTGCTGGGCTTTTTCTACAAAAAAGCCCTGCACAAAACAATGGTGACATCAGGGGGCGTGGCCTAATATGTAAATGAGTCCCTGCTGGGCTTTTTCTACAAAAAGCCCTGTGTGAAACAATGGTGGCATCGGGGTGTGTGGCATAATATGTAAATGAGTTCCTGCTGGGCTTTTTCTACAAAAAAAGCCCTGTGTGAAACAATGGTGACATCTTCCACAATTTACAAATGTAAACTATATTTCTGTTAATACAGCCCAAAATGCAGAAGTATAGTGTCCAGATCATGTGAAGTGTTCTGGACACTATACTCACTTTGCTCTGGTAAGACCTCCCCTGAGGTATTGTGTTCAGTTTTGGGCACCATATTTGATGAAGGATATAGCCAAGCTGGAACGGGTCCAGAGTGTTCTCCAGGCCTGGGAGAAACGCGCACAATGACATCAGGGGGTGTGGACTAATATGTAAATGAGTCCCTGCTGGACTTTTTCTACAAAAAAGCCCTGTGTGAAACAATGGTGGCATCAGGGGGTGTGGCCTAATATGTAAATGAGTTCCTGCTGGGCTTTTTCTACCAAGAAAGCCCTGGTAGTGAACATAGCTCTCGTTATTCAGTACAGCATAGTAATGGCTGAACTCTAAGACTGGCTTACTGGGCCAACTATATACAGTTCAAGGTTATCGCGCTAGGACGCCGTTGGATCATTTAAACCAGCAGGGGGCCTGTGATTGGAGCAGGGCAGCAGGGATTTGGATCCCACTGCCCATTGTTCCCTAAATCCCCAAGCTCAGACCTAAAGGCTCCAATGAGCCAGGAAGGAACACCGGTAAAAGCATCATTAGTTCACATCCACAACAACTCCCGAAGCAGTAGGAAGTGCCTATGAACCCCAGTGCTGGGAGCCTGCATGTTGCGGCTGCAACAAGTCACCAGTCTCTTTACTCAGTGACCCCAGTGCCGAACTCTGCTCCCGTGACCCTTGGGCTGGCCCTTGACTCTGACGTCTCTCTCCCTGCACTTGTGAATGACCTTGGACGGTTAGACCTTGCTGCTTGTACAAGGCTTTCAACCGGACTCCGCTTGCCTGGGAACAGACCTTTGGACTGAACTTTGACTCCGACTCTGGAATCAGGCTCGGAGTGACGCTAGAGCAGAGCTGGATTAACAATTAAGGCAAGTAGGCACTGGCCTTTAGGGGCCCTGGGCTGGCTTCCCCCCCACCCACCCCCCGTTTCCCCTCCTGCTTGCAGCCCTCCCAGGCTGCACGAGCAGCCATCAGCTGAGCTGCTCTTTGCCCAGCTTGCCTGGTGCGGCTGCTGCCGGCATTATCGCCGAGTTTGCCTCTCTCTGCCTCTCCCTCGCAGCTTAGGAAAAGGAGCTTTTTGAGAAGGTGCCTGCAGCATGGGCAGTGGGCATTCAGACTCTGAAATAATTTGCAAAGAGGCCCCCAAGATTTCGACTAGGCTTGCCAATCCCCCGGGGGGGGGGTTCTCCCGCTTTCCCAGGCTCCTTCCCGCTCCCAGTCAGCTGGCCGGCGGGGGGAAGCCCCGCCCCCACAGCCCCCATGCGCCTTTCCACCTCTGGAGGCTTCAGGCTCTGCTTAAAAAGGCTTCCTCTTGTGTCTGTAAGGCTGAATGGATGGTGTGTCTGTGTCTTTAATGCTGAATGGGGGCGGCGGGGGGTGGGGAGTAAGCAGAAGAACATCGCTGCTCCCAGTGGCTGTGGTTGCATGATCTTTTCAGAGGTTGTTTGCATAGGAAAAGGTAAACTTGAACCTTTGGTTGCTCTGTGTTACTTTGAAGAAGTTGGAAGTTCAGCAGCTTGTGAGTAGAGGTGCCAATCCCCTGCTTCAGAGTAGTCAGAGACGGTGGAGGGGGGAAGGGAAATGTCTGCTGGGCACTTCATTATTCCCTATGGAGATCGATTCTCATAGGGTATAATGGAGAAATGATCCGGGGGTCTCTGGAGGGGCTGTTTTTTGAGGTAGAGGCACCGGATTTTCAGCATAGCATCTGATGACTACCCTCAAAACGCTCTCCATGTTTCAAAACGATTGGACCAGGGGGTCCGATTCTATGAGCCCCGAAAGAGGGTGCCCCATCCTTCATTATTTCTAATGTAGGGAAGGCATTTAAAAGGTGTGTGATTCCTTTAAAGGTGATGGCCAGAACTCCCTTTGGAGTTCAATTGTGCTTGTCACAACTTTGCTTATGGCTCCACCTTCAATGTCTCCTGACTCCACCCCCAAAGTCCCCAGATATTTCTTGAATTGGACTTGGCAACCTTAATTTCGACTGCCTAGTGGCCTCCACAGGGCTTAATCCAGCACTGCCCTAGAGTCTGACAATGTATTTAAAAAAGTCCATGGGCTCCTCCAAAGTTATGTAAGTGACCCCCTTCTAGAGCCCTTTCCGCTGCTGTAAATAGAGTTGCCAGGCTCTGGCCAGGTTTTTTTGTGTGGGGGAGCATCCTGGAAGAAAAATGTAAATGAGGCTTCATCTGCTTACAGGAAGTTCTCACCACAGAGTTTCTGGCAACTCCTAGAATGACTCTTTGAAATGCGGAGCTCTAGGAATTGCCGGGAAGTCTATGGTAAGAACTTCCTGTCAGTAGATGGTTTATCCCCCCCCCCCTTCTTTCTGCTCCCACGAGATGCTTCACAGCCCTACTGTAAACAGCATGAAATGGAGGCAGGACCCAGTGCAACCCCAGTGCCACAATATGGAGAGGGAAAGGGCTCCCTCTGATCCTCACAGGGACATTCCTTACAGCTGAGGAGGAAGAGGAGAGATTGGATTTATACACCGCCCTTCACTACCTGAAGGCGTCTCAGAGTGGCTTACAATCTCCTTTCCCTTCCCCTCCCCACAAGAGACACCCTGTGTGAAGTTGGTGGAGCTGAGAGAGCTCTGAGAGAAACTGCTCTTGAGAGGAACAGCTCTGTGAGAACTTTGGACTGACTCAAGGTCATTCCAGCAGTTCCATGTGGAGGAGTGGGGAACTGAACCTGGTTCTCCCAGATAAGAGCCCGAGCACTTAACCACTACCCCAGACTGGCTCTCATGTGTGATGACAAAGGATAGTGTTGTCAGGTGTGTGTTGGAAAATACCTGGAGATGTTGGGGGTGAATCTAGGAGAGGGTGGGGTTTGAGGAGGTGAGTGGCCTCAGCATAGTACAATGCCATAGAGTCTGCTCTTCCAAGCAACCATTTTCTCCAGGGGAGTTGCTCTCTGCTGGCTGGAGATCAGATGTAAAACTGGGAGATCTCCAGGCCCCACCTGGAGGCTGGCAACCGTAGACAAGGAACCCAAGTTAGCTCACAAAAACCCAGATACACCTTGCCCCAATGTAAATGTCTACCTTAACCCTAATCAATAAATAAACCAGTGGTCTCCAAAGTGCGTTCCAGGCAATACAGGGGTCAGAGTTGGATCTATAGTAAGGTAATTTGGGTTGACAAGTTTTACAGGTCAAGTCAAATGTGTCTCATTTCTACTTGTGGGGTGGCAGAGATAATGCTCCTTGCCCTCCCAGGCCTTTTCCCAAACAGTATGGCAATCCCAAACTTCCAAGAGATTCTGTCTCCTCACATGAGTCTGTTTCTGCCCTGTTGCCAGGGCAACCAAAACAATGGCCGAATTCTCCCAAGTGGAAGTCAGGGCTCAAGAGTTCAGGAAGCCCAACAAAAGGCACACGTGCTATTTTTAAAGCGATCAAGAGCAGCAGGGAAAGACGGTCAAGAGCCCGTGTGGTAGCAGTTTGAGTGTTGTTGGACTAGGATCTGGAGACCTAGGTTCGAATCCCCGCTCTGCTGTGAACACTTGCTGGGTGACCTGTGGCCAGTCCCGTACTCTCAGCCTCACCTACCTCACAGGGTTGTCGTGAGGATTAAATGGGACACAGAGGAGCAGTGTAAGCCGCTTTTGATATCCCATTAGAGAGAAAGGTAAATGAATGAGGTAAGTAAATATGTGATCTCTTCTGGTTCTTGGGAGGGGAAAGCAACAGCAACCACGATCTGGTACCAAGGTAGTGGCAGAAGTGAGCACTGCATCAGGCATGGAAACACTTCATACCAGCACTGACTGACATTCCCAATAACCTTTCCAAGGTTGGGTTTTGGGTTTTTTTTTTGTAATAAGATTGGGAGCGTCGCCATCCTCCAGGTGGGGCCTAGAGATCTCCCAGAATTAGAACTGACCTTCAAGCCACAGACATCAGCTCCCTTGGAGAAAATGGATATTTTGGAGGGTTGCCTCTATGGCTTTGTAACTGATTGAAGTTCCTGCCCCTCACCCAGGTTCCACCCCAAAATTTTCAGAAGTTTTTCAACTTAGGCCTGGCAACCCTACCACCTCATCCACCAATGAGGGGAGTAGGATTGCCAAGTACCCCCCCCCCCCAGCCTCTGGCGCAGGGTTTGTTTTGTGCGCACAAAGCACGCAGGGCATGATGACGTCACCCGTGAGTGATGTCATCGCGCTGGTGACATTGCACGCCGGCCGCTCTGGGGAGTTTCTGGGGAAACTCTATGGTTTTCCCGGACGCTCTAGCATTTTGGCCGGGCAAAACTCTATGGTACCTATTGTACTTAGAGCGTCAGAGGAAACCATAGATTTCCCCCAAAAAATGCCTAGAGCGGCCGGTGCGCGATGTCACTGGCGCAATGACATCCCTCGTGGAAACCCTGCCACTAAGGCCCCTTCCCCCAGGCTCCACCCCCAAAATCTCCAGGTATTTCCCAATCTAGAATTGTCAACCTTATCAATAATATCTGTAGCCCGGTCTTTCCCTATTGGATGGCTTTTTCATCTATGAGCCCACATGCCAATTAATGGTGAGCCAGCAACAGGATTCCCCCCCCCCCCTGCGTCTCTCTGCATCAAATGAAGTCAAAATGTGCTCATTTCAGAGCATCCCTTTGGATCTCTTCCTAGAGAAAAAAGCCCTTGTACACTTTCGTCGGAGGCACAAGATGTTTCTTTGACGATTAGCTTCCCACTGAACTGTTTTTATTTATCCTGTCGAGAAGTATTTTTCCTTTGGGATGCGTTTTGTCAATATTGTGTCACGTCTGTGTGTGTGTGTGTGTGTATGTATATATATATATATATTTGGAAGATGTGATTGTCAGGAATGTAATATTTATGTGCTGTTTTTGATGTTCTTGACTTCCAGAAAGAAAGTATATGTTCAGCCTGCTTAAAATCTTCTCGAGTAGTTCTCTGTGCACCCTAAGTAGGGTAGCCGGGTTCTATTCACTCGCCAGTGGGGGGTGGGAGGGAGCTTTAATTTAATTTAATTTTTAAATTTAAATCCCGCCCTATCGCGCAAGCCAGCTCAGGGTGGCTTACAGCAATAAAACAACAGCTAAAATAATATCATAAAAACAGACATTACAAAACAGCAGCAGCGCAGTAAAAAACCTTACAGACATAGGCGGTAAACAGCATGCGGCTGAATGCTAAGAGCATAACATAACACCGTAATGGTGAAATGCTGGGGGAAGCGATGACTTTCAAAGACGCCCACTGGATTAATTAAAAGCCTGGTGGAAGAGATCCGTCTTACAGGCCCTGCAAAACCTGGATAAGTCCCACAGGGCCCAGATGTCCAGTGGGAGCTCGTTCCACCAGGTAGGGGCCCGGACCAAAAAGGCCCTGGCCTTTGTTGAAGCCAGCCGGGCATCCTTAGGACGAGGGGCTATGAGAAGGTATAGACAAGCTGGAGCGGGTCCAGAGGAGGGCGACGAAGGTGGTGAGGGGGTCTGGAGACCAAGTCCTATGAAGAAAGGTTGAAGGAGCTGCTCATGTTTAGCCTGGAGAGGACCAGAACCAATGGGTTGGAATTAAACCAAAAGAGTTTCCGGCTCAACATTAGGAAGAACTTCCTGACCGTTAGAGCGGTTCCTCAGTGGAACAGGCTTCTCGGGAGGTGGTGGGCTCTCCTTCCTGGGAGGTTTTTAAACAGAGGCTAGATGGCCATCTGACAGCGATGAAGATCCTGTGAATTTAGGGGGAGGTGTTTGTGAGTTTCCTGCATTGTGCAGGGGGTGGACTAGATGATCCTGGAGGTCCCTTCCAACTCTATGATGCTGTGATTCTATTCTAACATGCTGTGCAGCAGACCTCAGAGCTCGCGGAGGGGGGCTCATATGGGGGAAGGCAGTCCCAAAGTGGGAGTGGGGAGCAGGGTGATATCGCCACGTGCAACATCCCCGACATGATGACATCACGTGGAAATGATATCATCAAGGTCAGGGCATCATGCAGCGACACTCTGGCATTTTGACCAAAATACCACAGCATCGCACCATGACATCCCCAGTGTCATGATGTCACTTCCACATGACATCATCACGCTGGGGATGTCACTCTAGGTCGTGGCTGTTGTGGCGGGGCTTCCCCCTGCTGGCCAGCTGGCTGGCAGCAGGCAGGAGCCGACAAAATCGGGAGATCCCCCATTCCCACAACTCTATCCCTAAGGCCAGTGGTGATGAACAGCAGGCAGGGCTTTTTAAGTGGTGGCACCTCGTCTTCAGAATTGGGGCTGCCAAACTCCCAGTGCGGCCGGGAGATCTCCTGCTATTAGAACTGATCTCCAGACTGCAGAGATCAGTTCCTCTGGAGAAAACGGCTTCTTTGGAGGGATGACTCCATGCCATGGTGCCCTGCTGATATCTCTCCCTTCCCAAACCCCGTTCTCCCCAGATTCCATGCCCCAAATCTCCTGGCATTACCAACTCAGAGACCGCAACGAAGAAGACAACGACCACAGATTTATATCCTGCCCTTCTCTCTGAATCAGAGTCTCAGAGCGGCTCACAATCTCCTTTACCTTCCTCCCCCACAACAGACAACCTGCGAGGTGGGTGGGGCTGAGAGAGCTGTCCCAGAAGCTGCCCTTTCAAGGACAACTCCTACGAGAGCTATGGCTGACCCGAGGCCATTCCAGCAGCCGCAGCTGCAAGTAGAGGAGTGGGGAATCAAACCCCGTCCTCCCAGATAAGAGTCATCACACTTAACCGCTACACCAAACTGGCTCTCTGTGCTCTATACAGGCAGATGAGATCATTGTGCACGTTTCTCCCAGGCCTGGAGCTGCTACTTTTGTTCAACAAAACGTCGTCGGGCTGGGCATGTGCAGTTAGCCCCTGGGTATCCTTCCTATCACAGGCACCAGCTGGTTCTTAAAAAGACCCAGGAGCAAAACCTTTTGTTCTTCTTTCATGACTGAGTTTGGTGGCAATAGAAACATTAAAGAAAGCCCAGACTTTGCATCTGCCGACTGTTGCTTTGCCTTGGCATCGGAAACAAAACAGAAATGCAATCCTTTGCCCTGAAGTGGATAGCCCAGGCAAGCCTGATCTCATCAGATCTCGGCAGATAAGCAGGGCCGACCCTGGCAAGTATGTGGATGGGAGACTTTCAGAGAATACCAGGGTTGGGAGGCAGAGGCAGGCTACCAAACCACTTCTCTGAATGTCCTCCCTGCCCCAACAGGAGTCACCAGAGGTGACTCACCACAGTGTGATGCGGTGGCTAAAAAGGCAAATGCCATTTTGGGCTGTATCAGCAGAAGTACAGTGTCCAGAACACGTGAAGTGATGGTATCACTTTACTTTGCTCTGGTAAGACCTCACTTGGAGTCTTGTGTTCAGTTTTGGGCACCACTTTTTAAGGAGGATATAGGCAAGCTGGAACGGATCCAGAGGAGGGCGACGAAGATGGTGAGGGGTCTGGAGACTAAGTCCTATGAGGAAAGGCTGAAGGAGCTGGGTGTGTTTAGCCTTGAAAGGAGGCGGCTGAGAGGTGATAGATCACCATCTTCAAGTACTTGAAGGGCTGTCCTATAGAGGATGGTGTGGAATTGTTTTCTGTGGCCCCAGAAGGTAGGACCAGAACCAATGGGTTGAAATTAAATCAAAAGAGTTTCCGGCTCAACATTAGGAAGAATTTCCTGACAGTTAGAGCGGTTCCTCGGTGGAACAGGCTTCCTCGGGAGGTGGTGGGCTCTCCTTCCTTGGAGGTTTTTTTAATGGAGGCTAGGTGGCCATCTGACAGCAATGAAGATCCTGTGAATTTAGGGGGAGTTATTTGTGAGTTTCTTGCATTGTGCAGGGGGTTGGAGTAGATGACCTTGGAGATACCTTCCAACTCTATGATTCTAGGTCAGTATGACTTCCAGGCATGGGGCCACAAATACACAAACATGCATACGCACACAAATGCAAAAAAAGAAGAAAATATATGCAATTCTTTGTTGGAAAATAGAAAGCAACACTATACAGAATACACTGTAGACTTCACTGGCTCTCTATCAACCTGAACTCATGTGGTTGATAGTCCAGAAAATGTTATCTTTTAGCATCATCTGAGATTGTCAATTCCATGTTTGGAAATAGCTGTAGATTTGAGGCTGGAAGAGTGGGGTTTAAAGAAGAAGAAGAAGATTGTAGATTTATACCCCTTCCTTCTCTCTGAATCAGAGTCTCAGAGCATCTTACAATCTCCTTTATCTTCTTCCCTTACAACAAACACCCTGTTTGGTAGGTGGGGCTGAGAAGACTCTCACAGAAGCTGCCCTTTCAAGGACAACCTCTGCCAGAGCCATGGCTGACCCAAGGTCATTCCAGCAACTGCAAGTGGAGAAGTGGGGAATCAGACCCGATTCTCCCAGATAAGAGTCCATGCAGTTAACCACTACACCAAACTGGCTCTCCTGGCTTAAGGGGACCTCAGTAGTGTATAATGCAATACAATCCATCTTCAAAAGCAGCTATTTTCTCCAGGAGAAGTAGAATAACTGTGATAGATAGATATAGATAGATAGATGACAGACGGATTACTGCAGATTTATACCCCCACCCTTCTCTCTGAATCAGAGACTCAGAGCGGCTTACAGTCTCCTATGTCTTCTCTCCCCACAACAGATACCCTTTCAAGGACAACTCCTATGAGAGCTATGGCTCACCCAAGGCCATTCTAGCAGCTGCAAGTGGAGGAGTGGGGAATCAAACCCGGTTCTGATGAACAGACGGACTGACTGACAGACAGACAGACAGATAGATGGGTGGGCGGGCGGACAGACAGACAGACAGATAGGTGGGCAGACAGATAGAATAGATAGATAGATAGATAGATAGATAGATAGATAGATAGATAGATAGATAGATAGATAGATAGATAGATAGATGATAGATAGATGATAGATAGATAGATAGATAGATAGATAGATAGATAGATAGATAGATAGATAGATAGATAGATAGATAGATAGATAGATAAGCAATTTATGTAGCTTGGAGCTCAACTGTAATACTGGGAGTTCTCCAGCTCCCACCTGGAGTCTGGCAACCCTAGGTACTAACCTCTGGGGCTTGCAAGGATTATGCCATTCTGGCTGTCAATGTAGATTGATTCTCTTTGCAAAGGGGACTAAGAGCCAGAGAATGCAATGGAAATTTGAGTACTTAAGAGAGGGAAAAAACATGCTGTTATCTTCCACTTCTGTGCACATTGATTTGGGGAGTAAACCCCGGTCAATTCGATCGGGCGGTGTTGTAAACTGTCCAGCTCCCAAACTGACCATGTATTGGAATATCGGCACAGCAGTTAAAATAAAAACTTGCCAAGTGGCTTTTTAACCTTTTTCTAAGAACAAATGAATTATGCATTTTTTCCCTCCAAGTCCAACAAATATTTGGATAACTAACACTGTCTGCAGCTTAAATAGTCTCTGCAACATTTTTTTGTTCTTTCCAGTAAAAGGGAGGGGGGGGCATATCACAGACATTGGTGATAAGACCAAGCAGTATTTAGAAAGAATGCCAAGCAGCCTGTCAACTAATGCTGACATATTAAAAAAACCATATTTTGTACTATGTTCTTGCAAAATAACTAAGCATCGCTTGAAGGGCAAGGAGAAATCCCACCAGCTGGTGTATTAGCGGTTTGATGCTCATAGAATTGGATGGTTGGAAGACACCCGCCACGAAGAAGTAACATCTAAATAACAACTAATGTGCCATCCATATTACAGGCTGCCATGTTCAGCAATACTGAAGCTGACCCCCAGGTCCATCTGGCTCAATATCGGTGGGTCTTAAGCTGAAGAAGGAGAAGAAGAAGAAGACGGAGAAGGAGAAGCTATTGAATTTATAGCCTGCCTTCCACTCCAAATCTCAGAGTCTCAGAGTGGCTCACAATCTCCTTCAAATTCCTTCCTTGAGAGCCAGTTTGGTGTAGTGGTTAAGTGTGCGGACTCTTATCTGGGAGAACCAGATTTGATTCCCCACTCCTCCACTTGCAGCTGCTGGAATGGCCTTGAGTCAGCCATAGATTTCGTAGGATTTGTCCTTGAAAGAGCAGCTGCTGTCAGAGCTCTCTCAGCCCCACCTACCTCACTGGGGATAGGGGGGGAGAAGAAGGTAAAGGAGATTGTGAACGCTCTGAGACTCTGGCGGGCTATAACTCCAATATCATTTTCTTCTTTCCCACAACAGACGCCCTGTGAGGTGTCCCAGAAGCTGCCCTTTCAAGGACAGCTCTACAAGAGCTTTAGTTGACCCAAGGCCATTCCAGCAGGTGCTAGTGGAGGAGTGGGGAATCAAACCCGGTTCTCCCAAATCAGAGTCCGCACACTTAACCACGGCATCAAATTGGCTGAAATAGTCAACCTGAGTGTTCATTCATGCTAATGTTAGTTAGCATTAGAACAAATTAGATATTAGCCATGTATTTCCCTCCAGAGAAAGAAGAGTGGTATTATTCCAAATGACAAAAGTTTGGGAGCCGCTACTGGCTAAATCAATTGTACATGCTCTGTCATGTGGGGGCTTTGGGGTAAATTCTCCTTCCTTTGTCCCCCCACACACATGAGTTTGGTCTGAGATGTAGACGATGGTGCTTAGACGGGATGTTGCTATTTTCATTCCATGTAACCTTTCCCTATTTTCTAGTAAAGTTTTCTTAAAGCTAAATACTTGTGTGCTGCATCTCTCTACTCTGCTAAACATCAAATCCCAATGCACCTTGCCAACACTGGGGTGTGCAGTTCCTGGAGATCTGAGGGTGGATCCTGTGGAAGGTTGAGTATGGGATAGGAGAGACCTCAGTGGAGTGTAATGACCTTGAATGAATCCCCCAAAGCAGCCACTGTTTCCAGAGTGACATCTCTGTAGTCTGAAGATCAGTAGTAACTCTAGGAGATCTCCAGGCCTCCATTACGCTAGGTTGCCAGACCAGGAGACTGGGTGTGTCTGTGGAGATTCATCAAAATGGTAACCTTTGAGGCAGTGATGTCACTTCTGGCTGCATAACCCAATGTGGCATCACCGCATCATTGGACACTCTAGGATTCCCCGGAAACACCATAGGTTCTGGGGAATCCTAGTGTCCAATGATGTTGCGATGTCACATCCAGTCGATGCCACATCCAGATTTCGTGGCATCAAGGGACACCATTTTGGCCAGACCATTCTTTCCCACCATCCTTTAGAACAGTGATAGGAAAGAAGAATTGCAGATTTATACCCCGCCCTTCTCTCTGAATCAGAGACTCAGAGTAGCTTACAATCTCCTTTATCTTCCTCCCCCCACAACAGAAGAAGACTGCAGATTTATACCCCATCCTTCTCTCTGAATCAGAGACTCAGAGCGGCTTACAATCTCCTATATCTTCTCTCCCCACTTCTGTGGGGTGGATGGGGCTGAGAGGGCTCTCAAAGCAGCTGTCCTTTCAAGGACAATCTCTGACAGAGCTATGGCTGACCCAAGGCCATTCCAGCAGGTGCAAGTAGAGGAGTGGGGAATCAAACCCGGTTCTCCCAGATAAGAGTCCACGCACTTAACCACTACACCAAACTGGCTCCAAACTGGAAAGAAGAAGAGGAGGAAAAGGAAGAGCAGGAGGGGGAGGAAGAGGAAGAGAAGATTTTATTTATACCCCACTTTTCACTTAAGAGTCTCAGAGTGTCTTACAGTTTCCTTCCCCTTCTTCTCCCCACAACAGGAACCCTGTGAGGTAGGTGAGTCTGGGAGAGCACTTTAGGGAACTACTCTTGAGAGAACAGCCCTGAGAGAACTGTGATTGACAGAAGGTCACTGAGCACTTGTATGTGGAGGAGCGGGGAATGAAACCCAGTTCTCCCAGATTAGAGTCTGCACTCCTAACCACTACACCAAACTGGCTCTCAGGCAGACCAAAGCAGGCCACTGGCCACCCTATATTATATGTGGTTGTTAGCAGGGCTTTTTTTTTGAGCCAGAACACTGGCCAACCCAGCTGGAACAGTGCCGGAAAATAGCCCTGGTTGTTAGACTCTCAGTATGCATGCTTGTCGTAATGCGTGGGAAAGGGTTAATAGCACAGGGTTTGTTGCGCCACTCAAACCAGGAGATTCGGCCATTTCTCACCTAGGCTGAAACTCCCTTTACCCCTCAAGAAGTACTGCAGTCTCCCTGCTCCACGTTGCTTGCAGCGACAACATTTCTTTTGTACAGGAAATCAATGTCATTTGGTGGAATTCACTCTGCAGGCTAGGGGAACCCCTCTAGGTAACGCTGTGGCAGTTGGGAACATTCAAAATGCTTACACAGACAGCTAGTTTAATACTGTCATGAGCCAGAGGCGATGGAGAACCTGTTGGGACGCTTCACAAAAGCTCGTTACTGCCTCGCTCAAACAAAGCTGGCTGGTTGCAGATGGACACATCCGCGGAAAGTTGTCAGAAAGCAGGGGAAGGGAGAGGCAGAAGAGAGTTTTTGATTCACTACTTACATTTTTCTTTCCAACTGACTATTTCTTACAAAATTGTCACCCTTTCTCCCCATGGACTTTGTTGCTAAAAAAATAAAAATAAAGGATTTATCTAGATAACATTTGGCAGACCTCAACTGCAGTCTAGGCCAGGGGTCTCCAACCTTTTCGAACCTGCGGGTGCCTTTGGAATCCTGAGGCACAGGGTGTAGAGCCCAGCCACAAAATGGCTGCAACAGAAGGTGGAGCCAGCTACAAAATGGCTGCTGCATGAGGCGGGGCCAAGGACACATAGGAAGCTCAAGTGCAAGGAATAAGGAAGACTGGAAAAGACAAATGAGAGAGAGAAAACTAACACTATGCTAGCCACTACAAATGATAAAATATTTTAATCTGTACGGTTTACCAGTTCTGCAGTGGTGAATCAGAAGCCTTGCTAGGTAAAAACCCCATATGGCCTCACACAGTTTCTAAAATCACTTGGTGGGCGCTGGGAAATGTATTGGTGGGTATCATGATGCCCATTGACACAACGTTGGGGACCCCAGTCTAGGCTATAGCCAAGGCAAGGCTAGCGGTTACTCACAGAACACTGATTTGTCCAATCTAATAATTTTTAAATCAGTTTTTAACTTGTAATATACCACAGAATCACAGAGTTGGAAGGGACCTTCAGGGTCATCTAGTCCAACCCCCTGCACAATGCAGGAAACTCACAAATACCTCCCCATAAATTCACAGGGTCTTCATTGCTGTCAGATGACCATCTAGCCCATTTAAAAACCTCCAAGGAAGGAGAGCCCACCACCTCCCGAGGAAGCCTGTTCCTCTTAGGAACCGCTCTTACGGTCAGGAAGTTCTTCCTAATGTTGAGCCGGAAACTTTTGATTTAATTTCAACTATATGGTTCTGGTCCAACCTTCTGGGATCACAGAAAACAATTCTGCAGTATCCTTTATCCTGCTCCAAAGAGTGACGAGAAGAGCACAAAAGATTTGTGGATGTTCTCTCCCCTCATTGGTGGATCTGTATAATATGGCATGTAAAAGGAAGATACAAATGATCCTAAGGGACCATACACATCTGGGCCATTTGCTTTTTGAGATCTTACCGTCAGGTAGACGATATAGAGTGTTGAAGGCTAGGACAAACAGATTTAAGGACAGTTTCTATCCAAGTGCTGTGGTTAGGTTAAATGCAGGGTTATGAAGGATTATCTGTTTTAGATGTATTTAATGGTTTAAATGGTTTTAATGGTTTTATGAATGTTTAATGGTTTTATGAATGTTTATTTAAGGGTTTAAATGGTTTTAATGGTTTTATGAATGTTTATCCGTTTTAGATGTATTTAAATGGTTTTAATGGTTTAAATGGTTTAATGGTTTCAGATGTATTTAAATGGTTTATGAATATGTGTGTTTGATGTGTTGGTATGTTTGTGGAAGAGCACCTCATTTCGTTGCTCTCTTTTTGTTGAGAACAATGACAATAAATTCATCTATCTATCATCTATCTTATACAACAGCC
Organism: Heteronotia binoei; assembly: GCF_032191835.1. Classification (NCBI taxonomy): domain Eukaryota; kingdom Metazoa; phylum Chordata; class Lepidosauria; order Squamata; family Gekkonidae; genus Heteronotia; species Heteronotia binoei. The sequence goes on along the minus strand of NC_083225.1, from coordinate 186,080,455 downwards.
TTTCAAGTACTAGAACATGGTGATCATATCACCTCTCAGCTGCCTCCTCTCCAGGTTAAACATAGCCAGCTCCGTCAACCTTCCTCATAGGATTTGGTCTCCAGTCCCATCACCATCTTCATTGCCCTGATCTGGACCCGTTCCTGCTTGTCTATCTCCTTCATAAAATATGGTGCCCAAAACTGAACACAATACTCCAGGTGAGGTCTTACCAGAGCAGAGTGAGTATAGTGTCCAGAACACTTCACATGATCTGGACACTATACTTCTGCATTTTGGGCTGTATTAACAGAAATATAGTTTACATTTGTTTATATTTGTAAATTGTGGAAGTATTTTTTTTAGCAATGCAAACATTTCAGGGGGTGGGGTGGAAAATCTAGTCACCATTAACGTGAATATGAACATAAGAGAAGCCATGTTGGATCAGGCCAGTGGTCTATCCAGTCCAACACTCGGTATCACACAATGGCCAAAAAAACCCAGGTGCCATTGGTAGGAACTCATTTGTATATTAGGCCACACCCTTGTTGTCACCATTGTTTCACATAGGGCTTTTTTGTAGAAAAAGCTCAGCAGGAATTCATTTACATATTAGACCACACCCTGGCCATCAGGATGTCCACTAGTGGGGCCAGGACACTAGAAGCCCTCCCACGGTTGCTCACCCCCAAGCACCAAGAATACAGAGCATCACTTGCCCCAGACAGAGAGTTCCATCTATATCCTATGGCTAATAGTCACTGATGGACCTCTGCTCTATAAGTTTATCCAATGAGAGGATGCTTGAAAGAGAGAGAGAGAGAGAGTGAGGGGGAGGGAAGGAGGTATCTATACACCCAGACCATTTCATAGATTTTTATGGCACTGGAGTTATTGGAAGAGGGAACAGAGACTTCTGCTGATCTCACATCAGGTCCCACTTTGCCCTGATGTTGTTCCGGGGAGGGGGAAGTCAGTGACCTCAAGGAACAAAACTTTGAGGGTTCAGTGGACTGAAGAGGCATACAGAACCAGGAACGTCCTGCTCTTCAAAGTTCTCAGATGGCTGGATATTCCAACATAACTGTGTAGTACAAATGTAAAAGATGCATATCCCAAATAAACAGCCTACAAAACAATCAGAAAACTTAAAACTACAAACTCAACTGGGTAAAACACCATACAAAGGAAATGAAATGTGGAAATTGCTCCCCCAAAGATCAATTGGGGGAAGCTCTTAATGAGATCACATCAGTCAATATATCTAATTCTCAACTTGCCCACGTCTGTGGATACTTAAATCTGGAAACTGGCGCCATGAACAGATCTAACAGATCTTTCTACAAACCTGAGAAAAACTGCAAGTTTCAAGAAAGAAAACTGAATTCCAAAACATTTAATATTTAAATCAAGGGTGTCAAATATGTGGCCTGAGAGCCCAATCAGGCCCCCAGAGGGCTCTTAACAAGCCTGTGAGCAACTCCTTCCTTCTCTCTCTCTTGCTTCCTTCTGCATCACAGCTTGCTTTGCCAGGCTTGCTCAAATGCACAAGAGCTAAAAAGCAAAGCCTCTATTTTCTCCATTGGCTGACCAGCACATGAAACAACTTATGCACGAAAGCTTGCAATGCCCAGCCATTTCATGTTTTCCCCTGGGTCTTAGGCTCAAAGCATTGAGTGTGAGATTTCTGTAATGAATGTCAATAAATCAAAAGTAGGTTTGCAACCTAGACACACACACGCCTGAACAACATCTGAACAGCATACTCAAGATTGCTACCGCACAGACACTGTCTCCAGATTTTGATGCAATAATTCAGAGCAAGAGGTGTCAGTTATCAGAGACAAAATATGGCAAAAGTTTATATATCCACTACCTAGCATTGCATTTTATGACCCATGTGGTCCGGCCTGACAAGGTCTCATTTATGTCAAATCCGGCCTTCATAACAAATGAGTTTGACACAGCTGTTAAATGTTCTTACGCTCCTTCCACCTGGGAGCATATTTAAACTTGTTTTCCCTCCTGATATTTCATTTTTTTTTAAAGTTCCATGTTTAAATTTCTTTGCTGATACAATCAACAAATTTAATAAACTTCCAGTCCTTCTCGATGGAGATTCCCTTCCTGCTCTTTCCCCAGACTCTGCACTCTATACAGCCTTCTCCCCAGATTCTCTGATGTCAGAGCAAAAAGCAATTAGCCTGTTAAAAATAACAAGTCAGCAGAGAAAACAAGTTGGCTTTTTAGATTGCAGTCAATTCTCCGGCAGCGCGCAAGTTAGTGCAGGAATTGTCGAAGTTTAATTCTTTCTGGATCACAGTCCAATAGGGACATGCTTAAACAGTGTCCATGTGGAATGGTACATGCATAAACAAAGAAAGAAGAGCTACACTTATGAGTCAAGGACAAAAAACCCCAGAATCCCATGCTCTGAAAACTCAGACCAATGAATTAGGGTTGCCGGGTCCGACTCAAGATATACCTGGGGACTTTGCGGGTGGAGCCAGGAGCAAGGTTGTGACAAGCACAATTGAACTCCAAAAGGAGTTCTGCCCATCACATTTAAAGGGACTGCACACCTTTTCAATGCCTTCCCTCCATCGGAAATAATGAAGGATAGGGGCACCTTCTTTTGGGGCTCGTAGAATTGGACCCCCTGGTCCAATCTGTTTGAAACATGGGGGGGGGGGTGTTTTGAGGAGAGGCACCAGATGATATGCTGAAAAATTGGTGCCTCTACCTCATAAAACAGCCTCCCCCAGAGTCCCAGATACCCACGGATCAATTCTCCATTATACCCTATGGCAATCGGTCTCCATAGGGAATAATGGAGTGCCCAGCAGACATTTCCCCCCCCCTCCGCTTTCTGACGACCCTGAAGCGGGAGGAGGGCCTCCAAACTGGGGGATCCCCTGCCCCCACCTGGGGATTGGCAACCCTACAAAGAATCTAGCTGCATTTTTTTTCTCTTCCGTTTTGTTGCAAAGGAGCTTGCAATACGTATTGTACTTTCCCGTCTTATTTCCTGTGGAGAATCTGTTTAAACGATACTAGGGCAACAGCGCTAATAGGAAATCCACTTTCCATAGCGGCAGGAAAACCAACTGGCCCGGCTCTTTGATGGAGTTGGGTAGGCTTTCCTGGTATCCTGCTTTGATTCAGGTATTTGTCACTTCTCCCATCCTGCTAATATTTCAAGTGCAAAACAGTTGCTTTCCCACCGTGCCAGTGAAGTCAAGCAGTCAGGTAGCAGCGACCTTCCTCCATGGTTTCTTCCTCGCTTGAAATGTGACTTGGAACTCATGGATTGACCTACTTGAGTTTTCGATAGAAAATAAAACCACCCAGGTCTCAGATGCAGCAGGAGCTCACAGGAGCACAGCTCCCGAACCTTTCTGAGGGCTCTCCCTCTTCCTCCCCACCACCCTTGTCCATTGAATAGTAGCTGCAGCTGCATAACAATCCTTGGATGAGGAGAGCGGGCAGCCAGCCAGCCCCCAGGGGCTTTGCCACACTCCCAGCAGCCCTCATTCACCCCTGGAGAAGCCCACACCACCCTTTCTCCACTTCTTATGTGATTTTGGGTGGTGGGTAGCTTGGTGGCCTTTTGACTGGGGGGTGGGGTTGTCAAGGAGATCCCCAGGTGAGCAAGGCCTGCTCGGGATTGCTGAATCTCTACCCAGTCCAAGCAAGCCTTGCTCACCCAGGGGCTCTCCTTTCTTGTGTCAGGTTGCTTTTGGCTGAAGGGGGGGGGGGCACATGCTAATGAGTTATGCTAATGAACTCCACCACCTATTTTTCTACAAAACGACCCCTGTGTGTCACAGACAGATTTAGGGTTCCGAGATGAGATTCTTGTTAGGGGTGAAAGATTCCCTGCTTTGGGGCCCTTTCCCATGGTGCCGTTCAGCCAGCCGGTGCATGTGACTTAGCAGCAAACTAAGGCCTAGGCCTCTACTGCTGGCAATGAGGCGACATCATTTCTGATGCACACCAGAAGTGACATCATCACGTCGCTGGTGATGTGAGGATGCTCTGGTATTTGGCTGAAATTATATGGTAAAAATGGGGACAGAGACCTCAGTTGACTGGTAAGTTCCCCACCCCACCCCCATGCTAGTTGCTGAAGGGGTAACCTGGGAACTCTAGGTAGGTTGCCAACCTCAAGGTTGGACCCGGAGACTTCCCAGAATGACAACTAATCTCCAGACTACAGAGATCAATTCCCCTAGAGAAAGGAGAGTGGATGGCATTACACCCTGCTCTCCCCTCCCCAAACCTCACTTCTAGAGCCAGTTTGGTGTAGTGGTTAAGTGCACAGACTCTAATCTTGGAGACCTGGGTTTGATTCCCCACTCCCCCACATGCAGCTGCTGAAGTGACCCTGAGTCAGTCATAACTATTCTCTCAAAGCTGTTCTCTCGAGAGCAGTTCTCTGAAAGCTCTCTCAGACCCACCTACCTCACAGGGTGGCTGTTCTGGGGAGAGGAAGTGAAAGGAGATTGTAAGCCGCTCTGAGACCCCAAGTGGAGGGTGGGGTATAAATACAATCTCCTTCTCCTCCTTCTTCCCGGGCTCCACTCTTAGCTCACCAACTTTAGGTTGGGAAACTCCTGGATATTTGGGGGTAACCCATGGGGAAGGAAAGGGTTGCGATGGGGCATAAAGCCATGGAGTTCACCCTCCAAAGCAGCCTCTTTTCTCCTTGGGAATTTACCTCTGTAATCTGGAGATCAGTAGTACTTCCAGAAGATCTCCAGGCCCCACCTGGTAGGTGAGGTAGAATACAATCCGAGAGAGGTCACTATAATGGATAACACAACAAAAAATGCAAGCTAGTGACCCATTTACTAAGAAGTATATAGAAATCAGTCCAAATGTCCAAAACATGTATATTCAAGTCCCAAAGTAGTGTGGTGACAAGCCAATCGATTAAATACTGAATATGACCAATGATTTGACATGCTTTTTTTTATGAATGGTCTTCTTTATATCATTATGAGTGCTGTGCATAATTTGCCTGTGCGATCACAGAATTTTGTATAAATGATGGGATTTGACATTCTTTGTACGGAATACTTTGTATGCTGTATCTGCTGTGATATAGTTTGTGGTGTTTGCGTCTTTTAGCACGTTGCATTAGAAATATGTTACTTTACCTTTAAGAGGTTTGCGCAATGGCAGCTGCAAATGAGATGTTTGCCTTTTTAAACATGTTAGCTGCACCGTTAGGGTGCGCAAGAAGCCACATACTGAGCTGTAGCCGAAGTGAAATTGCTGCCGGAGACGCTCTGTGTTTTAACAATTTATTAATAACATATGGTTACAATATTTAATTGTCTCTTTTCTATACTAACCCATATGATATTTCAACCCCCCCCTCCCTCCAGTATTTGACTTCCCTGAAGTTATAAATTTAAATTCAATTATAAGGTACCACTAACCAATCAAAGTTCAATACTTTTCTTTTCTCATTAATACTAAAAAATTGTCCAATGTCTTTTTACATTCCACTCTTTCTCCATATATCCTTTAAATTTCTTCCACTCCTTTTTGAATATATCTAAATCATAGTCTTTTAAAGTTTTAGTTAATTTGTCCATCTCACTCCATGATAGAACTTTCACAATCCAATCCCATTTCTCTGGTATTTTTCCCTGTTTCCACAGCTGCGCATACAATGTCCTAGCAGCTGAGAGCAAATACCAAATTAAAGTCCTATCTTCTTTTGGAAATTTTTCTAATTGTAATCCAAGCAAAAAAGTCTTTGTAGTTTTCTTAAAATCATAACCCAAAATTTTGGAGATTTCTTGTTGTATCATCTTCCAAAACTCTTCCGCTTTTTCACAAGTCCACCACATATGAAAGAAAGAACTTTTGTGTTTTCTGCGTCCCTCTTTTTTGAAAATTGTGTAAAAAATCCATATAATTGAATCAATATGTAAGTATGATATATTTTTTTTCACTGGAAGAGGGTCGGTGGTGTCTGAATGTCCTTCTGATATTTTTTGTATAATATTTTCTTTTGTTAGTGGTCCCAGGTCTGATGAAGACTGGAAAGAAACAAGTATTTAATCGACTGGCTTGTCACCACACTACTTTGGGTCTCGAATATACATGTTTTGGACATTTGGACTGATTTCTATATACTTCTTAGTAAATTGGTCACTAGCTTGCATTTTTTTGTTGTGTTACCCACCTGGTAGGTGGCAGTCCTACACATGGCTGGTACGTGGGAGCAAGCCAAGTAAGCAACCGCCTAGAGCAGGGGTCCTCAAACTTTTTAAATAGGGGGCCAGTTCACTGTCCCTCAGACTGTTGGAAGGCCGGACTGCCGTTACTGTACAAGGCCGCGGGCCGTCAGTTCTCCGTCTTCTGCATCTCTCTCCCTTCCCCACACCACACACCCTGGCCTGGGAACTCACCTCACCTCAGTATCACCTCACACTCTGTCTCCGCCGCCTCAGCCCAGTGCCGGAAGTGCGCGTTGCTAATACGAGTTTAGGTCGAACGTCACTTCCGGTCTGATTTTGCCATAACCCGGCGGGCCGCATAAACGTCCTCAGCGGGCCGCATCTGGCCCGCGGGCCGTAGTTTGAGGACCCCTGGCCTAGAGTGTCCCAGCACCCCCTCTCCCCACGCACAGCATGTGTGCCCCTTGGAGCCTGCCTTCCCCACTGGAAAGCAGGCTGCATGGAGCGCAGACACTGTCTGGTTGGTTTTGCATTCCCCAGGTCTGTTACAGATCCGGGAAATGCAAAAGTGGGCGGTACCTGTGCAGTACACGCCTCAGAGCCTGGCAGGGATAAATTAGCCAATTGTAAAAGCTGAAGAATAGCCAATTACAGTGTCTAAAAATTGACTCCTGTTGAAGCTGTCTGCTGCCGCTCTTCCTTCCTACCCTACTTTAACAGAGCCATGGGGTGGGAGCTACAGCTCAGTGGTAGAGCATCTTTCTCGCGTGCACAAGGTCTTGTCCCTGGCACCTCCAGCTAAAAGGGTCAAGTAGAAACGGTCATGTGAAGGTCTTGTCCCTGGCACCTCTAACTAAAAGGATCAAGTAGAAATGGTCATGTGAAGGTCTTGTTCCTGGCACCTCCAGCTAAAAGGATCAAGTAGTATTCTCACAATTTTTATTGCTTAATCTCACATTTTTTTTTTAAATTAACATTTAAAATAAAAAACTGTAAATTAAAAATGTAAATGGTTTCAAGTTTCTTCATTTCTCCTACAATTCTCTGTTTTTTTAAAAAATGGGGGGGCACTAGTGGGCAGCTTGCCTAGGGCACCAAAAACCCTAGCCCAGGGGTGGTCAACCTTGCTTAATGTAAGAGCCACACAGAATAAATGTCAGATGTCTGAGAGCCATAAGACATGAACATCAGATGTTTGAGAGCCACAAGACATGAACATCAGTTGAAGGAAGGAAGGAAGGAAGGAGGGAGGGAGGGAGGGAGAGGTGGAAAGAAACTTTAAATGCATTCTCCAAATTGCAGTTGGCTTGCCTTGGAGAAATGATTTAAAGAAAGAAATGCCTTCTCCAAGTCTGCTGAAAGGACAGTGGGGGCTTCAAGAGCCACACAATATATGTGAAAGAGCCACATGTGGCTCCCGAGCCACAGTTTGGCCACCCATGCCCTAGCATCAGCCCTGGTCCTATTCCACCCCCACATCTTCATGAACTTCCCAAAGTGGGGTTGGCAGCCCTATATCAGGGGTGGCCAACGGTAGCTCTCCAGATGTTTTTTACCTACAACTCCCATCCACTCCAGCCAGCATGGCCAATGGCTGGGGCTGATGGGAGTTTAGGCAAAAAACATCTGGAGAGCTACCGTTGGCCACCCCTGCGGGCGTATATGACAGTGATATCACAGTTGCTGATGTGTTCTCCACCTGAGCTTCTCAATACCTCTTGGTTCAGTTTGACAAGAAGAAACAAACCTAGGTACTTCGTCTATGCCCAATGGTCCGGGTTTGCTTCACACTCAACGTTGACGGCTTCATAGATATTTATATCTGTTGCAGAAGTAGATCTTACCAGCGAAGTGAATATTTCACTGTTTGAAAGACTGTTGCAGTAAACTGCACTTCAGTGGCCAGCGGATTTAGCAAATGGAGAGAAAATGGAGTGATGGATTGGAGTTTGCTGAGGGAAAACCTGCCCTGACAGCATTTTTTTAAAAAAAGAAACAAAACCAGACCAACTTGACGTGAGGATTTGACTGTCTTTTAACCCCCTTTATTTAATTTAATTTTTAGATTTCTATCCCGCCCTATCCCGCCAGTGGGCTCAGGGCGGCTCACAACAATAAAAGAACCATTAAAATAATATCATAAAAACAAACATTGCAAAACGGGAGCAGCACAGTTGTCAAGCCCAGTTATTCAGAAAAGGGCAACTAGAATGATTAAAGGGCTGGAACACCTTCCCTATGAAGAAAGGTTGAAACGCTTAGGGCTCTTTAGCTTGGAGAAACGTCGACTGAGGGGTGACATGATAGAGGTTTACAAGATTATGCATGGGATGGAGAAAGTAGAGAAAGAAGTACTTTTCTCCCTTTCTCACAATACAAGAACTCGTGGGCATTCGATGAAATTGCTGAGCAGACAGGTTAAAACAGATAAAAGGAAGTACTTCTTCACCCAAAGGGTGATTAACATGTGGAATTCACTGCCACAGGAGGTGGTGGCGGCCACAAGCATGGCCACCTTCAAGAGGGGGTTAGATAAAAATATGGAGCAGAGGTCCATCAGTGGCTATTAGCCACAGTGTGTGTGTGTGTGTGTGTGTGTGTGTGTATATATATATATATATATATATATATATATATATAGCCGCTGTGTGACACAGAATGTTGGACTGGATGGACCATTGGCCTGATCTAACATGGCTTCTCTTATGTTCTTATGTTCTTATTTTAATATGATGGCTGAACAAATGTCAGATTAATTTTCTGGTCCTTCCCCATTATTTACAACCTAGCAACTACGTATGTCTCACCATCTGGCAAAAGAATGCTTACGTTACTGGGGAAGGCCTGCTGTGTCTTAAGGATGCGCTCCCTAAAATTCACAGGCTCCTTATCAGTTCGCTGTTGTGTGAGAATGCTTTTGTAGTGAAAATGATAGTTACCGCTGTACCCTTTGAACCTTAGATTTGAATGAAGCATATTTTGTAACGGTTTACGATACCCTATATGGTAACCATGTAACCTCTGGTATCTCAGTATTTCCAAGGACCATCTTCCTTGGAGCACCTTTGAATTCCTAAATAAATCAGTCTATTTGAAACAAAACAAAGGACTTCATTATTGGGAATCTCGGGGCTTGACAACAGTAAACAATCTTACAGACATAGGCGGTAAACAGCATGCGGCTGATGGCTAACAGCATAACATAACACCATAATGGTGAAATGCACCATCGCACAATGACTTCACACCACTTGGCAGTCAAAAGGTTCTCAGAGCAGGTTGTCCCCAGTACTACGTATGGGTGTGAAAATGGGACAATAACAAAAGCTGGCAGTAAGAAAGTTGGTCCTTTTGAAATGTGGTTTTGAAAAAAAATGTCCTAGAATGATTAAAGGTTTGGAACACTTTCCCTATGAAGAAAGGTTAAAATGCTTGGGGCTCTTTAGCTTGGATGACATGAGAGAGGTTTACAAGATTATGCATGGGATGGAGAAAGTAGAGAAAGAAGTACTTTTCTCCCTTTCACACAATACAAGAACTCGTGGGCATTCAATGAAATTGCTGAGCAGACAGGTTAAAACGGATAAAAGGAAGTACTTCTTCACCCAAAGGGTGATTAACATGTTTGAATTCACTGCCACTGGAGGTGGTGGCAGCTACAAGCATAGCCAGCTTTAAGAGGGGACTGGATAAAAATATGGAGCAGAGGTCCATCAGTGGCTATTATCCACAGTATGTATGTGTGTGTGTGTGTGTGTGTATATATATATATATATATATATATATATATATATATATATACACACACACACTGTTAGGGACACATATATTGGCCACTGTGTGACACAGAGTGTTGGACTGGATGGGCCATTGGCCTGATCCAACATGGCTTCTCTTATGTTCTTATGTGACACGGAGTGTTGGACTGGATGGGCCATTGGCCTGATCCAACATGGCTTCTCTTATGTTCTTATGTGACACAGAGTGCTGGACTGGATGGGCCATTGGCCTGATCCAACATGGCTTCTCTTATGTTCTTATGTGACACAGAGTGCTGGACTGGATGGGCCATTGGCCTGATCCAACAGGGCTTCTCTTATGTTCTTATGTGACACAGAGTGTTGGACTGGATGGGCCATTGGCCTGATCCAACATGGCTTCTCTTATGTTCTTATGTGACACAGAATGTTGGACTTGATGGGCCATTGGCCTGATCCAACATGGCTTCTCTTATGTTCTTATGTGACACGGAGTGTTGGACTGGAGGGGCCACTGGCCTGATCCAACATGGCTTCTCTTAAGTTCTTATGGTGTTGGAGGAGAGTTTTAAGGATACCGTGAACCACCGAAAAGACAAAGCAATGAGTTCTAGATCAGATAAAGTCCGAACTCTCCCTAGAAGCTAAAATTACTAAACTGAGGCTATCGTATTTGTGGGAAGACAAAAGTCACTGGAAAAAGACAACAATGCTGGGAAAACCTGAAACCAGCAGGAAAAGAGGAAGTTCTAGCATGAGATGAGTTAGGGTTGCCAGGACCAATTCAAGAAATATCTGGGGACTTTGGGGTTGGAGTCAGGAGACTTTGGGGTGGAGCCAGGAGACAATGGGGGTGGATCCAGCAGCAAGGTTGTGGCAAGCATAACAACTCCAAAGGGAGTTCTGGCCATCACATTTAAAGGGACCACATTAAACGCCTTCCCTCCTTTGGAAATAATGAAAGATAGTGACACCTTCTTTTGGGGCTCACAGAATTGGACCCAAACTTTTGGAAACTTGGAAAGTATTTTGAGGAGAGGCACTGGATGCTATGTCGCCAATTTGGTGCCTCTATCTCAAAAAACAGCACCCCCCCCCCCAGCACCCCAGATACCCGTGCATCAATTCTCCATTATACCCTATGGGAATCAGTCTCCATAGGGAACAACGGAGTGCCCACCAGACATTTCCCTCCCCCCACACTTTCCAAAGACTTTGACGTGGGGGGGGGACCTTTACAAACCAGGGGATCCCCTACCCCCACCTGGGGATTATAGTGTAAATAAAAAAACCGCTAAGAGACACCATAAATTTTAAACAACAAAACAGTGTAATGTAAAGGTCAGTGGTGTCCTGACAGAGCTTGCACACAGAACTTCAAATAGACAAGAGCATGTAGCAAGAAGACACTAACGGAAGACACTTCAAAAGCAGTCTTTCCAATCATCAAGGAGTGACAATTTTCCAGTATTCAGTTCATGGAACTAAAGAAGTCCTTCCAAAGACGTCTGTTCTAGATATCAAGATGTTTCATCCGTCTTTCTTCAGTTTGGAAGCTTATTTATCACCGGACCCCAATCTTTACAATACATTCACAGGAGACCAACAAGGAGAACCTGAAAATCTTACAGACATGTTCTGAACCTTGTTGGCTTCTTTAGTTCCATGAACTAAATACTGGAAGATTGTCATTCCTTGGTGATTGGAAAGACTGCTTTTGAACTGTCTTCCCTTAATGTCTTCTTGCTACACGCTCTTGTCTATTTGAAGTTCTGTGTGCAAGCTCTGTCAGGACACCACTGACCTTTACATTACACTGTTTTGTTTAAAATTTATGGTGTCTCTTAGCGTTTTTTTTTATTTACCCACCTGGGGATTGGCAACCCTAAGATGAATTGACTCAACAAAGCCCTCCATTTGCAAACAGGGCCAGCCCTAGACTGTCTGGTACCCTAGGCGAGGGTAATTTCTGGTGCCCCTCCACTGATAAGTCACTGAGTCACATTGGGGGGCACCTGATTTGGCACCCCCAGAAGGCCACAAGGTCACCATAGGTTGGAAGCAACTCGACAGTGCTTAACTTATAGACGTGCAAGGAAGGTTAGGGTTTCTGCGTAGAGAAACAAATGGGAAACCACCTCTGCTCATCTCTCACCTTGAAAGGAGCCAGAATCCAGCAGCACCTTAACGACTTGACAAAATTTGTGGCAGGGGGTGAGCTTTTGTGAGTCACTGCTCACTCCTTTTCTACTGCTACAGACGGCCTAGCACAGCTACCCATCTTGATCTCACCTTGAAGGTGGAACTTCACGAGACCGTCACAAGCCGGTTGCCACTTGGTGGCACTTAATGATTATTAGTATGAGCAGGTCTCTCTCTCGGCTTGACTTTGCGAATGAAGATTTAAGAAGGGTGCAGTAGTCCACGTCTGCTGCAGGCTCGCTGGTGGCTGACAAGACCAATGCGGGACAGGCAGATCCGGCCACAGTGGCTGCAGGGAAAAGTCTGATTTGGGGTTGGTATTTTTTGACCGCAAGTAAGGATGCCCATTGACCGCGGCTAGCCAACTGGGGGGGGGGGGGAGACGAGCTTTGTTTAGGCCACCTTTTCTAGGCCCCTCTCCGTGTGGAGCAAGCAGTGCTGTCCCTAGATAAGGCTGCTTGGTCGTTCAGGGTGCTGCCGAAAAATGCTTTCGTCTCCGGGTCAGCATCAGGCGACCAATACCCTGAACCGCCTACATGCAGGATCGGGACTGCGGCTTCCATTGGCATCTTCCACCTGCCGTTTCGCCCCTTGCCCATCGCTGCAGGACTTGGTGTGTTGTGGGTTGTGGATGTGGATATGCCCTTCAGGCCTGCGCAGAGGAATTTTTAGGTGAAGCACAGTGTGCGCGGTACTGGCTCCACCCTTTCACCTTGGGGTCATCTGCCATGGCCCAGTAAGCCGGGACGCTGGCAGTGAGTCCTCCAGGTGGTAGGTGTTACATTAACGAGCTCTATCTGCCCGGGTTTGATGTTAGAGTTTTCCTTCTCTTGGCTGGCGAGGTTGGTGAGCCCAGCCTGCCCATCCGGTTATACCTCCGGACATTCGGTCGCACCATGACGTGGCAAACTCTGTGAGAAACGGGGGGGACCAGCGGGAAGGTGTTGCCACGGATGCAGTAATGCAGGAGAGGCCATTGCAGTGACCATCTGCCAGGCATAGCCGGACAGTGACCACGTGGCATTCACTACACCGGGAAAGGAGAGGCTATGTATTGCTCATACACTTTCCCCGGGGGGGGGGCAGGATACCCAGGAGGGAGCCCACACCCCCCTCCCCCAGGTACATGAGCAGGTACATCAAGGCCATCTAGCAAGCTGAACAGAGATTTGAATGTGTGCCTCCATGGTCTGTTGCCCTAAACATTATGTTTTGAAAAATCACTTTAAAGAAAAGAACCAACAGCTTCTAGAGCAGGGGTGTCAAACTCATTTGTTATGAGGGCCGAATCTGACATAAATGAGACCTTGTTGGGCCGGGCCATGTTGGGCTGGGCCAGGTGTGTATCGATTTAAGATTAGGTAGCAAAGATATCAACTTTATAAAGGACAAAGACAAGCGCAATTAAAGATTTTTAAAAAACCTTAAAACATGCTTCAAACATTCGCACTCGTTGGTCTTAAAGGTGCTTTGTTTGTATTTCTCCCATGGGATCCAGGGAACTGGGCAAAGGAAGTTCCGGCTCTTTCCTTCCTTTCCCAGTGGCCCAGGAGGTGGGGGGGGACCTCAGCCAACAGAAGGAAGAGAGGCTTGGCTCAGTAGCTCTGCTGTGCAACTGAGAGAGCCTGGCAAAGCAAGCTATCCCTCCTCCCTCCCCAAGGGAGGAGCCTCAGCCAATGGAGAAAATAAAAGTTTTGCTCTGTAGCTCCTGTGAGATTGAGCAAGTCTTGTGAAGAAAGCTGTATGTAGAAGAAAGCAAGAGAGAGGGAGAAGGAAGCAGATGATATCCAGTTGCTTGGGGGCCTGATAGGAGCCCTCCAGAGGCCTGATTCGGCCCCTGGGCTACATGTCTGACACCCCTGTTCTAGAGAGCCAGTTTGGTGTAGTGGTTAAGTGTGCAAACTCTTATTTGGGAGAACCGGGTTTGATTCCCCACTCCTCCATTTGCACTTGCTGGAATGGCCTTGGGTCAGCCATAGCTCTCGTAGGAGTTGTCCTTGAAGGGGAAGCTGCTGCAAGAGCTCTCTCAGCCCCACCCACCTCACAGGGTGTCTGTTGTTGGTGGGGGATGGTAAAGGAGATTGACTCTGAGATTCAGAGTATAGGGCAGGATATAAATCGAATATCTTCTTCTAAATCAATGCAGGACTGGTGATGAGGAGGGAGATGGAAATTTGGTAATGGACAGAGCGAGGGCTCGTGCCCCTATTTTTCTCTGTGAAACGTTGGTGGGTGTGTCACATGCCCATCATTCAACATGACAAATCCCATCATCTTCCCCCAGTGTCCTTCTGTGGTTTCTATAAAACACATTGGTCAGAGGGAACATATGAAGGGGACATAATGAACTATAACTCATGAGGATAGATAGAGATGGTAAGGGTTTAAGAATGTTCCTGAATGACTTCATTGCCTTGGAGGAAACTCAGTCATCCAACTGTTGCATAAAACAGAGAATGGCTTTCTAGCTGCACAAATTGGTCAAATTGTCCATATGTCTATCCTACTATCATATTTTTCACCCTACGTTTCCACCAAGAAGCTTGGAGCACTGTTTTTTTTTTTTTTTTAAATAAAGCATTTATTTTAAATACAAACAATAAAACAAATTTTAAAACCATACAACTATACCATAAAACATAATAACCAAGACAACCATTGGCACTCTGTTAAAGGTAAAGATAGTCCCTTGTGCAAGCACCAGCCATTTCCAACTCTGGGGTGATGTTGCTTTCACAACGTTTTCACGGCAGACTTTTTACAGGGTGGTTTGCCATTGCCTTCCCCAGTCATCTCTCCTTTCCCCCCGGCAAACTGGGTACACATTTTACCGACCTCAGAAGAATGGGAGGCTGAGTCAACCTTCAGCCAGCAACCTGAACCCAGCTTCCGCCGGGATTGAACTAAGGTCGTGAGCAGAGAGCTTGGACTGCAGTACTGCAGCTTTACCACTCTGCACCACAGGGCTCTCTGTCGCTCTTACAAAGCCTAAATTCACAGTTACCAACCACCTAGCTTTAGTTGCATCGAGGGATTATATCCTTATCACACAAAAACTCCAAAATTGGTTTCCATGTTTCATCATATTCTGATAAGGGAACTACCGCATGAGAGTCCCCCCCCCCCAAAAAAAAAATGGATTATGCATAATCGTGCCCATCAAAAATTGTTCCCAGAGTTTCTGGTACCAATGTCCAAGTAAAGAACTTGTGGGGGGGACTTCCAGTTCCTTTCAATAACCGGGTGAGCAGAAGCAACCGATGTCAAGACAAAAGATTTGACGTTTTTATCTATCAGTGAATCAGGCTGCAAATCCAATAACAAAAATTCTGGTGAATAAGGCAATGGAAGATCCACTGTTCGTAGTTTCCCCTTCCAAGCACAGTAGTCACCGCTGGTGTTAGATTTTGGATAGTAGAAACCAACACTCGGGTAGGCATGGTTTCTGGCACAATGTCTACAGACAGAAAGGACAACAAAATAACGAGGAAGGTTACCTCTGGCTGATGGGTGGGCAAACACACTGGGCTATCATATCTCTTCTATTAGAAAACAGAGGGCTTTTCTGCACACTCGACTTTCAGTTTTCTTGAGAGTTGATTCAGTAACATTCAAATTGGTTGGGAAATGGTTCTTCTGCACATCTGCCCTGCCTGTGGATTTTCACCGCTGTGGTGTCAGTTTATTTTCCTCTGCACGTGGCTTAAATAATGAGGATTTTCTAGGAAAGGTGCTGTTGGCATGGGTGGAGTCAACGGTGGCATCACAGCACCCCCTGCAAAATGCACCTAAAATATTGATATATCAATGATGTGCTGCAATGGTAGCTTAAGCGGGTTCTCCAAATTCCCAGCTTTCGTTTAAAATAAAAAAAGTAATTCTCTATTCCTTTCCATTGCGGAGATATAAGAGAAAAAGCATAGCTCCACAAGGGAAGGGAAAGAGGGGTTTTTTTTTTTTAATGAAGCTTGGGGATTCAGAGAACTTGCTTAAACTATCATTACAGCACTAAATTGATATATCGATATTTCTGGGCCATTTTTTAAAAAATGAAATCCCTGTCACAGAGAAAGGAGAGGGAGAGGTTTGAAGGTGGCATCAGTCCAATCATTGAAAAATGCGTAGGAGATGGCTGGGAGGGGTGTGAGACAAAGACACCAGAGACAGACTTTACACATCAAGCAAAGGCTGACTCAGAATGAGCTTCCATTGGAAAAAAGGATGGGGTTAAAAGTGATTTCAAAAGAACCAGAAAATAAATCCAGGAAAATCCCAAATGAAGCAAAAATTAAAGGCGCAAAAAGGTGTGTAGATATCAGGGTAGAAACTGAAGCAGTACGGGGCCAGAACCGATGGGGGAAAACTGATGCAGAAAAGCACAGAGTCTGTGATCTAGTTAGGGATGCCACCCTCCAGGTAGCACCTGGAGATCTCCCAGAATTATAGCTCATCTCCAGACTACAGAGATCAGTTCCCCTGGAGAAAATGGATGCTTTGGAGGGTGAACTGTGGTGCTAGAGTTGCCAATCCCCAGGTGGGGGGCAGGGGATCCCCAGTTTGGAAGCCCTCCCCCGCTTCAGGGTAATCAGAAAGTGGGGTGGGGGGGAAAGGGGAAGGAAATGTCTGCTGGGAACTTTATTACTCCCTATGGAGACTGATTCCCATAGGAAATAATGGAGAATTGATCCGTGGCTATCTGGGGCTCTGGGGGGGGCTGTTTTTTTGAGGTAGAGGCACCAAATGTTCAGTATAGCATTCAGTGCCTCTCCCCAAAATGCTCCCCAAGTTTCAAAAAGATTGGACCAAGGGGTCCAATTCTATGAGCCCCAAAATAAGGTGCCCCTATTCTTCATTATTTCCTATGGAAGGAAGGCATTTTAAAAGGTCTGTGGTCCCTTTAAATGTGATGGCCAAAACTTCCTTTGGAGTTCAATTATGCTTGTCTCACCCTTGCTCCTAGCTCTGGCCCCAAAGACTCCTGGCTCCACCCCCAAAGTCCACAGCTATTTCTTGAACTGGACTTGGCAACTCTACCTGGATCTCATTGAAGTCCCTGTTTTCCCCAGGCTCCATTCCCCGCAACCCTAGATTTACTACAGTTCCTCAGTTCTGGTACCCATTATACCAGCTAGTTTGGAGCAATTTCCTCCAAAGGCTGGGTCAGCACAAAAGAGCTCCAGGCAAGCCAGAGAAGGCATTTTTTTTTTTTTGCCAAATTAACATTTAACTTCTAATTGTTCTTTTCAACACCAGTTTGCAAAAGGTTCTTCCGAGTGCAAAGAATTAGAGCAGAAAAGGTCACGTTCAAATGCAGATTGCAGAGGGAAAGCGCTCCGGCTCCCGTTTACCGCGTTACCTTCCCTTTCAGAAAATGTGAAAAATGAAAGAGAGCATAAAGGAGAAAGAAAGAAAACCCTTTCTGCCTGTCCACTTTGCATTAGAATCACACGAGGAAGATGATAATAGTCACTGAAAGGGGAGAGAAAAGAATAACCAAATTTGATCTCCTGCAGTTCATTTCGGGTGAGGGGGGGAATAGCCTTGACACAAAGTTATTGATGCAATATATTTATGTAGGTTGTAAAACAGATTATGCCATTGGTGAATAAGGTCAGACTCATAGATTATATTACTGGTAAAAATAGATGGCCAGAGAGGAAAAAGAGGTCACTTCAGCAGCATCTGAACCTTGAAGTTGGCACCAGAGTAATGGGAAGCATATCAGAGGTGGCCAGACATTCTCCGACACCCAAGCACGGTTACTGCCTCTCTTCGCTGGCCCCGCAGTTATTCTTTTAACAGCCCCCTTCCCAGGGCTTTTTAAGTAGGAAAAAGCCCAGCAGGAACTCATTTACATATTAGGCCAAACCCTCCGACATCAGCAATTTATGAAGTAGCTCACAACTTTAATGCCAGTAGCTCACAAAGTAGAATTTTTGCTCACAAGACTGCACTGCTTGGTTGACAGGTCTGTTGTTGGAGACTTTGGGGGTGGAGTCTGGAGAGGGTGGGATTTGGGGAAGGGAGGGGTCACAGATGCTACAGTGCTATAGAGTCCACCCTTCAAAGTGGCCATTTCCTCCAGGGGAGCTGATCTCTGCCAGCTGGAGATTAGCTGTAAATGCGGGAGATCTCCAGGCCTCACCTGGAGGCTGGCAACCCAAGTTTCTTTCCATCCGCTTCCTGCAATCTCCCCTTTTTGTTACAATGGCATAAAGCAGAGAATTCTTACAGGAATCCATCAATGTGCAATTTAGCCCTAGCGAACCCACGGTCGCTCATACGATTGGGCGGGGGGAGGCAGCCAGTCTTAGGGCCCGTAGACCAACTGAGAGAAAGGTGGGGAAGTCAAGAAGGGGCGGTATCGGTATTTTTAGCTCCTGGCTCTTCTTGTTGCTTTGGCAGTTTATGTGGGGAAAGGAGGGACGGACACATCCTAGCAACATCAGGAAGGTTGCTGCTTTTTTTTTTTTTTTTTGCCATCACTGCATAGCAACTAAAGGATGCAAAACACCCACCTATGGCGGATACTTCTGCAGTGGAGAAGTCAATACAATGGGAAAGGTGAACGAAGAATGCACAGTTCAGCCGGTCTGCAGACAGGGCGTATCAAGATAGCCCTTTTATGCCTGGAATCCCCTTCTCAGAAAATAGACACGGCGCTCTGTTTCGTTCTCCCTCTGAATATCTCTTTCACGCCCACCTCTTCTGTAAAGCCTGGGCAATGTCACTTTCCTTATCCCTTGCTAAGATGCAACAAAAGACCATCTGCCTGAATTTGGGGGAGGGGCAGGGGTGGAATTCTAGCAGGAGCTCCTTTGCATATTAGGCCACACACCCCTGTAAAGTACTGGGGTCGACGCAGTAAGAGACCAGAGTCGGAGAGTGATTTCAGCAAGCTTTACTTCAGGAACACCAACACAGACTGAGCTCTATTCAAACCTCCCGCTCCTTTATACAATTCTTGCCCCCTTCTGATTGGACCTTAACTATGTACATGGATTGGCTATTTACAGAGGCCTAAGGGCCTATCAGGGTACAGTATGAGCCTAGACGTTGATTGGCTACTTATGTTTCAATCCTTCCCCTGATTGGGCACGCTTAGGCCTTCTCTGGAACCCTGGTGTGGAGTACAAGCTTGGCTTGTTCAGCTTCCCTCCAAAAGTAACAGTTCTCCATTTGAACCTAGGACACAACACCCCTCATGCAGCCAGTCCTCCAAGAGCTTACAAAGAAAGAGCCCTGTAAGTTCTTGGAGGACTGACTACATTAGGGGGGTTTGGCCTAACATGCAAAGGAGCTCCTGCTAGAATTCCACCCCTGGGGAGGGTATTTGTGTGTGTGTTCATGCCTGGAAGTCATGGTGACTTCTGCAGAGCCCTACTGGGGCATGGAGGATGTTCAGAGAAGTGACTTGATACAGCCTGCCTCTTCATCTTGTGAGGGTTGCCACCCTCCAGGTGGGCAAGGAGAAAAAAGAGGCCCAGCCCCCGTGACAAGGAGTCCTATAACCAACAGCTAAAGATTTAATCACACTGCAAACATATGAAGCACACAAATTCCAAAGTTGATCCTGTAGAGACATTCAGATAAATTTATGACGATAATCCACGGAACAACCACAAGACGGAACAGGTTCTATGTCAGGAAGTCCTTAATAACAGTTCGTAATTGAACCCAAAGATGCTTCTCTACAGAAAGACAAGTCCTGTTCCAACCACTGAAGAAGAGGATTCCACTCCAGACAATATTCACACTCCATGCATACAGCCATGCAGTTTAACAAATATTTCTGGAATATCTAGGGTTGCCAAGTCCCCCTGCGGCCTCTGGTACCATAGAGTTTCCCTCCCAAATTGCTAGAGCATCTGGGAAAACCATGGAGTTTTCCTGGAAGCTCCTAGAATGGCCAGCGTGTGACATCGCTGCCGCAATGATGTCCCTTGCGAGCGAGGTCATTGTGCCGGTGACATGGGGAGGGGATCCCCCGCCGGCCCAATGTTTGACACCCCTGCTCTGAACCATTCTCGATTGTGCAGAGCGTGCACCCAAACGGCTCTTATTTTCTCAGGTGACAACGAGCATCACTTCCACGGTCTGTTGCTCAATATTTCTCTTCTGGCTCACAGAGCCGGTGCAAATGTTATGAAGATTAATCTGGGCTTCCTAGAACAAACACGGTGAGTATGCCAGAGTCAAACACCCCCACAGCTGTTACGGGGAAAGATATTTCCTGGCCCTGCTGAGGAAATGTCTTCTTGTCCTGCCATTCACCAATCCCTATATGTGGTGATTACCAAATTAAGCCAATCAAGTCTCTCAACATCTCAGGTTAAAAATCATCCTACCGATAAGAGTTGAGTGCTCTGAAAGAGAGGATGAAGGCACAGTACACTGCCGGATATTTATGGACGGTACTAATCCCTGTGAACATTGAGTTGATTCTTCACTATGGTACATTGAACCTGTTTATATTGATGCAGTCCATTGGCCCATCTGGCCCAGGATGGTTTATTTTGATATAGTGGCTATCTGAGGTCCTAGCAGATGTCTTTGGGAGGGACCTCAGATAGCCACTATATCAAAATATAGGGCTCAGTGGTAGAGCATCTGCTTGGGAAGCAGAAGGTCCCAGGTTCAATCCCTGACATATACAAAAAAAAAAAAGGGTCCAGGCAAATAGGTGTGAAAAACCTCAGGTTGAGACCCTGGAGAGCCGCTGCCAGTCTGAGAAGACAAGACTGACTTTGATGGACCAAAGGTCTGATTCAGTATAAGGCAGCTTCATATGTTCATATGTTCAATGTATTCAGGGAGGGATGGTGGCTCAGTGGTAGAGCATCTGCTTGGGAAGCAGAAGGTCCCAGGTTCTATCCCTGGCATCTCCAAAAAAGGGTCCAGGCAATTAGGGGTGAATAAAAGCTAACAAAGCTTGAGACCCTGGAGAGCCACTGCTAGTCTGAGAAGACAATACATGTCCCCCAGAGAGTGCTGAGGTCGGGGTCTCAGAACCTCCTTATAATCCCTGGGCCAAAGGAGGCCCGTCTGAAAGCGACCAGGGACAGGGCCTTCTCGATTGCAGCTCCCTGTTGGTGGAATCAGCTCCGGAGGAGGTGAGGGCCCTGCGGAACCTTGAACAGTTCCGCAGGGCCTGTTAAAACAACCCTCTTCCGGTTGGCATATAATTAACTGTGAGCAGAATGCCTGAATATTAAATCTTAAACATCAGATTATTGAATATTGGAAATTTGAAGGACTGATTTAAGGAATAGTAGCATAGTGTATATTGATGTGAGTTTTATGTATTTTTAGGCTTTTATGTATTTTATTGTATAATTTTAATTGTATTTAAATCGACCTTTGTTAGCTTTTATTGTTGTGAGCCGCCCATTTCACGTTGAGCACTTATTGAGTCTTAATGTCTTGTTAGTTTAAGCAATGGGAGGCCCAAGGGGCACCATCATTGGGCTGTACTTAGGGCATGAGTTGGCCTTGGCTGAAATCCTTCCCAAACGCCACTCTCCTGAGGCTCCACCCCCCCAAATCTGCAGGGATTTCCCAACACGGAGCTTGCAACCCTACACGGGAGAAAGATGAGGCAGAAACAGGATGGTATGATCATCATCATCTGAGAGGTGATATGATCACCACCAGCGGTCATTTTGTAGACAAATAGGTGGTGGAGCTCATCCAAGATTGTTATGCAGCTGCACATACTATTCAATGGACAAGGAGGTGGAACTCTCAGAAGGAGGAGGTGGAACTCTTAGAAAGGTACAGGGGCTGTGCTCCTGTGAGCTCCCACTGAAATGAGGCCTGATCACCACCTTCCAGTGCTTAGAATCATAGAGCTGGAAGGGACCTCCAGGGTCATAAGAACATAAGACAAGCCATGTTGGATCGGGTCAATGGCCCATCCAGTCCAACACTCTGTGTCACATAAAAACATAAGAGAAGCCATGTTGGATCAGGCCAATGGCCCATCCAGTCCAACACTCTGTACACACAGTGGTCAAAAAACTCAGGTGCCAACAAGAGGTCCACCAGTGGGGCTAAAAGCCCTCCCACTATGCCCCCAAAGCACCCAGAATACAGAGCATCACTGCCCCAGACAGAGAGTTCCAACAATAAGCTGTGGCTAAGAGCCACTGATGGACCTCTGCTCCATATGCTTATCCATTCCCCTCTTGAAGCTGTCTATGCTTAAAACCTCTACCACCTTTTGGGGCAGTGAATTCCACATGTTAATCACCCTTTGGGTAAAGAAGTACTTCCTTTTAAAATCTAGTCCATCTAGTCATCTATTCCAGCCCCCTGCACAATGCAGGAAACTCACAAATACCTCCCCCTAAATTCACAGGATCTTCATTGCTGTCAGATGGCCATCTAGCCTCTGTTTAAAAACCCCCAAGGAAGGAGAGCTCACCACCTCCTAAGGAAGCCTGTTCCACTGAGGAACCGCTCTAATGGTCAGGAAGTTCTTTCTAATGTTGAGCCGGAAACTCTTTTGATTTAATTTCAGCCCATTGGTTCTGGTCCTACCTTCTGGGGCCACAGAAAACAATTCCACACTATCCTCTATATGACAGCCCTTCAAGTACTTGAAGATGGTGATCATATCACCTCTCAGCTGCCTCCTTTACAGGCTAAACATCCCCAGCTCCTTCAACCTTTCCTCATAGGACTCGGTCTCCAGACCCATCACCATCTCCATCACCCTCCTCTGGACCCATTCCAGCTTACCTATATCCTTCTTAAAATGTAGTGCCCAAAACTGAACACAATATTCCAGGTGAGGTCTTACCAGAGCTGTCAAATAGAGGATGATGTGGAATTGTTTTCTGTGGCCTCAGAAGGTCGGACCAGACCCAATGGGTTGAAATTACATCAAAAGAGTTTCCAGCTCAACATTAAGAAGAACTTCCTGACAGAGCAGTTGCTCAGTAGAACAGGCTTCCTTAGTAGGTGGTGGGCTCTCCTTCCTTGGAGGTTTCTAAACAGACACTAGATGCAGGGGTCATTTCGCAGAAAAAGAGGTGCCAGAGCTCATTAGCACAACTCATTTGCATATGCCACACATCCCTGACATCACCGGACTGTGTACTAAATTATGTCAGCTCAGCATCTCTCTTTAAATGCTTCTTGAATTATAATTGTTATAATAAAACCTTACTCCCATCCAACATTCCCTCTAAGGTGTGGAGTCTTGTGAGCAAAAATTCTACTTTGTGAGCTACTGACATTAATGTTGTGAGCTACTGGCATTAAAGTTGTGAGCGACTACATAAATTAGTTTGCTCTAGGGCCATTTTTCCTGAGCTGAGACAAAAATGTGGGAGCTGGAGGCTAAAAAATTGTGAGCTAGCTCACACTAACTCAGCTTCGAGGGAACACTGCTCCCATCATACTTTTGAAATATATGTTCCTATCATGTGGAATTCACTGCCGCAGGAGGTGGTGGCGGCTACAAGTGTAGACAGCTTCAAGAGGAGGTTAGATAAAAATATGGAGCAGACGTCCATCAGTGGCTATTAGCCACAGTGTGTATATATATGTTTGTTTGTGTGTGTGTGTGTGTATAATTTTTTTGGCCACTGTGTGACACAGAGTGTTGGACTGGATGGGCCCTTGGCCTGATCCAACAGGGCTTCTCGTATGTTCTTATGTGACACAAAATGTTGGACTGGATGGGCCATTGGCCTGATCCAACGTGGCTTCTCTTATGTGACACAGAGGGCGTTTTCGCACTCACCTTCAGCCGGCGCGACCCCCCTCTTCACCGCGCAGGATCTGCGTGGATTTCGCACTAAATGCCGCGGAGCAGCCTTTTGCGCCGGAAACTCCCGGCGCAAAAGCCGCTCAAACGTAAACCGCCAAAAAGCAGTTTCCGTTTGCGCGGCTTTTGCGATGGGAGTTTCCGGCTCTTCCGGCTGCTCCGCGGCATTTAGTGCAAAATCCGCGCAGATCCTGCGCGGTGAAGAGGGGGGTCGCGCCGGCTGAACGTGAGTGCGAAAACGCCCAGAGTGTTGGAATGGATGGGCTACTGGCCTGATCCAACATGGCTTCTCTGATGTTCTTATGTGACACATAGGTCATTTTCGCACTCACCTTAATCAGCAGCGACGACCCTCTTCACTGCGCAGGATCTGCGCGGATTTTGCACTAATTGCTGCGGAGCACCCAGATGAGCCGGAAAGTCCTGGCGCTTTTGCGGCGCAAATGGAAACTGGTTTTTGGCAGTTTCTGTTTGCACCGCAAAAGCGCCGGGACTTTCCGGCTCTTCTGGGTGCTCCGCGGCAATTAGTGCGAAATCTGCGCAGTGAAGAGGGTCGTCGCTGCTGATTAAGGTGAGTGCGAAAACGACCTTTGTGTCAACTGTTGGACTGGATGGGCCATTGGCCTGATCCAACGTGGCTTCTCTTATGTGACACAGAGCGTTGGAATGGATGGGCGACTGGCCTGATCCAACATGGCTTCTCTGATGTTCTTATGTGACACAGAGTGTTGGACTGGGTGGACCATTGGCCTGATCCAACATGGCTTCTCTTATGTTCTTATGTGACACAGAGTGTTGAACTGGATGGGCCACTGGCCTGATCCAACATGGCTTCTCTGATGTTCTTATGTGACACAGAGTGTTGGACTGGGTGGGCCATTGGCCTGATCCAACATGGCTTCTCTTATGTTCTTATGTGACCCAGAGTGTTGGACTGGGTGGACCATTGGCCTGATCCAACATGGCTCCTCTGATGTTCTTATGCTGGCTGCACATGCAGGCTGGGAGGGCTGCAAGCAGGGGGCAAACCGGAGGGGATGATCCAGCCCAGGGCCCCTAAAGGCATTGGGGCCATAGGCCAGTGCCTCCTTGGCCTAATTGTTAATGCAGCCCTGATTGCGCAGGGGGTTGGACTAGATGAACCTGGAGGTACCTTCCAACTCTACGATTCTAGGATTCTAAGGAGAAAAGAGAGGAGAGGGAAGAGAAGATCAGAGGACTCCGGATCCTATCCAGAAGCGAAACAGTCTCCCTGGCAGATTTCTCCCTCAGGTCCCAGGTTTCAATTTGCACCGCGCTTCCAAAAATAATTCAGCCAGGCAGCGGTTACGCAAAGCTACCGCATCCCGTGGGGGCTCCGCTAGGCCCCAGCAAACCTCGAAAAGATTGATGCCAAGAGAAAGTGATAATTAAAAGACAGTGTGGGAAAGCAGTGGGCATCTGGTTGCAATGCGAGTGGGGCGGTGGCGGGGGGGGGGGAGAGAACGAAGAACAAAAGAAGCCCCAAACATGGGGTGGGGGGGGGTGGGAACAGGAGTGTGGAATGTCAAAAGAGGATTTGCAAATGATAGCGATAACGCTGATCACTGCCCCATCCCCCCTCACTGGGAAAGCTCAAACTTGAGAAGGATGTTCTCATCCATAATTAATCCGAATGGGTTTCCTCTAATGCGGCTTTTCAATATTAATTAGCACAGGCTTCTCCCCCCCCCCCTTTTTAAAGGGGGGCATCCTTTGAAGGAATCCTTTAAACCAAGCCCCCAGCTGCTGCAATCTGAGGCCTTTCTTCTGTCCCCTTGCAATATATTCAGGCGCCTTTTTGGCAGGCAGGTTTGGCTCACAAATAATTCAATTATTAGTAGATCCAAATGGGCAGCCGTGTCGGTCTGAAGCAGTAGAACGAAGTAGGAGCTGAGCGCACCTTTAAGGCCAACAAAGTTTTATTCGGAACGGAAGCTTTCGTGTGCTCTGAGCGCGCTTCATCCGACGAGGAATCAGGCGCAGTGAGCAGAGCTACAGACAGCTGGCAGGCAGTGGTTTAGAATGCAAAGTGGTACACATTTAAGGTCCAATGACAGAATAATAAAAATAACAAACGGAGCAAACTTTTGATCTGGATAGCATGAGCCTGCGAAAGCAATAAAACAGTAATATGTCAAAATGTGAGAATGTCTGTTCATCACTCTGTTGTTATAAGCCTGGGCCAAAAAGAGAGCATTTCTGTCTCAGAAGTTTCCCCATCCAACTAATTTACCTTTTCACATGTAACATACATATAGTTTGCCATTAGGAGAAAAATACATTAAAATATAGTGGAAGATGGGTTTAGTATATGTAATGAGATAAACAGCCAATATCCCTATTTGAGTACGTCAATACAGCTAGAAGAGAAATACATTGGATAGTAGGGTTGCCAAGTCCAATTCAAGAAATATCTGGGGACTTTGGGGGTGGAGCCAGGAGACTTGGGGTGGAGCCAAGAGCAAGGCTGTAACAAGCACAGTTGAACTCCAAAGGGAGTTCTGGCCATCACATTTAAAGGGACCGCACACCTTTTAAATGCCTTCCCTCCCTTTGGAAATAATGAAGGATAGGGGGCACCTCCTTTTGGGGCTCATAGAATTGGACCCCCTGGTCCAACCTTTTTGAAACTTGGAGGGTACTTTGGGGGGAGGCACTAAATGTTATACTGAAAATCTGGTGCCTCTACCTCAAAAAACAGCTCCCCCAGAAACCCGCAGATCAATTCTCCATTATTTCCTATGGGAATAAATCTCCATAGGGAATAATGGGGTGCCCAGCAGACATTTCCCTCCCTCTCCCTGCTTCCTGATGACCCTGAGTGGGAGGAGGGCCTCCAAACCGGGGGATCCCCTACCCCCACCTGCGGATTGGCAACCCTACTGGATAGTGATGTCTTAGCGGCTCTCCCTGCTTCTCTCTCCACTGCCCTTCCTTCCCGCCACTAAAACAGCATGCAGGGCCGAGGGCAGACGCAGCCCCCAGCCCCACCACCAGTTAAAGGGCCCAGATCAGCTGGGGACTGCTTCTGCTCCCAGCCTGGTGTTCTATTTTAGCAGTGGGAAGGGAGGGCAGCAGCGAGAGTGGCAGGGAGAGTAGCTCTCGCCGCCGCCCTCCCATCCTGCCACTAAAATACCACGCGGGGCCAAGGGCAAAAGCAGCACACCCCCGCGCCAGTTAAAAGGCCCGAGAATCAGCTGGGGGGGGGGGCTGATGGCTGCTTCTGACCTGCATGCTATTTTAGTGATGGGGAAGGGAGGTCGGCAGAAAGAGCAGCTCTCCCTGCTGCTCTCGCTGCCACCCTGTCTTCTCCGCCACTAAAATAGCACGCCAGCAGGCAGCAAAAGCAACCCCAAGCAGCCTGTGCAAGATAAAGGGCTTCTGCTGCCAGCCCCATGAGCAGCCTCTCCACTAGCTCCTGCTGACATGGCAGAGGCCCCAGGGGCTGCTTAGGGCACTGGGGTCAGGGGGCCTTGGGCAGAAGTTGGGAGGCTGTGCCCCCACCGGCCCCCTCTGTAGTTACGGGCCTGCCCTCCCCACAACAGACACCCTGTGAGGTAGGTGGGGCTCAGAGAGCTCTGACAGGAACAGTTCCTGGGAGGAACAGCACTGCAAGAACTTGTGACTGACTCAAGGTCATGGGGAGGGACGGTGGCTCAGTGGTAGAGCATCTGCTTGGTAAGCAGAAGGTCCCACGTTCAGTCTTCGGCATCTCCAACTCAAAAGGGTCCAGGCAAATAGGTGTGAAAAACCTCAGCTTGAGACCCTGGAGAGCCACTGCCAGTCTGAGAAGACAATACTGACTTTGATGGACCAAAGGTCTGATTCAGTATAAGGCAGCTTCATAAGTTCATATGTGCATATGTTCAAGATCACATCAGCAGGTGCAAGTGGAGGAGTGGGGAATCAAACCCGGTTTTCCCAGAGAAGAGAGCTCTGGCTGACCCAAGGCCATTCCAGCAGCTGTAAGTGGAGGAGTGGGGAATCAAACCCGGTTCTCCCAGAGAAGAGTCTGTGCGCTTCACCACTACACCAAAATGGTAGATTTCCGAAAGACACAACGCCATTTTTAGCAAGGTAGAAACTTCTATGGAAATAGGGAAGAAGTTTCTGCACATCACAGGTCACAGGCCACCCTCTATCCCGCCATTCTTAAATAACCGGGCTGGTAGATTATCATTCGGCTCTGCGGCCAGTGCAATTTCATTCCCAAAATCTTGTTTGCTCCAGATTGCCTTATTTCCTAATTTTCTGAAACGCTCCAGGAAAGATCACGGGCCCCTGAATGAAAACGGTACATTTCGTTCCACGCCGCCTGTGGCTGCCTGGGCAGAAATCCAACAGAGCTCACTCTTCCCGTTTCTCTTTCTTCCCTCTTCTCACCCCTTCGAAGCAAACTGTTTTTTGCTTTCTCCAGTGCTCTGCCCACCACGTGCCAGGAAGTTCCCGACTGTGGGTCTTTTATTTCCACGTGGGCTGACTGATCCCAGTGCCATTCCACAGTGGTCCTTGGCAGTTCGAATCCGCTGACCCATCCAAGTGAGCCAGAAAACCCATCCTTCCCAATAATAGCCTCCTTTATCAACGTTTCATTGGCAAACCTCTTCTTCCCCCTCCTTTCTGCTTCAAATCTTTCTACCGCTTTTATGTTAAGAAGAAGAAGAGATCAGATTTATAATACCCCATCCTTCGCTAGCCAAAGGCATCTCAGAGCGTCTTACAATCTCCTTTCCCTTCCCCCCACCCACAACAACAACAAGAAGACTGCAGATTTATACCCCGCCCTTCTCTCTTGAACTCAGAGACTCAGAGCGGCTTACAATCTCCTATATCTTCTCCCCCCACAACAGACACCCTGTGAGGTGGGTGGGACTGAGAGGGCTCTCCCAGCAACTGCCCTTTCAAGGACAACTCCTGCAATAGCTATGGCTAACCCAAGGCCATTCCAGCAGCTGTAATTGGAGGAGTGGGGAATCAAACCCGGTTCTCCCAGAGAAGAGTCTGCGCACTTAACCACTACACCAAACTGGCTCTCAACAGACACCCTGTGAGGTGGGTGGGGCTGAGAGGGCTCTCCCAGCAGCTGCCCTTTCAAGGGCAACTCCTGCAATAGCTATGGCTAATCCAAGGCCATTCCAGCAGCTTTAAGTGGAGGAGTGGGGAATCAAACCCGGTTCTCCCAGATAAGAGTCCGCACACTTAACCAGTACACCAAACTGGCTCACAAGTCTTAAAACAAGTCTGTGAGGTAGGTGGGGCTGAGAGAGCTCTGACAGAAACTGCTCTTGAGCAGAACAGCTTTGAGAGAACTCGTGGCTGACCCAAGATCACATCAGCAGCTGCAAGTGGAGGAGTGGGGAATCAAACCTGGTTCTTCCGGATAAGAGTCTGCACACTTAACCACTGCACCAAACTGGCTCACGAGTCTTAAAACAAGTCTTCGTATTTGTCCAATGATGCCAATCGCTGGGAGTTTCAAGGTTATTAATTACTATATTACTAGACACATAGAACAAACGCCTAATAAAGGTGTCAGTCAAATTTGTCCCATAGGATCACAGAGTTGGAAGGAGCCATTGAGGCCGTCCAGTATGACAACCTGCTCAATACAGGATCAGCCTGACGCATCCCTGACAAGTGTTCGTTCAGCTGCTGCTTCAAGACTGCCAGGGAGGGGGCGCTCACCACCTCCTTAGGGAGCTGACTTTATATATTAGAATCATAGAGTTGGGAGGGGCCATAGAGGCCATCTAGTCCAACCCCCTGCTCAATGCAGGATCTAGAGCATCCCAGACAGGTGTTTGTCCAGCTGCTGCTTCAAGACTGCCAGGGAGGGGGCGCTCACCACCTTCCTAGGTAGACAATTCCACTTCTGAACGACTCTTAGGGCGTTTTCGCACTGACCTTAATCGGCAGCGACGCCCCTTTTCAGCACGCAGGATCAGCCCGGATTTCGCACTAATTGCCGCGGAGCACCCGGAAGAGCCGGAAAGTCCCGCGGCTTTTGCGGCGCAAATGGAAACTGGTTTTTGGCGGTTTCCGTTTGCGCCGCAAAAGCCGCGGGACTTTCCGGCTCTTCCGGGTGCTCCGCGGCAATTAGTGCAAAATCCGCGCAGATCCTGCGCGGTGAAGAGGGGCGTCGCTACCGATTAAGGTCAGTGCGAAAACGCCCTTAATGAAAGACATTTCGTTAGGTCCGAGCTTGTTGTATTGAGAACTGTGTGAGCTTCAACCCTGTAGAAAATGGAGAGGTAGGATTGAAACAGCTGCAGTCTGGTTGGCCGGGCTGCCATGGACTACCTATAAGGGGGGACTGAGGTGAAATTTAAATGCACCTAAGGGTCTACAATGGGGTGGAGTCTCACTGTATATAACCAGGCCTGGTCTAGGGGTTTCTCAAGCTTGTGCATAGTTAAAATCACAGAAGAAGAAGAAGAAGAAGAAGAAGACGACGACCACAGATTTACACCCTGCCCTTCTCTCTGAATCAGAGTCTCAGAGTGGCTTACAATCTCCTTTATCTCCTTGCCCCACAACAGACACCTGTGAGGTAGGTGGGGCTGAGGAGAGCCAGTTTGGTGTAGGAGAGCCAGTTGTAGTGGTTAAGTGTGCAGACTCTTATCTGGGAGAACCGGGTTTGATTCCCCACTCCTCCACTTACAGCTGCTGGAACGGCATTGGATTACCCATAGCTGTCTCAAGAGTTGTCCTTGAAAAGGCAGCGGCTGTGAGGAAGCCATGGATCAAAAACTGTCGGTGCGGAATCAATCCCGGTTCCCCAGATTACAGTCTGCCGCTCTCAACTACTACACCACACAGGTGCTTGCTTGTTCACTGTGTGAGGCAGAATGCTGGACTAGATAGACCACAGGTCTGATCCAGCAGGGCTCTCCTGATGTTCTTCCCCATGTTGTCCTCTGTGTGGTAGACGAGGCCGAGAATGAGCTCTTAGCCCAAGGTCACTGAACAAAAATCATGGCGAGATGGAGATTTGAACATGGATCCCCCAGGTCTTAATCCACCATCACAAACTTCTGCACCAAATTGCCTCTCTCTCTCTCTCTCTCTCTCTCACCAAATTGCCTCTCAAGCCAAAAGAGGGATACAAAACAGAAGAATGGTAACTGGGACAGTTGGCACTACATAGATCTCAGTAGGGTTGCCAAGTCCAATTCAAGAAATATCTGGGGACTTTGGGGGTGGAACCAGGAGACATTGGGGTGGAGCCAGGAGCAAGGGTGTGACAAGCATAATTGAACTCCAAAGGGAGTTTTGGCCATCACATTTCAAGGGACCGCACACCTTTTAAATGCCTTCCTTCCATAGGATATAATGAAGGATAGGGGCACCTTCTTTGGGGGCTCATAGAATTGGACCCCCTGGTCCAATCTTTTTGAAACTTAGGGAGTATTTTGGGGAGAGCCACTGGATGCTATACTGAAAATGTATACCTCGAAAAACCTCAAAAAAATGGCCCTCAGAGCCCCAGATACCCACGGATCAATATTTTCTATGGGAATAAGTCTCCATAGGGAATCATGAGTACCCAGCAGACATTCCTCTCCCCTCCCCCCCCCCCGCTTTCTGATTACTCTGCAATGGGGGGAGGGCCTCCAAACTGGGGGATCCCCTGCCCCCACCTGGGGATTGGCAACCCTAGATCTCAGGCAGGCAGGTTTCTTTAGAGACCGGGCTAGAAGGAAGAACATTTCTTGGGACAATGCTGATAAATAACTCTCTGGGGGGAAAAGCTTGCCTCGACAGAGTTTGTCGAAAACAGACAACAAGAAGGGATGGGGGAGAGCGAGCGAGCATGTCAGCTGCGAGATGAAACAGTTCGGAGAAGGCTGCCTCGAGATAAAACTTGTAAAGACAAGCAAGGGAGAGAGAAAGACATTAAAAAAAAACAACAACACCCAACCAACAACACCCGGCCATCTGAAGAGGAAGATTGCTAAAGATTTGAGGGCTGCTGGGAAATCAGCTTGGCTTATTCATTTTCACTTTCCTTAGAAGGGAGAGCTTAACACCCTACCCTACCCTAGGCGAGCTCTTCCACACTCCGTCAGCTGCAAATAGGCTATTTTCTTCTTTTTTAAAAAACCCCTCATTATTTAAAATTATTTAAAAGACCAGCACTTTTTTTTTTTAAAGGTGGTTTTAAAAGTCCTCTTCCAGTTTGGTGTAGTGGTTAAGTGTGCAGGCCTTATCTGGGAGAACCGGATTTGATTCCCCACTCCTCCACTTGCAGCTGCTGGAATGGCCTTGGGTCAGCCATAGCTCTCTTCTCTGGGAGAACCGGGTTTGATTCCCCACTCCTCCACTTGCAGCTGCTGGAATGGCCTTGGGTCAGCCAGAGCTCTCTTATCTGGGAGAACCGGGTTTGATTCCCCACTCCTCCACTTGCAGCTGCTGGAATGGCCTTGGGTCAGCCATAGCTCTGGCAGAGGTTGTCCTTGAAAGGGCAGCTGCTGTGAGAGCCCCATCCACCTCACACGGTGTCTGTTGTGGGGGGAGAAGATATAGGAGATTGTAAGCCGCTCTGAGTCTCTGATTCAGAGAGAAGGGCGGGGTATAAATCTGCAGTCTTCTTCTTCTTCTTCTTCTTCTTCTTAAAAGCTCTCTCCTCTATTAGCGGTAGAAAGCTCTGTCAAGTCCCAGCTAAACTACAGGAGGCAGCCGTGTTGGTCTGAAGCAATAGAACAAAGCAGTGCACCTTTAAGACCAACTAAGTTTTATTCAGAATGTAAGCAAATTGAAGTCCCAGCTAATTTATGGACCCTCTGTATGAGGGCCGGATCTGACATAAATGAGACCTTGTCGGGCTGGGCTGTGTTGGGCCGGGCCATATGTGTACCTATTTAAGATTAGCTAGCAGAGATATGAACTGGAAAGGCACTGATATTGATAGAGCTATGGTCTGACTCCTTCTAGGTGTATGCTCTAGCGGTATGTGGGAAACTCGCCTTAAGTAAAGAGGACCCCTTAGAACAAAACAATAATGCTTTGTTCCTTATCTTTCATAATAGCCCCCTTTGAGAGACTCTTATCCGGGAGAACCGGGGTTTGATTCCCCACTCCTCCACATGCAACTGCTGGGGTGACCTTGGGTCAGTCATAACTCTGTCAGAAGCCGCTCTGGAAAGAGCAGTTTCTGTCAGAGATCTCAGCCCCACCTAACTCATGGGGTGTCTGCTGTGGGGACGGGAAGGGAAAGGAGATTGTAAGCCACTCTGAGACTCCTTCGGGTAGTGAAGGGTGGGGTATAAATCCAATCCAATCTCTTCTTTGTTACTGTTTTCAGAAGCTCAGTTTAGGCTCCCTAGTTTTACTTACGGCAGACCAATGGGTTTAATTAATACTCTCTTACTTTGCCTCCCACAGTCTGAACAAACTAGAGGGGTTTGGCTTGGCGCAGAGATGTTCCAACTTCCAACATGGAGGGAGAGCTTTCTGTGTTGACAAATCCACTGAGGAGCCCCTGTGTGCCTGCTATGAAATGCCAGCATGTTGCAGAGGTTTCTAGAGAGCTTTCCAAAGAGCACTTTCAGCTGTAGGAGAGCGCTAGCTAAGCACATGCGGCCTCACCATAGGCTCATCGGTTGGAGTCCATGAAAACATTCAGTACTTCCAGGGCTCTTTTTCTAGCAAGAGCTCCTCTGCTTATTAGGCCATGCCCCCCTAATGTAGCCAATCCTCCAAGAGCTTAGAGGGGTCTTCATACAGGGCCTACTGTAAGCTGCAGGAGGATTGGCTACGTCAGGGAGGCGTGGCCTAATATGCAGAGGAACTCCTGCTAGAAAAAGAGCCCTGAGTACTCCCCTAGGGCTGTTCATAGCAGAGCCAGAAATAACTGGAACAGTGGAAAGCGGTCTTTCAGAACTGATCTTCTGGCTAAGAAGTTCTTCTGAAGATTCTGAAGGACTCACAGAAGAGGGTGTGGAAGCCACTGCTTACGAGGATGGGACGGGAGCTGAGGCGACTCTCTCTGAACTTAATATAAAATGTGAGAAACCCTGGAGAGCAAGATCCCGTACACATCACCTACAACTCCCTAGTTCTGTAGATGAAGTCCAAAGCTACAGCATTCCTGATGGTCAATGAGCTTTAGAAAATAGGTTGGCTTTTTCTAAGCCCCATTCTGAAATAGGAAAGGCTTGGGAATAGGGTTTGGTGTAGTGACTCTTATCTGGGAGAACCGGGTTTGATTCCCCACTCCTCCACTTGCACCTGCTGGAATGGCCTTGGGTCAGCCATAGCTCTGGCAGAGGTTGTCCTTGAAAGGGCAGCTGCTGTGAGAGCCCTCTCAGCCCCACCCACCTCACAGGGTGTCTGTTGTGAGGGAGGGACAGTAAAGGAGATTGTGAGCTGCTCTGAAACTCTGAGATTCAGAGTGGAGGGCAGGATATAAATCCAATATCATCTTCTTCATCATCATCTGGGAGAACCGGGTTTGATTCCCCACTCCTTCACTTGCAGCTGCTGGAATGGCCTTGGGTCAGCCATAGCTCTTGTAGGAGTTGTCCTTGAAAGGGCAGCTGCTATGAGAGCCCTCTCAGCCCCACCCACCTCACAGAGTGTCTGTTGTGGGGGGAGAAGATATAGGAGATTGTAAGCCACTCTGTCTCTGATTTAGAGAGAAGGGCAGGGTATAAATCTGCAGTCATCTTCTTCTTACCACTGGCAACCACTGTTGCTTGCTGCCACTCTGAGAAAAATACGTCATTGCCAGTACACCATTGTTTTACCAGAGAGTGTCCAGTGATTCCTAGAGCTACTGTATGTCACTTCCAGTTTTTACCCACAAGTGACATAGCAACATGGGCACCCCTATTGAGCTTAGAGTTGCCAACCTCCAGGTAGTAGTCAAAACAAGGGACTGCAGTGTGGAGAATCCAAATCAAAAACACACTGCTTACAAGCACAACAACACAACAATAAGAATATTTTAGCAATAGCCAGTCATATACAACAAAACACTAATCCCAAATATACATTCCCAATATGTGGATACACAAATTTCAGAAATGAATTCCAAATACAGTATGTCACAGAAGAGAGTACACCCCTCACATTTTGTAAATATTTAAGTATATCTTTTCACGTGACGAGGAAGAACCCCATGGCGCAGAGTGGTAAAGTTGCAGTACTGCAGTTGAAGCTTTCTGCTCATGACCTGAGTTCGATTCCAGTGGAAGCTGGTTCAGGTAGCCGGCTCCAGGTTGACTCAGCCGTCCATCCTTCCAAGGTCGGTCAAATGAGTACCCAGCTTGCTGGGGGTAAAGTGTAATGACTGGGGAAGGCAATGGCAAACCACCTCGTAAAAAGGTCTGCCATGAAAGCAGCGTCACCCCAGAGTCGGAAAAGACTGGTGCTTGCACAGAGACCTTTCCTTTCCTTTCATGTGACAACACTGAGGAAATGACACTTGCTGGCACTGCCGACACTGGGGAGCTACAGTTCATTGAGGGAACCATGAATGCCAACATGTACTGTTGACTTAGCACCTCAGCCGCCCCAGTATAACGAAGATGAGTGTTCCAAAGAACAAAACCTACCACTTTCATGATGAATGGGAAATGGACTACTTCTTCATCACGGTGAAAGACAAGTGTTGTTGTCTACTTTGTAATGCCACTGTATCCTTGCCCAAAAAGGGTAATCTGGAGCATCATTATAAGACTCTGCATAGCAATAAGATCGATGCTGATTTTCCACCCAAAAGTGAAATTCGTAAACTGAAGCTCAGAGAACTTAAATCTAAATTGGCTGCACAGCAACAGTTGATTGAGAAGCCAAGGTCACATTCGGTCAATGCAACCCTGGCATCCTTCAAGGTCAGCAACCCGATCGCAAAGAAACGCAATCCTTTCAATGAAGGGGAATTTATAAAAGATTGTTTTCTTGAAGCAGCAGACAATCTTTTTTGAAGGATTTAAGAATAGGAAAGAGATCATAGCTGCTGTTCAAGATGTACAATTGTCAAGAAACACCGTCGTGCAGCGAATGGAAAAGATGTGTGGAGACACAACTGAACAATTGTCGGAGGACGTTTCAGTTTGTGTTGCTTTCTCACTCCAACTGGATGAATCTACAGACATAAGAGACATAGCCCAGTTACTAGTCTTTATCCGGATGGTTTTTGAAGACTTCAGTGTTAAAGAAGAACTACTTGGAATGATTTCTTTAAAAGGGAGAACTACTGGTCAGGAAATATTCAGCTCTTTCCATTCTTTTGTGACTTAGGGCGTTTTCGCACTGACCTTAATCGGTAGCGACGCCCCTCTTCACCGTGCAGGATCTGCGCGGATTTCGCACCAATTGCCGCGGAGCACCCGGAAGAGCCGCAAAGTCCCGCGGCTTTTGCGGCGCAAATGGAAACTGGTTTTTGGCGGTTTCCATTTGCGCCGCAAAAGCCGCGGGACTTTGCAGCTCTTCCGGGTGCTCCGCGGCAATTGGTGCGAAATCCGCGCAGATCCTGCGTGGTAAAGAGGGGCATCGCTGCCGATTAAGGTCAGTGCAAAAACGCCCAAAGTGTAATCTTCTATTGCATAAACTTGTTTCCATCACTACTGATGGAGCAAAAGCAATGACAGGTGAGGTTATCAGTTTCATAGGCCTCTGTAGACAGCATGACGACTTTCCAGATTTCCTTTCTTACCACTGTATCATTCACCAGCAAGTTTTGGCAAGCAAGAGAAAAAGTAAAAATTACTCATTGAACAAGGCATCTTGTTCAATGAAAACGAAATAGTAACCCTTAAAAATGACATTTTTCTCAAGACCCGCGCTGAGCAAGAATCGTTTTAGAAGCTAGTGCCCAGAGACAAATTTCCCAACTTGAGAAGATGCAGTGAAGCTGTATATTCCTGTTTCAGTTCAACTTATTTGTGTGAATCTGCGTTTTCCCATCTGAAAATGACAAAGAGTACACAGCGTTCCAACATGACAGATGAACATCTCCAGGATTCCCAGAGACTGGCCATCACGCAATATTCACCCAACTTCAAAAAGCTGGTGGATGAATTGCAGGCTCAAACGTCTCACTAATGAGCAAGAGTGAAGTTTTAAAGATTGCGCAAGATCAGCCTGGATCAATACTTGACCTACATTTAACACAAATTACTCAATACAAGTAAAAAAAGGTTATTAAGACAGTTAAAGAAAGTTATAACAATAAAAATGTAAGAAAAACTGTTTGCAGTTCTTTCTGGATCTTCGTCTCTCTGTTTTGTTTTTGCTTATTTTGCTTACCAGTAAATGACAGAAGGTGCATTGTAAATGAGGCGGGGGGGGGGGGCGGGTGGAACCCAACTTTGGTGGGTTAAAATCTAATTCGAACTAATCCGAAACTTAATTTTTATGGTGGTAGATCATCAGCACTTTTGTCCAGAAAAAAATAGATCACAACCTGTTCGAAGTTGGACATGCCTGTTGTATGGGAATCGCTTCAAACATTCACACGTAGCCAAAACTTACACAGGGAAAGATTCTCCTGACACAGCTGCTGCCAAAGAATCCTTTAAAAAAAATGTATGGCCAATCAGATCTCACTAGCCAATAAATCAATAGCCCACCTTTATTGGCGTAACCAAAAGAGATATACAGAGACTTGTCAACCAAACAACAATCCAATATGTCTGTTCAAAGCATAAAAGGCTAAAATAAGATTAAGAATCACAATAAAACCTGCTTAGAATACTTTTTGACAATTTCAGCCAAGAATTAGGCAACAGCTCTTGTGATATCGGTTATGTTGTCATTTAGTAGGAAACGGCAATCAATATAGGATGGTAAGGAAAGACTATCTAACAGAACCTTCCAGAGATTAGTATAAGGTTGGCAGTTCAATAAAATATGCTGGATGGAGTCAGGCGAGCTTGATCCGCATAGACAATGTCTCTCGCTATAAGGGACTTGAAGAAATCTCCCATAGAGAACACTGGAGGGAAATGCATTCATCCTAGCCAGCGTAAAAGCTCTCCGATGTTGCGGGTTATCTAGTTCAGATTAATATTTGGCCATTTTCCTGGCCAAGTCCAAGTGAGGCAGGAGAGCAAGTATAAAATTGGACAGGACAGAGTTTATGAGATACTAGATCTAAGAGTCTCTATTTGATAAATCAAAAATTATAAGATTCATCAGACATGGAATCATGGGCCTGTAAGACGGAACTATTCCACCGGGCCTATGGCTGAGGCAGACGTCCTTATAATTTAACCCCCCCACCCCGCGCTGATTGCATTGATTGCTTAAAACCGATATTGGTGAGATTTTTTAATATCTAGGTTGGGACAAGTATGCCTAATTGATCTGTCCACACCATCCATGCTACCTCAACTAATGGGAGCTGTGGTTTAATTGTCTTAATTTTAAACTGTTTTAACTGTTTTATTGTGTTGGAAGCTACCCTGAGCCCACTATGGGAAAGGGCGGCCTATAAATCTATGGAAATAAATAAATGTCGAAGCTCAAACACTAGCCAATCAAAAGCCTCGCTGGACAAAATCTACACTTTCTAAGAACACCTGGTGGGCGGGCACCAGGTAAGGCATTGATGCGCATCTTTGTGCCGAAAGCACTATGTTGAGGACACCTGGCTTACCATTTCAAGGTCAGGAACAAGAAAGCAATGGGAAACATCAAGGTGTTTGCATGAACACGGCATCCATAGGGCCAAAGCGACAACCTTCAACCGCCAAGCCAACCCAGTTGCAAGGTTACCCAGGGCGTTTGCTTGGGAAGAGCCGAAACAAACACCGCTTTGAAAAGCTGCCAAAGCCCTGAGTCCACACAGGCTGCTAAATGTAATAGAAACAAACAGTGGATGTTGTCAAATGAGGTTAATTAAGCTTTTTATTCAAGGATTACAAAGTTCAAACAGAACGACGTCGCCAGCTCAAAAGGCATTCAGAACCACGTGGGGAATCGGACTTCGTTTACAGAAAGTCTGTAATTTTTTTTAAAAAATTCTCCGGCCACCTTGGGGGCAAGATGGAAATTAGATTCCAGTCGGCCAACCGGCAATCAAGATCATTAGAT